>NC_134590.1:61897031-62200937 GCF_037038515.1 Microtus pennsylvanicus
TGTGCTCCAGGAACTGGAGAGATGGCTCATTGGTTAAGATCATGGGCTGCTCTTGCAGGAGGACCTGAGTTAGTTTCCCAGCACCTATGTTTGGCAGCTCACAACCACCTGTAACTCCAACTCCGGAGAATCCCACACCGTCTTCTGGATGCCCTAGGCACCTGTACATACATATACACAGGGGAAAACATAATCACACACATCTACTCCTATTCAAAAATTTAAAAATAAAATCTATTTTTAAAAAAATGGACATGTGGGCAGGGGCTGTGCACACCTTCAATCCCAGCACTCAGGAGGCAGAGGCAGGTGGATCTCTGAGTTTGAGGCTGACCAAAATGTAGTGGTTTGCACAAGAATGGCCCCATAGGCTCATATATTTGAATGCTTCATCATCAAGAAGTGACACTACTTGGCAGGGATTAGGAGAAGGATTTCTGGCCTTGTTGGAGGAAGTATGTCACTGGTAGGCAATGCCATAATTAAATAATAATCTCAGTGTCAGGTATTGGCTATCTCCTTATGCACTTTTGATCCGAAAGTCTTCATAAAACAATGCAGGCTATTGCCACTGCTCTGCTCATGGTTACCCATCATAGTTTTGATGTTAAGACCCTGTTGTTGAAGACACACTTTGGCGGCAGGACGTAGGGAAACCAAACAAGAGTTGACCTCAAAGACTCCCTCCCTACTGGCTCACTTTTGTATTGCTGGTAGCTTTCTATGCAGGCTATTGTGTGGGGAAAGTGATCAATGGTCTTACCCAGCAGTGAACTGTGAATGCCACATTACTGACCTGACAGGTAAGAGGTGCCCTCTGGTGCAGTGGTGGCAGGAAGGTTATGGGAGTTATCAACAACCATCTTCTGATCTGACCTGAAGCATCTTCCACAGGAGGGAATTCACACTTGGTACTGTAAGCCAGGTCAAAGCTCATGACTGGGAAGGTCCTTGGCCCTAGGGGAGAATCTATTACTATTGTTTTACTATAAGGTAGTTGCCAAACTACCTTCTAAATATTTGTGTTTATATCCATAGATTGTTGCTGCTCTCAACCCTGGCCAGAGAAGCCTTTTTCTGCAGTAGACAGCCAGTTAATGCAGAAGGTGATAACTGATCAAGGTGCTGAGAATAAAAAAATGAGCCCTAGATGGAGTATTTATAGCAACTCAGCCGCCAAAAAACTTGGTGGATAATGCGGAGAGGGGCAGGAAGACAGTACGTCCAGAGGACAGAGAAGAGTGCTGTGGAACACTGTCACTGGGACACCCATGACCGCTGCACACAAGAACTCATTGCAGCTGTTAAGACCTCTATGAGATCAAGTCAACAAGATCAATCATCATTCCAACCAGCAGCAGGAATTGGACTCTGTGAGTTACCAAAAACGGGTGGAGGGCATGAAGATGGGAGGGGATGTTTTAGGGGATGTCGAGGGATGTAAGGGTGGAGTTGGGAGTGGATATGATCTATATATACATGTATGGAGGTGTCAAGGAATAACCAAAGAGGAGAAGGAAGAGGAGGAGAAAAAAAGGGGCCTGGAAAAATGGTTCAAGGTTAAGAACATGGGCTTCTCTTTCGGGGGGGCGGGATCCAGGTTTACAACTGGATGTTTATAACCATCTGTAACTCTAGGTCCGGGGGATCCATCTTCAGATATTGTGTGTACATGGTGCACACACATACATGCAGACAACATTCAAGCACATGAAATAGAAATAAATAAATCTTTAAAAAGAAGAGGAAGAAGAGGAGGAGCTGGAGAGTGACAGAGGAACATATCTGAAGTCAGTCTCTGCATGCG
This sequence comes from Microtus pennsylvanicus, assembly GCF_037038515.1. NCBI lineage: Eukaryota > Metazoa > Chordata > Mammalia > Rodentia > Cricetidae > Microtus > Microtus pennsylvanicus. The sequence continues at coordinate 61,898,839 of NC_134590.1, forward strand.
TGTGTGAGCACAAATACACACACACACACACAGAGACAGACAGACAGACAGAGACAGAGGGCATGGTATAAACATGGTCATCATAGCCCTTAGTGGCCTCAGAAAACTCCCATTTGCCATTTCTCCCGATAGCATCCAGAGTCCAGGCCATGATGCTCACACATGATGAGACCCTTTAGCCAGACAGACCTCAAAGCAATGTCTGGTCATTTAACTGGCCTTGTGCCTCCGAGCATCTCCACACTGGCAGGTGCTCACTGCTGCACCCGTGCCAAACTCTCCCAGGCACTAAACCGCTGGCAAGCTGGGCCCCACTCAGGAGCAATTACAGAACAGAATGTTTTCTTTTTTTTCCCTTTAAGAAAAGTTATCCAGAGCCACATAATGGCCACTTTTATTGCCAAGACACTTGAGCGATGGCTTTCTGCAAGCTGGGGATGACAGCTGATATTTAGTGACGTGAGTCACGGGGTTGTTTTTTTGCATCGGAAAACCAATCATCCTCCTGGGGACAAAGAATCCGTCAAAAACAGCATCTGACAGACAGTGTTTGTCAAAGTCTGCCTCATGCCGTCTCGTTATATACTGCACCATGTCTCAAAATCACCATATGAGGATCTTGGTGGCACAGGATTGGGTATAAATACGTAAAATGAACTAAAAGTCTTCCTGCCTAGTCAGCTTTTGTTGCCATGATAGAATGTCCAAGATCAGTGACTTAGGGGAATTCCTTGTTTTGGCTCATGGTTTCAGAGGTTCAACCTGTGACACTGTGGGTCCGAGGTTAGCAGGACAAACTTGCCAATCATGGTGGCTAGGAAACAGACAGAGAGCCAAGACTATTGGCTGGAGGAGTGGGAGGACCTCCCGCAACACCGGTCCTCCCACTCCTCCAGCCAATACAAGACTGTGCCAGTGGATACTTTATGTGACCTGTTTCCCCCAGCTAGGCCCCACCTGCCAATAATGCCACTGTTTTATGACCCCATCAAAGGACTAACCCATCAGTTGGCCAGAGCCCCCAGTATCTATTCACTTCCCCCAAATGCCCTGAGCCCTGGGGGACAGAGTCAAGATGTAACAAAGGCTGCACTCACACTACCCAAACCTGCAGCGATTGTTCCACAGTGGAGAAAGCGTATTGTGTGTCGTGTATCATTTTCATTCCTCCATGCCTGCCTTGCCTTCCTCTTTTTCTCACTCTTCTCATTCCTCCCCCCATCGCCCTCATCTCCCCTTTCTGTAGCTTTCATGTGCACACCTTTGTCTACTCTGGTGGAATAAAATAGCACAGCCAGGAGCTGATCAACCTCAGACACGGATTTCTCAGGGTCTGGTGTCTGGCATTAAGGCATCAGCAGATCCAGCCTCTGGTGAAGACCTTGTCGTGCCCAGCCCTCCTCCCACTGTGTCCTCACAGGGTGCGGGAGTGGGCAGCTCTGGGCCCCTTTATAAAGAACCTGATCCCGTCCTGATGGTTCCACCTCATGAACTCATTGTTCCCAGTAAGGATCTCACCACATAGGTCTGGGTGGTGCACTGGCTCTCCACAACAGCAGTGTGTGTGTGTGTGTGTGTGTGTGTGTGTGTGTGTGTGTGTGTGTGTGTAATGAGAGGACTGTACATTCCATCTGAGCTGGCCATGGCAGAGCATACCAGCAGGCAGATTACTGAATAGGATGAATTTAAGGCCAGCCTGGGCTACATCTTTGCCTGTTTGGTGCTGGACACCTGTAATCAGCACTCCACATTCAGGAGGCTGAAGAAGAGGGGTTGTACTGGCTATTTTTTGTCAGCTTGACACAAGTTAGAGTCATCTCAGAGAAGGGAATCTCAATTGGGAAAATTCCTCCTTAAGATTAAGTTGCAGAAAAACATATAGAGGACATTTTCTAAACTAGAGATTGATGCAGGAAAGACCAAGCCATTGTGGGTGGTGGTATCCATGGACTCGTGGTCCTGAATGCTAAGAAATCAGGCTAAACAATCCATGAAGGGCAAGACAGTAAGCAGCATTCCTCCACGGCCTCTGCATCAGCTCCTGTGTTGAGGATTCTGTCTGGCTTGAGTTCCCTCCCTGACTTCCTTTGATGACTTTCCTTCCTGTGATATGGGAGTATAAATGAAATAAACGCTTCCCTCCCTAAATTGCTTTTGGGAAAGGTGTTTCATCATAGCTATAGTAACACTAACAAATGAACTACCGTTGCAGTCAGCCTGTTCTGCACACTGTTGTCCAAGCTGGTCCAGGAAATATGGGGAGATCCTGAAAGAGAAAAAGAAAAGCACGGCACAGTGGCACACACCTTTAACTCCAGCCCTGGCGAGGCAGGGGCAGGCGGGTCTCTGAGATTTGAGGCCAGCTTGGTCTATGACGTGAGTTCCAAGTTAGCCAGAGTTCCATGGTGAGACCTCGGATGCTGGATCTTAATTCTCACCAGTCCTGCCCTCCAGAGACTTGCCTTTGCCTAAGAAAGACCACTGCCCATGGGAGGCTAGCTATCCCCTCGACCCTCATCAATAGTTTCCCTGCAAAAAGGAATGGAGAAAAGGTACAACACAGACTTCAAAGTACCGCACCCCCTTCCGTGCAATGGCTCCTTCTGAGTTCTGGTGGACACAGGCTGGGCCCGACACCAGGAAGCAGGGCGCTGTCTAGACTCTCCCGCAGCCATGTCCCACTCCTCTCCTCCCCTTTTCCTGAGTCGATTGTGATTTTGTGGGAAGAGGGTGTTGAGATCACAGACTGCTGGGAGAGAGGTAAAATAGAGGTCAGAGTCAGGCTGGGCTGTGGTGTTTTCAACACAAGCACCAGGCGACAGGAGACAGAGGCCTGATGGACCCCAGCACACAGCTCCTGCCAGGCTGGTAACAGTATCAGGGAAGCAGCAGCGTGTAGATCTTGCAGAAAGGCAACTGTGAGTGTAGCCTTGGAGCCAATGAGTTAGCCAAGCTTTCTGTACCCCAGGCCATTCTGGGGCCAGGACAGAAAGTGTGTGAATAGTCAGTCCCTCTTTCCCTCAGGGACACCCCCTCCCCAGTTCTCTTGGTCGGCAGCTCTGAGCCCAACGTTCTGAGCCCCATGTCGCTTGTTTCTGCAATGCTCTGGATAAGGTCCCTTTTTCCCAGACCTAGCCTGAACTCCAAGGACACAGAACAGGTCACTGTGTCCACCCACTGTCACCCACCACCATGGCCACCGCCTTGGCCCAGGAGCTCAAAGAGAATTTATCTTCCCCTAGAACAAGCGCTATGCTTACATGGTTGTTGTCAGACATGGTCCCTTTGGAGAAATGAAGTCACCCCACCATACCTGCAGTCAGGATGTCCATGTTTCCATGGACCTAAAAAACATCATCTGTGTCTGGTCCCACTCAACAAGTCCAGCTCCAGCCTGCAGGAGCTCCTAAAAGCAATGAGGCTCTCAACAGCTGGCCCCTTCTGCATGGTCCATCTGCATCTGGCTTTGGGCGCAACAAAGGCCTTTAGTTCCAGCCTTTTCGGCACACATTGAATCCACCGCGGAGTTAAAAGTTCTAGTGCAAACCAGACCCAAATGATTACAGCGAGGAAAGGACAGGGTTTCAAAAATAGCAGTGGGTGAGAAGACTGACAGATGCTGCACACTTGACAGGGTGAATCATTCGGTGGCAGCTCGGGCCCCCAGGATGACTGTGAGTCACACACACGAGGGGCTGCCTGTGCCGAGTGCCAGGGAACAAGGTGGACATAGGTTAGCTTCAGAGGGACTGAAGGCCATGGGAACTGGAGCTGATGCCCTGGACAAAGCTGAAGTATGGACTCTGTCAGAGCTTAGGGGCCAGGCAGGGCCAAGGTGACATCAAGGGGACCATAATACTTCCAGGACCAGGTTGGTACACCATGGAAGCTTGTGGAAGGACAGAGATCGTCAAAGAACAGTACAGGCAAGACGGAGCTGTCTCGGCGTCACAGACACTCACTCCGTCAGGGACATCAGCTTCACTGGCTCTTCAGGGAAAGTCACAGAGCCCCTGGAGTCATTGAGCTGCTGACTGTTTCCTGAGACCTGGAATGACAGACAGCAGCAGACAGGACCAACTTGTGGGAAGGCAGTATGTTGGTTAGATCCCAGGGCTCAGGAAAACCCAACCTATCACACCCCACATACAGCTTGACAGGGGTGTGTCCTTGCTGGGTCAATCCCAGGGTCCCATTTCTGAGCTCTATGGACAGAGGCTTCAGACAAGAATTCAGCCCCATGCTGGTCAGAGAATCCACATTGACATGGTGATGACAACATGTCCCTTCCAAGGTTTGACAGAACCACCTTGTCTCTCCAGCTCCTAGAATCCTGCTGGACCTTGGCTGAAGCCAAGTCACTTCAGAGCCTGCAACCATGACCTCACTGAGGAGAAAAGGTCTCTGAACATAGCCTCCTCTATCTCCTTGCTTGTCATGAAATGTAGGATCCACCCAAGTGACCCAGGATCTTGCTCTCCTTACAGGTTAGTCACATCTACAGAGACCTTTTCTCCCCAGTGAGGTCAGAGACACTCTGAGGTCTCATGTGGACATGTCTTTGAGGCTACAGTTCAGACCTTCCAAAGTCTTGGCCTTCTCAACCAGCTGAATTCCCTAACACCATGGATAGACCATCTCAGACAGTGCCTTAGAGTCTGTTGTGAGCCACTGCCCAGAAGTGGGCCCCCAAAAGGGATGTGTCCATAAATGGCCTCCCATGTTGATGAGAGCTGCATGCCTCCTGAAAAATGGATATTTTGCCTGCTAAGGTTTGTGGGGCTTCAAGTTATCATGACACCCGTTCAAAAGACGTGTTCAGGATTGGGCTCCTTACCAGCTGTGCAGTTAGGGTAGTGTCTATCCCTCTCTGAGCCAGTCTGCCCCTCCATGAAGTGGTCATGGCATCATGCAAACCCCTGCGGTGGGCAAGAGGTTGAATAAGGTCAAAGGCAGAAAATGCCTGAAGTGGGGAGAGACTGCCATCCAGGGTAAACAGAGCCAGGTCTAGACACACCTCTGAGAAGATGGGCACAGCCAGGGCCATGCCTAAGCTGATTTGGGAGGTGGAAGAAGAAAGTTGCTTTCCCACGATTCAGGGAGGGGTCCAAGTGTCGGTCAGGTGTGACAGAGAAGGATGGACAGCCTCTGGAGTGAGATCAAGTGTGCAAATGTATGTACACACACATACACACACAGAGAAAACATGCATACATGCATAGGCACACAAACACACATGCATAGCACACACAGAGACATATACACAGAAAGCACACTCATTAATACATACAAACAGTATATTCACAGAGAAAACACACAAACATACACACATAGTATACATACACAGAGAGAAAACACAGACTCACACACACACATACACACACCCTTAAGAGCTCGGATCTTCTTAGGCTGGTTGATTGTCACAAATGAGGAAAGGAAATGGGAACTAGATTTGAGAGTCCAGCTCAGATTTGGGTGGGGCGTGTCCTAGAAGGAGGTGCTGCCTGGCTCTGACAGAGACTCCAAACGTGACATGCACGTCCTAAGAGGAAGCAGAGGAGTGTGTTGAAGGCTCATCCTCACCCACCACAGGAGGATGTCAAATATCACAGCAACATCTCCTCCCTCCAGAGCTGATGGGATAATTGTGTGGTCTCGAAACGTGCAGGCGTGAACGGTGCAGGAAGGAGGGTGGGTCAGCTGCTCCCCTCATCGCTGTGACAGGACACCTGACACAGACAGCTGTGAGGGAGACGGGTTTTATTTTTGGCTCTCAGTTCGCGAAGGGTCTCTCATCATCGGGATGCATGACGCGACGGCAGGGGTGTGAGGTTACATGATGGCAGTCAGGAAACTGATCAGTGGGACCTGGGTGGGGCTATAGAACCACAGCTATAGCACGGGGTCCAGCTAGGCCCAGTGCTCAAAGTTACCCGCCATCTCCCGAAACAACACCGCCAGCTGGCGACAAGTGTCTGCATATGAGGCTTGCAGGGGACATTCTACATTCAGACTATGCAAAGGGGTGTGGCTGTTCTGGAGATACTGTGGGACAGGCATGGGGTACAGAGGAGCAGTCCCATTGGCGTCTTGATCTTTGTTTTGAGGCATGAGTAGCTCTTGGATAAAGCCAGAATGGTCTGTCTGTAACAGAAACACTGTCCGTCTATGCCACCAGGGTTTCCCGGGACCTCAGAGAGCTTAGACCTTCACCCTCCCTTTTGTCTGCAGCCTGCCTCCCCATGCCTGTTGACTTCCTCCCATGGATGACCCAGGACTACAGCTTAGTCAGGTGACCTTCCCTGCCTGGGCCTGCTTTCATCTCTTACCTTCTCACAGGCTGCCCTGGAGCCAACCAGCAGACCTTAAAACCAACTCCAGGTTAAACACAGTGGGCCCAGCTTCTGGGGAGGCTGATGCTCAGGAACGTGGGTTCAACCCCACACAGCAAAGCCATTTCAATTATGCCTGACACAACCTGACCTGAAGACTGTCTGGACCTCTTCCAAGGCTCTTTGTCAGTTCCCTCCAGGCTGGTGTCACCTTCCAGCCCCTCAGCTTCTCCCCAGACCCTCGGCTTCTCAGTCCCTCAACTTCTTCACCACTCCTCAGATTCTCTCCAACTTCTCAGCTTCTTCCCTGTTCCCACGGCTTCTCGCTATACCCTCAGATTTTCCTCAGCTTCTCCCCTGGGGCTAAAGAGGAGAGGTGGTCCTCTCCCACAGCCTTCACTTTCACCCCTCCGCTTCCTAGACCCACACCCCTCTGACGTCATGACCTGCCCAACCAGGCCTCACTGGTGCCCTTCTCCTACCCCATGCCTCAGTCAGGACCCTTGGGAGCCACGCTGACCACTTCCCTCCACTTCCCAGCCTCCTGCTCCTGAAATGTGTTGGTGAATCCACGCTCCCAGGAGTCCTCCCTGCTGCTTCTGGTCCTCCTCCCAGGGCTTTATCACACCAGCTATGATCCAGAGCCTCGGTGGGCCCTGAGCCTGCACCCAACACCTCCTGCCATGAAGCGCTCCTAACAGCACACTCCCACTCCATGATCCACTGAGTTATATCCATAACAACTTCCTGTGTCCCCACCTGACTCCTGACCACTAGCCTTCCCTCTCTCTCCTAGGCCAATGTGGCCCAGGACCCAGAGACAGCAAATCCCCGTCACAACAACCACTGCCACAAGGAAAGCCTGCACAATGGATTTAAACGGATATAATGGAAATCTTGCCTCACTACATCTGAGGGTCAGTGTCCAAATTACCACACCTTTCTCAACCTTCATCTCTAAAGTCAAGAAAAGAAATCAAAAGGTGGTTGGTTCTGAAGATTCAGGAAGGTTCCATGAGCCTCACCTGGGGCAGAAGTTGGGACAAAATGAGGTCTTGGAGGGAGTTCCCTAACCTTACAATCCAGCCATGAATGAAGACATCGCAGGGCGGTTGTCACTTCTGCAGGAACCTTGTTTCCCTGTCGTCTTGTAAACACCTGGAGACAGGACACCGTGTCTCCCTGAACACCTCTCTCAGGGCATCATGCAGCCTAATACATGGCAGAATCCCAGGAAACCTACAAAGAGCCCCATGGGAACTGTTTCTCCCTCTTTGCTTTTCTAGAAACAGTGAGAAGACGTAATGGTAGCCTCTCCCTTGGTGTTTTCTGGAAGTCACTATGGAAGCCCCCTGGCCTGGGGGGTGTCAATGTCCATCACCCAGGCATGGCTGCTCAGTGGCTCTGCTCCTTCAGGGAGCTCTGGAAGTGACTTCTGAGAACTGTGTCCATGTCCCCCGAGTTGGTTTTATCACTCGAACTTGTCCACAGTCTTCCCTCATTAAGACATCCGTACTTGTGGGGTTCCACAGAGGCCCCTTGTTCCTGATTCTGACCCTTAGCCTCTCATTCCTCCCCCTAGGACACGGATTTCGTCACCCTTCCACAGAGCCTTCCGAGTATTTGGATGGTTTCCTTTACTGTCTATTCTTGCTTCATGGTTCTAGCTCTTCTGATAACACTGGGCACAACCTGTTTGTCTGCCTTTCTGCTCACCAAGGTATTTCTTTTCATTAAGTTATTTTATTTATTCGTGTGTGTGTGTGAGAGAGACAGACAGACAGACAGACAGACAGACAGACAGACAGACAGTGATGTGGAAGTCAGAGGACTTTCATGAATATGTTCTCTCCTCCCACCGGGTATATCCTGGGGATCTAACTCAGGTCAGCAGGCTTGGTGGCGATTGCTTTTACCCACTGAGGCATCTGCTGGCACTTGGTTTATTTTTTATTTGTATGCAGCCAGGTACCTGAACAAGCCAGGAGAAGGACTTGTATCTCTTGGAACAGGAGTTGCAGGCAGTTGTGAATTGCCAGACTTGGGTGCTGAGAACCAAATTCAGGTCCTCTGAAAGAGCAGCAAGGGCTCTTGCCCACTGAGTCATCATTCTGGTCCCCTCTCCCACCTTCCATCCCTCTCTCTTTCTCACCCTTCCTCCTTCTCTCTTTCCCTCCCTCCCTCCATCCCTCCCTTCCTTCCCTCATTTCTTTTTTTTTTTTTTTTTTTTTTTTTTGGTTTTTCGAGACAGGGTTTCTCTATAGTTTTGGAGCCTGTCCTGGAACTAGCTCTGTAGACCAGGCTGGCCTCGAACTCACAGAGATCCGCCTGCCTCTGCCTCCCGAGTGCTGGGATTAAAGGCGTGCGCCACCACCGCCTGGCTCCCTCATTTCTTTTGTTGTTGTTTGTTTTCTTTTGTTTTTTCCTCTGCCTCTTGAGTGCTGAAATTAAAGACTGCCCACAACTGCCCAGCCCCCTCTCCTTTTCTAATACGAAGGTTTTAATGTCACAGAATTCCCTGAGAGCAGTGTTCCAGTTCCAATCTGGACATTTCTAGGTGTTATTCTGCTCAAACCCCATTCTAATCTTCCTCTCACTTTCTCCCTGACTCCAGCATGGAAATCCGTTGGTTGTTTAACAGTATTTAGGGATTTCCCCAAGAGCCTGTGCTAGTAAAACCGATTTCTCTTTGATCCCACTGAGGACACTTGAAATGACTTGAATCATTTTGAATCCCTGGATCTTGCTTTGTGACTGAGGACCTGGCCTGTCGTGGACAGGGCACGGCACAGCTGCTGAGCAGAGCGCCTTCAAAGCCCACCAGGACTCTGTCCTTGCTGATTTCCTGTCGCTCGAACCCATTATGGGAAACACACTAAAACCTCTGGTTAGAACTGCACTTCGGGTCTCCCTTGTGTCTCTTGCTCCCCGTGCTGTTGGAGGCTCTGGTTGAGCCAAGGCTCATCGGGCCAGTTCCACTTTTAGGTAAACCAGTGTGGGTGTCGTTAGGAGACAACCCCCGTCCCTGCTTTGCTCTGTGGTCCAAGACCTTTGCTGCCTGGCCTCCAGTCTCTGGTTAGTAGTCATTGGATCGCATCCCCACTCCTCACCATGGTCCTCGGTTCCCCAGAAGCAGCTTTGGTGACTGTCGCTTTGACAGCCTCTCCCTACTTGTTCACACTTAACAGTGACTACTGGCTGCTTCCGACCGTGATCTTGCCAGCTCTGGCCTTCATCCCTGCCTTCTTGAGGGTGAGCTGAGCTGTGGTTAGGTCTTGTCCTGTCTCTTCTGCTGGTCTATAAGCAAGCTCATCTTGATTGGTGGCCAGGCAGCCTCTCTGGCCAGTGACCTTGTTCTTTTGAGCCCCTGCCCTCCATGGTGCCTCTCCATGCTGAATGACAGTGGTGTCCTGAACACCATGGGATCATACAAACTTGATTGAGCAGTCTGCCATCAACAACCCCTAAGGACCACACACACACGTTAGCCACTGCCCTCGTCCAATCACTCTTTAGACCTCAGCTCCTTGTGGGCACCTCCATGCTCCACACGGGTGTGATGCGTTCTTACTTCACAAACAGCTCACCCCCTGCTCCTGCACCACACCAGACCTGGGCTTCACTAAGAGCCCAGCTATGTCCCCGACCTGATGCAGGATACAGTGAATGCTGAGAACAAGTTAGCTGATCCGTGTGATCTGGGACCTTCCTGCTGGGAAAAACATGCACGGTGGGAAGCAAAGCACCCTGGCTTAAGTAGGCTCATAGGCGAGTCCCAGCTCCGCAAGTGCCCAGCTGTGGAAACAGGAGAACACAGTGCAAATGCTGACACCGGGGTCAGTGTGCAGGGGTCAGAGTACAGGGGTCAGCATGCTGGGGTCGGCGTGCAGGTGATGAGCCAGCCACATGGACCCCAGTCAAGTGGCCTAAGAAACTTCCTCATCTGTGTGGCTTTGCTAGGGGCCACCTCCCTGGGTTTCTCTGCAGACTCAATAAGCAGGTGTGTTTTGGGGTCCCCTCCCTCTTCTCCTTGGTTTCAGTGTCCTCCGCTTTTCCTGAGTCCTGCTCTGGATCAGTGAACAGGCGTCTGGCACAAGCCGTCAAGCAGTCAGTGATTGGGCACGAGAAGTGACAGGTTATGGAGGTCTTTGGCATGGAATAAGGAAGCACCGTGGGGAAGATGGGGAGGGCCAATCGGAGCGACTGTGTAGCTTGCTTCACAAGGGCTTGGGCACAGACTCTAAGGAAGTAGCTGTGGTCATACCTGCCTGTCAGAAAAGCTGCTTGGTGGACTGTGACAATGAGGCGGGGGAGGAGGGTTACTTGGGGTCATGGCTGGGGGCAGTAACTTGTCCCAGAGACTGCAGACAGGGATGGGCACTGACCTGGTTGCAGGCAGAGATTTCTTTCATGACAGCTGTGATGCTGTGAGATGGGGGGGGGTATATGTATATACCCTCTTCCTTGCCTTTGACACAACATCCTTTAAAGTCTTTGCAATCTCCAAAGATGCAAGAGTATCTTGAGTACCAGTAAGGTGGCAGGTGACTGGACTCAAAGTGTCAACAGGATGTTGTTGGTATTTCAGGATCAGAGGACTGGATGTTGAAGCCCTCTTCCTCCTAGAGGCTGAGCAGACCAGTGTGTGGGGAGGGGGGGTAGGATGAGTGGACCTCCCAGGTCACTGATGTAATCATTGGTGCCTATGAAATAAAATCACAGGAAACCCCAAAGCAGTTCCCTGTGAGTTTCAGGCTGTCTGAACAGCTGGGAAGTGTCTGGGGTGGGTCCCAGAGTGGGTGTGACCTTACTCTGTTCATCTCTTGTGCGAGATCCTTAGCAGCCAGCCAGTAGGTAAAGATAGATAATACATTTCCCTAGGGTTTGAGACCGGCTCTAGAAAATTAATCCTGGACAGGGAACCCCTATTTGTCACTTATGATGCAGAGGACCTGACCCTCACCCTGTGATGCTTGGCATCATCTCCAGTGGGTGGTGTTGGGACTATAGCAGATGTGGGGCACCACTGGGCTGCTAGACACGGCAGTTTGGTGGTCAGGCAAAAATGGGAGCAACGGCTTGGGTTGTTTTCCTTGCTATCTACAAGGGTCTGTGGTTCACCATTCCAGGGAAGATCCAGCTTCCACCATCAGCCTCTGCCCCTTGGCCGCAGCCTCTACTGTGAGGTTCAGATCCTGGGAGCTGAGTTGTTTTGTTTGGTCCTGAGTCGAACGTGCCTTTCAGATTCATAGAGACAGGTTTGCAGACTAGAATTCCACAGCTTGTTCCTAGAAATGATTGTATTATTACATAACACGGAGTCGGCATCTTTAGACACAGAGAGCAGCCTGCACCTCACTCTACCCTACAAGTTATGCCCCTACCTCTTGGAACCCCTCTGTCTGGACTCCATCTCCAGCCTCTAAGGTGGCTCCAGGCAGGTAGCCTGGTGGACCCAGGCTTGTCTCGGTCAGAACTCAGAAGCCAATGGGAGGACCCCTGAGGAAGCCAAGACCAGCCCCCTCACCTCCTCATCTGGTGAGCTGAAGCCTGTCCCTTTGGGTGTGAGAGGACAGGAAACTGAGATGCAGGTGAGGGGTGCGCTCAGTGGGAAGATGGGGGAAGGAGGCAGAGGGTCTGTGCACAGCTCTCAGCAGCACAGTGCCCCTGATGGAGGGGCACTGCCCTGGCACTACAGGCTTCTGAGTGCCCTTTAGAGCGCTCTGTTTTCAGCCCCAGCCTCCGAGATGTGTTCGCCTAGGTCCCCCTAGCCAGTGCAGCTCTGATAACTTGGGAGGCAGGTGAAGCTCACAGAAAAGTCTGTAGAAAGGGCCACACAGGGTCAGAGTGACAGTGACCAGGGACATGCATGGAAGCTTCTCTTGTGTCACGAAAGCCTCCAAGCGTCTCCTTGTCCAGGAGCCTGACCCAAAGGGTTTTGTCATGGGTGGACACTGTATGTCTTCAGTTTTAAGGAAAACATGGAGATTCCAGGAGATCAAGAGAGAATGTTTCAGGCCTAACCAGTGACTGTGGCATAGACTCCAGCCTACCTGCTCACAATCATGGCCTCTGAGTGCCTGCTTGTCCATCACCCAGCCCCAAGGGAGAGACCTCAGGACACACACAGGCTCAGGACACAGGGTGACAATGCTGTGAGATGCTTGACACGGAGGTCCTAGAAGCCCCAGGTACCAGAATTGTCACTCTGGGGAACCAGGCACCACCAAATTCCACCACCCGGGGTGGGAGACACATAGGGGTGCACCAGTTAGCAGCTCTGTTTAGCCCCCCCCCACTGGTCAGTGTGGACCCCCATCTTCAGAGAGCAGTGGTCCAGGGATGAGAGCATGGAACACCGTCAGATGAACAGTGCCCAGCAAATCACAAATAATATGCAAAATGGCAGGGGTGGGATTACCTTAGGCTGCAGTGACCAAGACAGAGTGTCAGCAGCAGGGAGACCAGACCAGCACAGACACCAGCAACCTGGGGAAGGGAGGGGGCTGCTCCTCAGGAACCTCCAGCCAGCTAGAGCTGAATTCTTGGCTGCTGCAGAAAAGAACTTCAGGACAAGGCTGGCAGAGTTTACTGCACTTCTGAGTCGTCTAAAGAAAAGACCCACACGGTCCCACATAGGCATGGGTTCCTCGAGAGAAAGTTGTGCTTAGGGTCCTTTGTGGGGGTTGGATATGTGGTCTGTGGCTTTCTCCATTACAGTCCTTAAAGCACGTGACTTACAAGTTTTAAAGATCAAGCAGAGCTTAAAATTCATACAAAGGTTAAAAATTAAGTGAAAATACACAAGCTTGTTCACTTATTTTTTCTTATCTTAAAAAAAAAAATGTCCTAGGCTGGCGAGATGGCTTATCCATTAAATGCACTTTCCACCAAGGAGAATGACCCGAGTTCAATCCCCAAGATCCACATGAAGGAAGGAGAGAAGCAGCTCCCCCAAGTGGTCCTCTGGTCTCTACACTTGTGATACAGCTAGTGTTGTCATGGGAACTCTCTGTGTGCAAGTGCACACATGCACGTGTACACACACACATACACACAATAAATCAATTAAAATAATAATTTTTTTCTTAATGAAATTGCAAGGAAGTGTTTATGAGGAGCAGTGTTTGGACTTAGGAATGATAGGTGCTAATGTGGTTAAACGCTGGGCTGTAGTCACACAGCCCTAAGTAGGCATAGCTCAAGCTTGTGTCCGGTTTGTGTCCTGCTCTAGATGACTCCTCAATGCATGGAACAATGGCTTTCAGGCTGTGCCCTCCTCTGGGTGACTCCGCCTTACAAAGAAATATCTGACCCTGTTTTGAGAGCTGGTGCAGAGGCGGGAGAACTGTGCTCCTCATTCCAGGTGTAGCAGACACATGTCCAGCACCACCCATAAGACACAGACTGATAGGTGACTTACTTTTGTAAGTAGAAAGTATGTATCCGTTACTTCTCTGTTGCTGTCTCAAAACACCTTGACCAAATTAAGAAACAACTTAAGAAGCAAAGAATATGTTTGGCTCACAGTTTCAGAGGGTACAAGCCCATCACTTGGGGGAAGGGCTGGCAGCAGGAAGCTGGGCTGGGTGGCCACATCTCATCTGCACACAGGAAGCAGAAAAACAATAGGAAGTGGGGGTGAGGCTGTAAACCCCCAAAGCCCATCTCTAGGTACATACTTTCTCCAGCAGGGCTGCACCTCCTAAGGGTTCCATAACCTCCCACTAACTGAGAACCAAGCTTTCAAATACATGGTTCTTGGGGGCATTTATCACTCAAGCCACCACAAGAGGCAGAGCAGAAACTCGGGAGAGGAGTGGGGCTGGCTTGCACACACGAGAACTGAACCCATGCAAGAAAATCAGGGCTGAGAACCTGGCAAACACATCAGGCCAACACATTCACCTGGATCCCATAAAGAAAAGGACACCTCACCCACATGTCATCTGACCACCCAGCGCATGTGACCATCAAGGGACCAACAGGTAGAGAACTCCAATTGTCCCAGAGACTTCACCTTGTCTCGGAGATCTTCCCCACTGCAGCCTTCTTGAATCACCATCAGTCTCTCCATCCCTCTGTCCTTCTGGACCTGGTCTTTCCCCTAACCTCTACCCTCCTGTCTCCAGCAGCTCTATTCAATGCCCAGCATCCCTGACTCCAGCCGTTCTCTGACTGAGCTGTCAGTGTCATCTGACCCTGACCGTGGCTCTCTGCATCTTTTAGTTTTCTGCCTCTGAGGCGCCTTGGGCCTCCAGAAACTCTCCCACAGTCTCTTGATGTGGGAGTGTCATATATCAATCTGTTGATTTCATTGGTTAAGTAATAAACAAACTGCTTGGGCTCATAGCTTAAAACATAGGTAGGTGGAGTAAACAGAACAGAATGCTGGGAGGAAGAGGAAGTGAGGTAAGACGCCTCAGGCAGAGACGCCATGCCCCACTCCTGGGCAGACACACGCGATGAAGCTCCGACCCAGGATGGACGTAGGCTAGAATCTTCCCGGTAAGACCGGTGCTCACAGATTATTAGAGATGGGTTGATCGGGATATCAGAATTAGCCAGTAAGGGCTAGAGCTAAAGGGCCAAGCAGTGTTTAAAAGAATAGTTTGGGTGTTGTTATTTCAGGGCATAGGCTAGCCATGTGGGCAGCTGGGGTGCTGGGGACGCAGCCCCGCCACTCCTATTACTAGTCTCTTTAACCCTCTGAGTCCATTCTATGCATACATACATATATAGATACATTTGCCGTGTGATGTGTCATGTGTGATCTCAGAGTTTATATTAGTAATTAAGATTGGACTAAGATAAAATGTTCTCCTCAGCCAGTGACCAAGGAAAATGGAAACTGCTTAGCACATTGTCACAGAGGAAACCTGGAAACTCATGAGCTCACTGTTATTCAATTAATTGTTATTCAATCAATGACACTATGGGAACACACAGATGTGTCTTTATTTCCACCATTGTGTGCTCACCAAGTTTTGTTGTTCTTAACATGCTTGTCCATGAGGTTTTTCAGAAAACAACCATTCCTTGTAGCAGCAATCTCGGCCTTAATGGATTGTACTGAAGCTCCATGGCTCCCATTTAGCAGGGAAATCTTTCCCTTCCCGTGTTCCTGAAGAA
Organism: Microtus pennsylvanicus; assembly: GCF_037038515.1. NCBI lineage: Eukaryota > Metazoa > Chordata > Mammalia > Rodentia > Cricetidae > Microtus > Microtus pennsylvanicus. The sequence continues at coordinate 61,914,303 of NC_134590.1, forward strand.
CACACCTGTCTCAGATCAGGGTCGCCTCTGCTCAGAGCTTGCAAGGAGGAAGAGGCCTTGGGGGATCGCACACTCTCATCTCCTCAACCTGGGCAGACCAGCCGTGGAGGCAGCAGGCTGAGCTGACTCTAACCAGGAAAGCGTGTGACATGGGTGGCTGTTTCTCGATTCCAACTTCAAGAAACGAACTCCACTCTGCAAGGACAGAGCAGATGCCGAGAGCCAGGAGGGTGGGCTCCTGCCTAGAGCAGCATAATCAGAGCTGCCGGAACCTGACACAAAGGTCTTCCCCTGACGTTCTAAAACTAGAAACTCAAAATCAAGGTGTTGGCAGAGTCACCTGCCTTCTGGAGCTCTGAGGCTCCTTCCTTTCCCAGCCTCCGGGAACTCCAGGTGTTCCTGGCTCCTGGCCACATCCCTCCTGTCTCTACCTCTGTCTGCAAATGACCTCCTGCTTCTCTATGACTCTGTATAATCCTCCCTCCTGTGAGGACATCTGTCATTGGATCAAGGGCCAGCGCAAACAAGTTTCTCATTTTCACTCATTTCATCTGCAAAGATTCCATTTCTAAATAAGGTCCAGTGAGTTCGAGGGACACACAATGAATCTGAGGCCAAACTGGCTCCCACCTTTCTGCACTTCCTGTGCCAGCTGAGAGCCACAAGATGCCCCCACCATGCCTGGCTAAGCAGAAACCATGGGCAGAGGTCCTGTCAGGCCAGACGGTGGCTGGAGGCAGAGGCTACTTTCTCCTCTCTTCCTCCTCTCCCCTGCTGATGGAAAGTTCCAGGTGAGTATCATTTATAGGTGAGTAAGGATACCCTGGGGAAGCTGCTCTGGGAGTGGAGGGCAGGGAGGGAGCCTGCGGCCCACTCTCTGCTCTCAGGAGGCTCTCAGGAGTGGGAGTGGAGTGTCTGGGAAGAGAAAGAGACTATCTCCAAACCATGCAGAAGTCTCCAAGGACCCATTGGTAAAGGCAGTCACTTTGCTCCAGTTCCAGACTCAGCTTGATGATGCCAGGCACTCAGAGGCATGTTTATTTCCTGTCTGGACCACAGAGCCTTGAAGCATGGGCAATGTCAGCGCTGGTGGCTACACCCGTGGCAGCTTAGTGTAGGGGGCTTCCCCTTACAGGTGCACGGGACAAGGTTCAGAGGCTCCATGTTACTGTGAGGTTCAGTGGCTCAGGACTGACGGCAGTTCTCATCTGTCAGCACACAAAGTAAGTTTGGATCTCAATGAGCTATTTCACTGTGGGACTGTCGTCCCCCATCAAAGGACACCAGTGTCACTGGCTCATAACCTCTGGGTCTTACTGGTTTCTGCCCTAAATAAACAGTGACCACTGGCTTGGGCCACAATCAGGTTATGACCCAGATTTATGTGTCCACCCTCAACCCCACCCTCCTTCTCCCACAACAAGACTTCCCAAAGCAACATGAGGCCATCCCAAGCCCCTGAAACTTCTGGAAGCCATAAGACCCTACTCCACTTTGCTCCACCCTGCCAACCCCCAGAGGACTTTAAACATGACTGTTGTTTAGTGAGTCTGACTCACTAAGGACTCTCTAGATCCAAGAACTGCCTGCAGGAAACTAACCCCATTCCCACTACCCACCTTCACCCCTTACCCTATCTCCATTGCACCTCAGCTCATCCTCACGAGGGTCCCACTCTGACCCACTGCCTAGAACAAATCCACAGGCCCCCAAGTGGACACCTCTGCCCTCTAAGACCACCAGCCCAGCAGAGGGCAATCCAAGGGCATACAACCAGGATGAGCGTTGGATGGAAAGCAAGGAGCCGCTAAGAGCCACCGCCTGGGTGGACCCCTCCTTGGGCTTGTCTGAGCAGGCCGTAGAAGCCCACCTGTCACAAAGCATGTTAGGTCTGGGAGCATCGAGCCTTCAGTAGGGTCTTGGCCAGTGTGTAGAAGTTCTTCTTGTCCTGATTCCCAGCCACTTGTACTTAGACTGGCTCCCTGCTCTGTGTGCCTCTGCATGTGCTGAGTGTGTCCTTCTCCATGGGGTCATCAACGGTTCTGACCTCTGAGGGCAATTTCAAGCCTGCTGTCCTGTCCCCAGGAGGTCTCCCCCTTAGGATTCTCTTGGCTTGCATCAGCAATGCTCACAGACCCTCCCATACTCCACTCCCTCCCTCACCCCTCCCTTAAAGCTGGGCTCAATCTTTTCTTTTAAAAATTCTTTAATTTTTATTTTATGTGTCTAGACATATAGCTTGTGTGTGTGTGTGTGTGTGTGTGTGTGTGTGTGTGTACCTGGCGCCCATGGAAGCCAGAAGAGGAAGTCAGATCCCCTAGGACTGGAATTACAGAAGGTTGTAAGCACCATGTTGGTGCTGAGAACTGAACCCATACCCTGTGGATGAGCAGCTGGTGTTCTTAATCTCTCCAGTCCCCCAACAGTTTTTTTTTTTTGTGGTTTTTCGAGACAGGGTTTCTCTGTGGTTTTGGAGCCTGTCCTGGAACTAACTCTTGTAGACCAGGCTGGTCTCGAACTCACAGAGATCCGCCTGCCTCTGCCTCCCGAGTGCTGGGATTAAAGGCGTGCGCCACCACCGCCCGGCCCCAACAGTTTTCTTACAGCCTCGTGAACCCTCTGTCACAGCTCTGACCTCCCAGAATTGCCACAGCCCATGGTGCCGTGCCCACATCGGATCTGTTTTTCTCTCACAGCAGACTGAAGACTCTTGAGAAATGGGGGTCAGGAACAGCCTCTCCCTGTACTCCTGAGGAAGGCCTGGGCCAGGATGGGACCCAGGGAGGAATGCCGTGGGGCTTGTCTCAAAGTTGCACGGTTGAGTCAGCACAGCTGCTGCGGCTGCACAGTCAAAACTCCACCTGGGGAATATTCTCTTTCTGTTCTGGCCCAGTTATGTCCCTGGTTTCTGGAAAAGCTGCCGAGTGATGTTCTGAAGATCTCTGTGGTACCAGCTGATAGCTGGCAGCATGTGCGCGGTGGGGGTTGTCTCCCCACATGCTGCCTGGTGGCACCCCATGTCACAAGGCCCCTCCTCATATCCCCTGCCTCTGCCTGTGATACCTTTACACCCTGGGGCAAGAGACGAGCCTGTCTGAATCCCTGTGTCCTTTGAGGTCAAGACAGGACTGGTGTTGAGGTCATGAAATCGTTCATGAATGAGCACATGGCAGACTCAAGTGGAGATGCCAGAAATGGACTCCGTGGATCCAGAGAGCTGTTTCTATAAGCTAAGTGGTCTGCCTGGAGGCAGCCATATGCCCCAACTGAACCCCAGCTTCCGAATAACTAGCACCTTTCCCAGCTAAGAAGATCCAAAGGCAACAGCTCAAAAATAATCTAGATACTAGGAGGGCCAGGGTAGCTGAGAGGTTGTCCTGAAGCTAGGGTCGTGATAATGACAATAGTCCTTTATCCTTTGACACTTCGGGCCTCAAGGAGCCCAAGATTGGCATAAGAGACACGTGTCCTAAGAGACTCGTGCACAGAGGCACCTGATGCACTTGCACGCATGCTCACACATGCACAGGCACACTAGCCAGCTCTCTAGAGCTAACAGGTGAGAGCCAGCCTTGCCTGGACAGCCTGGGAGGAACCCCAGGGAGGAAACAGCATGTTTAGGACTTAGGGGCTCCCAGGACAGGGCACTATCCTGGACTGGGCCAGCCTACTCTAGTCAGAAGGAGATGGGACAGGGGCTGCCCCTGTCAGGGCAAAGCCCCTTCCATGTAGAGGAGGTGACTTTCAGTGCTCAGAGAGAGGCAGCTCAGGGACAGTCACACATGTGTAGAAGGTCAGGAAGGCCCCACAACTCTGGCTGCTGCGGGAGGAATCATCTAACAGTCTCTGAGAGCAGGTTCCTGACCCTTTGGCAACTGTGCAGCAAAATGACTCCTGATTTGCAGCAAAATGACTCCAGTTTCACCCCCTAGTTCCCAGGCAGCTCAATCTCCGGCTCAGAAAGCTGAGGAACATTATTTCTGGGTAACCAACAGTCACCTAATGTGGCCTGGTCACGGCTGTCTGAGCAAGCCCACTCCCTGATTCCCCATCGCTTGGGTCAGAACCCTGCCAACAGTCAAGCAGGGCTAGGGAAAGGGAGTGGGGAGGCAGAATGTCCCATCCAGGTGCTGTAAACCCTGAGGTACAATAACCAGGCAGACTGTATGGTGGATCTGCTCCTGCTGGGACAGCCGGCCAGCTCCACAGCCGGCTCCCTCTCTACCAATCTTCTCACCCAACATCTACCCCTACGGCCCCTAGCCCACTCCCCACACATCCACTTAAAGCCTGTACTCTCGGTCTTAGCTGTCAGGCACCCTTCACCAGCCCAACTCCCCAGTCCCCCCGCCATCCATTATGGCCACATTTCCCTCCAAACATTTCCACCCACATATACACACAAACCTATCCATCTTCATATGTTCCGACAGCCACACCCCCAAACACCATGAATATGCAATCTATCTATTTAATGCTCACCTAAAAACTCACTAGCCAGTCACTGGGCACAGCACCCACCTAGTGACAGTATGCCATCCCACCACCAAACAGTCCGCTGGTGCTCTCAGGCATCCACAGACTCGTGTGCCCCAGTTCTGACCACCAGGACAGCCATCTCCTGAAGAACACAGAGACATACCAATTAACGCACCTCCCCATTAGCCCAGGCGGTACCTACCCATCCTGCCATCCACACCCATTCAGACAACTGCCACCTTTTCACCAGCTGCTTACCACCCATCAATCCATGTCTTTCCTACACTTGGCCACTCAACACGCATTCTGTTTATCCACCTTCCAGAACCTGTTTGTTTGACCGTTGGCTCACTTGTTTTGGTTTTGAGACAGGGTTTCTCCACGTTACAGCTCTGGTTGTCCCAGAACTCACTTTGTAGACCAGGCCGGTCTTGAACTCACAGAGATCCACCTGCCTCTGCCTCCCAAGCACTGGGATTAAAAGCATGTGCCACCTTTACCCAGCTGAGAACCTGCTTTGAAATCCCCCAGGGGGTTAGCAGGTCTGCCCCCACTGAGCTATGTATCAGAACAGAATGACCTGCTTTTCTCTGTGCAGCAAAAGGCAAACTCTCTCCAGCATAGACAGCAAAACGTGACAGATCTCAAGGAGTCTTTGGAAGCAGTAAGCATCTGCCTTTAGCTGCAGAAATGAAAAACTGGGGAAAAATAAAAAATAACATTTCTAACTGGAACTGAAACAAAAGATGCCTCTGGGCTTGGTTGTACATTCCTATCAGCCTAGCAGTTAGGAGCCCAAAGCAAGAGGCTCAGGAATTTGAGTCCAGCCTGGGTATAGCACAAACCTTGTCGAGGAGGGAGGAGGAAGGGAGGGAGAAAAGAAGGAGGGAGCAGAGAAGCAGATGAAACAGGCACTTAGCAGACAAGGTAAAGTAAGAGAACAAAAAGAATGACCACAGACATAATAAAAGAAAACTTTGTAGCTGGGCAGTGGTGGCGCATGCCTTTAATCCCAGCACTTGGGAGGCAGAGGCAGGCGGATCTCTGTGAGTTCGAGACCAGCCTGGTCTACAAGAGCTAGTTCCAGGACAGGTTCCAAAACCACAGAGAAACCCTGTCTCGAAAAAGAAAAAAAAAAGAAAAAAAAGAAAACTTTCCAACTCTTGGAACGTAAATTCTGGGAAGAATAATGTAGAGAGCAGTATGGGACAGCATTCGTGTTTCATGAAAAAGGCCTATGAAAAATCAAAGGCAAACACAAATAAGTTTCCTTAAAATCAGCCAAAATGAAGCCTAATCATATGTCCTCCACTGAAAGGTACCTGGAGACTGCGGGGTAACTGACCCTGGTATAGCAGGCCTAAAGCCTCCCAGCATCTATAAAGGATCCAGAAGGATGCCCATTCCAGAGGGGTTGCTTGGCCAGGGCACCCACTTAAAGGAACCACTCTGGGCAGTCTCTCAAGCAGCGCCATTGGGATTCCTAGGCTAGAAACAGACTAAAGCAGCAGCAACTGGGAGAAGGCTTGCAGCTGACACAGTTAAGTAAAATAACAGCAAAGCCAGCAAACTGGAATTCATTATACAAGAGCAGTGGGCTTAAATCTGAGGCAAGAGGGTTTGTAGATATGTGGAAATCAGCACACCTAGAAAGGGGAGGGCGGGCACAGAAAGGAGAGGGGCTGGCTCCTGCTTCCTGCAAAATGGAACCAGAAATAGCTGCTTGGATTTTGATTATTAACTAAATAAAGACTTTAGATTATTTTAAAAATAAGAGTAGAATCATGGATAGAAAGGAGAATGATAGAAGCTATAAGTCTACAAGATGGAGAAGCAGAGAAGGAGGGAGGGAGTGGGAGGGAGGGAGTGGGAGAGAAGGAGGAAGAGTGGGAGGGAGAAAGAGAAGGAGGGAGAGAGGAAAAGTGGGAAGGAGGGAGGGAAGGAAGGAGAAAAGGAGGGAGGGAGGGAGGGAGGAAAAGAGGCAGAGAGGAACAGCATACCACTTAGACAATTTCAATTCAGACTCAATCCATGACCTCCCACCTGTGAGAGACACCAGAAAACAAAAGAAAACACCAAGAGTTTAATATGAAAAGATGGTAAAAATCAAGAAGACTGGCCAAGGAATTTACATCACAAAATTGAGGGTCCTTCTCCATTTTCCAAATAAAGGTGGTAACCAACCATTGTGAGCTAATTAAGTCACAGAAACACACAGAGGGAAGAGAAAGGGAAATAATGATTATAAACACGGCCCCCCTCTCTATCCTCTTTCTATTCTTAATTCTACTCTTATGTCAGACGCAGGCCGAGACAAACAAACCAGGCTTGAGGTAGGAGGTGAGACGCAGCGCAGTGCCACGCTGCAGAGAAGAGGCCTAGGTGCTGCGGCATCGCCACACACAGCCGTTCAGATGCAAAGGAAATCGCGATAAATATTTAAAATGAAATTTTACACAGCTCCTGTTTTCCTAACACAACAAATCTACAAATAATAAACATGAAAACGAAACCTTAAAAGATCCACCCACCTAGAAAAGTAGGGGTTTCAGAGCACGGCAGATATAAAATGATATATTTATAATAAAATAAACATAAGGTTGTCCCTCAGGGAAGCATGAGAAATAGAGCCAAGACTGTAATTAGGCCCCATCCGCAGCTTCAGCAGCTAATGCGCTTTTGAAAGGATGCACTTGGCATTCACCTTGAGAACTCAGGGAACTTCTGTCTTAAAGGGAGTCTGGCAAGAGATTCCAACACAGACCAGCTTCACGGGACCTCGCAGTCCTCAGGGATCTGAATGACATGAAAAGAAACAATGAGATCAAGCAAACCACTCCTCTATGACCACATACCACAGTCAAGGGCAGAGAGAAAAATCGCCTTGCTAGAGATGCCGCACATGCTTCCCAATCTAAGTGTTTTTAGGGAGACGGAGAGAGGGCTCAGTGCTTACGAGTGCTTGCTGCTCTTGCAGAGGGCCAGAATGTGGTTCCCAGGACTCACATCAGGCAGTTGACAGCTGTCTTTCACTCCAACTCCAAGGGATCCACTGCCCTCTTCTGGCCTCCATGAGCACCTGCACTCATGTTCTCATACCCACACTCAGACACTGACAAACACATAAATAAAAAAAGCAGAACAGGCTGGGCGGTGGTGGTGCACGCCTTTAATCCCAGCATTCAGGAGGCCGAGGCAGGCGGATCTCTGTGAGTTTGAGGCCAGCCTGGTCTAGAAGAGCTAGTTCCAGGACAGGAACCAAAAAGCTACAGAGAAACCCTGTCTCGAAAATCAAAAACAAACAAACAAACAAAAAAGCAGGACAGCCAACAGTGAGGCAGCAGAGGGATAGGTGGGCTGGTGGGCAGAGAGAATGAGGAGGAGGAGGAATCTAGACTCAAAGAAAAGAGAACAAGGGAGAGAGAGAGGGAGACTCTGGGGGCCAGGCAGCCATCAGACAGAAGACAGACATGGAAGAAGCAGGAAAAGCAGGACATACAGAATGAAAGAAAGGTGAAAAGCCCCCTCCGAAGCAAAACATAGATGAAGAGAAACATGTTAAACTAAATTATAGGAGCTAGCGGAACAAGCATTAGACAAGGCCGAGCATTCATAACTAATACTAAGTGTCTGTGTCTTGATTTGGGACAATCAAGGTTGTTGGCCCAAAGAGAAAGCCTGCTACCGGAGTCAGGACCAAAGAAAGGCCCTTGAGGCAGGAAGAGGTGGGCCCAAATTGAGGCTTCACTCTTGGGAAAGTGCAGGCTGCCAAGGGAGCCGAAGCCTGGTGGAGGCTGAGGCCCAAGGCCTTTTACCAGTCATTCCTGCTGCATGACAAGGACTGGGTGTGGCCTGAAGAACCGCTGATACCAGCACATGAGGCCAGGTCCAGTTTTTCTCTCTGTGGACGGTAGGCAGGTGAGATACCTATTGGCTCCTCGCCCCGTGTTCTTCATGATTGAACGAGTTCTGGGCCCAGAGTGTGTCCTCTTCCCCCAGGACTTTGAAGAGTTCTCTGGCAGAAGACCTGGATACAAGAAAGATCATCTCTGTCTATGTGCCACCTGCCATACAGCCTGGATAAAGCTGGACTCCATCCTAGAGGCAGCAAGAATCCACTAACAAGTGTCATGGGAAAAGGATGGCAGAGCAGAAAGTTGGGGACTGGGAGCAACTGCAGTCATCCCCAGGGTGGGGGAGCAAATGGGAAGCCTGGATCAGGGTGATGGGCTGCGTGAAGGACATAGAAAGAGTGGCTTAATGGGATAAAACCGGACTCGCTGAACATAACGGACAATGAGGACTACTGAGAACTCTAGAAAAATGGCAATGGGTTTTTGATCCTACTGCACGTACTGGCTTTATGGGAGCCTAGGCAGTTTGGATGCTCACCTTACTAGACCTGGATGGAGGTGGGTGGTCCTTGGATTTCCCACAAGGCAGGGAACCCTGATTGCTCTTTGGGCTGACGAGGGAGGGGGACTTGATGGGGGAGAGGGAGGGAAATGGGAGGCGGTGGCAGGGAGGAGACAGAAATCTTTAATAATAAATAAATAAGAAAAAAAAAGAAAGAGTGGCTTAGAAGGCAGAGGCCTCTGTATTAGAGAATGGCTGGAGGCCAAGTGGTACAGGCAGGGCCAAGAACCTGGAGAGAGGACACAGGCCAAAATAGGCGGTGTGAGCGGCCCTGCTCTCTGGTGTCCTGGGGTTCCTGTATCTGCAGTGGAGCCTGCACTGGGGTGAGCAGTGGTAGTGGTGGTGATGCCTGTCCAGGACACCATCCCAGGGCATGCCGAGTCTCAAAGGGACTACAGCCCTGACTGCCTCCTCAGAGAAATACTCAGAAAACCAGCAGTGGGTTTCCACAGCAACCTGAAAGTCAGCTAGTCCTCGCCCAGCAGCCTGGCTGCCGGATCCTAGGTGGGCAGGGGATGGCACACACAGGTCCCTGTCACTAGGGAACTACAGCGTGTGTGCCCGTGTATGCTCTGATGATAACAGCAGGATCTCCACAGCGCTTCAGTCTCACAGGAAAGCAGAGTCCAGAGTCAGGGGCAACAGCACTGTCCCCTCTGTCCTGGTCACCTCTATACACCGAGGTACTGCCCTTCATACATGTTCCCAATCTTCAGAACCACTGCATGCATGTATACATACATACACACACACCTTTAGAATAACTCAAACACACATGCATGCACACACACACACACACATACACCTTTAGAATAACTCAAATAGTTTTTATGTCTATTTATGGCAAAATAATCCAAGTCTTGAGAGGTCTATGAGACCCTAGGGTTCCCCACATGCAAAATATGACACTAGGGAGCCCAGTGTCCTCAGAGCATCCCTTTTACCAAAGAGGGTCCCATTTCTCCCCAGTTCACATAGACACATGTTCCTACAGAGCTACAAGGTCCTTTTATGGCCAGATTTCCTTGCCAGGCCTCTGTCTTAGGTGGATTTCTACTGCTGAGACAAAGCAGTGGCCAAAGCCAAACTGGAGGAGGAAAGGGTCTGTTTGTCTTACATTTTCCTGTTACAATCCATCACTGAAGGAAGCCAGGGCAGGGACTCGAGCAGGAGCAGGAACCTGGAGGCAGGAACGGAAACAAAGGCCACAAAGAGTGCTGCTTACTGGCTTCCTCTCCGCAGCTTGCTTTCTTTTATACAAACCAGGACCACCTACCCAGAGATGATACTACCCTTAGTGGGTCGGGCCTTCCCACACCAATCGTTAATCAAGAAAACACCCCCACAGACATGCTCACCGGCCAATCTAAAGAAGGCTATCCCTCAAGGGAGGCTCCCTCTTCCCAGGTGACTCTAAACTAACTGGCACACCCTAGCGCTCTCTGAGGATGCCACCAGCTCTCCCATCTGCACTCTGGCCTGCCTGCCTCTTCAGTCCCCGGGTCTGGTGCCTGAACCATTTCCGTGGGATATGCCCCAACACAAAAGAAGATTCAATACCTCCATTCTCTTCCTGGTCCTCACACCCTGCAGAGCTTCTGACGTTGGCCATGCCCCTCCTCTGTCCTGTCCAACCCTTGGTGCAGTAACGGCAAAGAGTGCTTTGCCGGGCAGCTCTACACTCAGCCCTGATTTGGAGAGGTCATCAAGAGGGGCCCACCATACTCACCTCAGAACCAATACAGCTCAGCAAGGTCAGTGTGGACTCCTTCCACACCCACACAGGGTCATTCCTGGTAGGAGAATCCATAGAATAGTGGCTGCCGGTTAGATAGGGATCCATGCGAGGGAGAAAGAAATACATAGATGGTGGAGAATGGACAGACAGATGTCCGGTGAAGGGAGGTAGACGGGGAGTGGATAGGAGCAGAGAGACAGGGTGATGCTCAGGTAGTGGGTGAGTGGCCAGGACGGAAAGGAGGGCAGGAGGCTGGGTGGGAGGCTGATGGATCATACATAAATATGTGATTGATGTATGAGAAAGCACTTGGCAGTGAATCCATCAGAGACCCAAACTGCAGCTGCATCCCATCTGCCCACAGTATCTCAGTGTGGTCAGAGAGCAGGGCCTGTCCAAGTAGCTCTGGTGGAGATGCTCAGCTATCAGAAACACCCCCGAGGGGCAGCTGGGGGCTAAAGGAGTCAGGATGAATGGCCGACTTTCACCTGCTCATGGTTTTCTGTGTTACAATATAGGTGAGAAGGTGAGAATGTTTAAGTTGGGTTGGTGTGTCCTCATGGGCATGTCTGTGTGCCTTGCCCATGTATGTGCCTGTATCTGCAGGTGTGTGTGTGTGTGTGTGTGTGTGTGTGTACCTGTGCCTGGATGTCTCTGTGGGAGTTTGTGCATCTTGGTGACTCTTCAGTGTCTGCATGAATCCGTCTGTCTGTCTGTTTGTGTCTATTTGTGTTGCTGTCTTCACGCTCCATAGCTGGAATATCTGCTGTGTTTGTCGCCAGTTTCTACTGGTGCTCAGGGCTGGTAAATGTTTGACAATTGGCTCTCAGAGCAAGGGCTGGGGAGCCCTGTGCCTTATGTTTGCTGATCTTCATGAATCAATCGCCCCCGGCACTCTCCATGGATCTCCAATCTCTCCACCCAGAAGGCAGAATTGATGGTCAGAGCAGGTCCCGCCTGCCTCCAGGGTGCTTTGGTCTAGGCTTAGCTCCTTGTCTGACAAGCCTCTGTCACCCCATTCTCGATTGGCTTCCTGCCCAAGAGCTCCTCTTGTAGCCTCAGCCCTGTCATAACTGTGCAGTCAAAACCAGTCTAGACAGTTCTTTCCAGCCTGCCCCATGTAGTGGGCTGCAGAAACGTGGGCGAGTCTTCAAGAGGAGGGCACAGCTCTGCCGCAGGACCCGGGGCTCTCCAAGGACTGAGCATGCACCTGGCCATCTCCCTCACTGTCTCCTTCTAGTCCCCCCTCAACGGACAGCTGCTGTCCTACCTCTTACCAGACAGCAGCACTTCCCATGAAGTATATGCAGAGGGTAGGATCTCGACATGGTGCCACCATTTGTTCACCTATTCCAAAAGCCAAATCTTCCCTCCTGGATCCCGCCTGCCGTGTTAGACACAGAGCTGTAGAAACAGGGGCACAGCCTCACCCAGAAAGAGAGCCTTGACTCCGGCCAACCTATCCACATGCGAGCAGGAGCCCTGGGCTCTCTGTTCCTTGGTCACAGAGATAAGGAACATGCCCACTCTCAGCAGGAGAAGGTGGACCAGGCGCAAATAGAGAAGGGCCCTCTCTCTTCTCCACGCCCTGTCTGTTCCTTTGGGCTAGCATCTCACCATCTTCAATCACTTGGCTGCCAGCTCTCCTGCCTTAGCCTACCCAGGTGAACTTCATCCTGTCCTCCCTACTCACTTCACCTTCAGTAGCCACCTCTTCCACTGGGGTGGCCTCATATACCTTTCCATAGCCCTCCATGGCTCCCCAGGCCTGGAGACCTAAGCTTCCCTCCTGGGCCCAGGCTGACTCTGCCCTCCCTTCCCAGGCTCTGGAGAACTTGGCTTTTGTATTCTGTGGGTCTCCCTGGTCAATTTCACCTGGCTAAAGCAGCTGTCATTCTCCCCCACCCCCCACCCCGCCCTTCTCCACATACTTTAAGTGCTCAGCATATCCAGGAAGTACTGAAGGAGGGAGCCAAGAACCAAGGTCCAACAACAAGGCATCCTGGAAGCAAGGCCACAAGTAATGAAGAGCTCAGGCTGGCGGTGGCCAAGGGCACAGAGGAGGATGGAGGGAGGAGAGGAAAGGGGGAAAGCCTGTGAATTGGGGGTTGGAGACAGGGTGGAAGTCACCTGGAATGGTTCAAGATTGCAATCGGAGGAGACCTCATCTGGAAGACAGAAGGAAACAGACCTAAGAGGAGAAGCAGGCAGCAAGCCAAAGAACGGGGCTACTGAGCCTGCCAGCCAAAGGATGGGGACAAGTGTCTCGGGCCGCCAGCGAGCCAAAGGACGGGGGCTAGTGAACCAGTGAGCCAAAGGATGGCGATGAGTGTCTCAGGCAGTAAGAACAAAGGACTGGGGCAGAACTTTTCGAAAGAAATCACCGAAGAGCCAGAAAGTCAGAGGCGAGTGAGGCAGGGTCTACAGAGGCCACGCTTAGGAGATGATGGACAGCTGGGAGGCTGGCTGAGCGCCTAAGAACACTCAGCAGACATTTTAGCTGCCCGACTCCCTCCATCCCTCTTCTCTCATTTACTGACTCCCTCACTCACTCACCCGATCCCCTACTTGACTGCTCCTTGTGACCCTGGCTCCCTTCGCTGTCCCTTGCAAGGCTGAACCCTGGGGACACAGAAGACATGGGAGCATAGGGAACACAGGTCTATATGTGCTTTGAAAGCATCTCTGACGGTTCTGTGGGTGGGGTGAGGTGCCTCTGAAGCAGCTGCAGCTTCCGTCACCGCTGGGCCCCTGAGCACAGGACCGTTGTCACATGACCTCCTGCTATGCATGCCCTGGGCACCTGTGTCTCTCAGATGCACAAACTCCAGGAAGGGATCTGGATTTGAGAGGAAGGAATGGGGACGTTAGCTTTTTATCTATACCCTGGCTGGTCTGGAGCTGAACTCCTGCCATCCCCAGGAACGCTGAAGCTGGCCCTTGGAGGTGGACAGGGATGAAGGACAGGTGGACCCCGCCTCCCCTAATCCGGGAGCCCCCAAAGAGCATCGTGAACTGTGTGGTGTGGTCGAGCATTGTCAGCAGGGATCACACTACCAGCAGTGTGACTTTGGCCATTCAGTGAGATGCCAGTTCAAGACCCTTGGGAACCTTCTGGGGGACAAGACAAGAGGGGTCTGCTAGGACCCAAGACCTAAGGCCGGGCTGTGCAGGATAGGGACCAGGCCTGAGAGTTTCAGAGAGGCTGGGAAGACTGAGATCTTCATGGGTAGAGAGAGGAAGACTGGGAGGGATCTGGTGCCTCCATTGCTCTCCCAGAAGGCCCATGGATCCTGGCAAATCCAGCTACCCTACCAGTCTGCCATACTGGACCCCATTCTTCATTGCACTTGGTGGGTGGTCACATTTCCCTTGTCCCAACATGGTCCCTTGTGCTGGACCGTGAGGGGTTTGGAGGCCATGTTGTAGGGGACTATAGGCCGCTCTGAGCACAGTCTCAGTGTATGAATCCTGCAGACCTAGCAGTGAATCTGAGGCTGGAAGTGGCAAGTGATAATCAGGAAGCCAAAGTGTTCAGTCACGGCACCATGTCAAGCACTCCCGCCGCCATTCTGAGAAGTCCTCCACAGGGTGGGCTCCCTCTGGCTTCGGCTCCTGGCCTAGAACCCTCTTGGTGAAACAAACTTAGCTGTGGCCCACTTGGCCACCTTTGCTTTCCTGTTGGGCAGAGGCCAGGTCATCTGGCCCCTTCCCACTTCCAATTGTCTTGGCCGTGAGACTGACCCAGTCCCTGCCTGAAATCTGGCCTAGACAGACCCTGCCTTCAGGCATCTACCGAGTGTCTGCCAGGTTCTGCTGGACCCACCTGTCTGACTAGTCACGGCTTTAGTGGTTCAGACAGGTGGGCTGAATGCCATCACCATATGCGTGGAGCCAGACTAGGGACACATAGGAGGATGCATTTGGAGCAGGTATCCTCAGAATCTCCGGTGTCCCTTAGACACCCAGGAGAGTGACCTCTGCCTAGAGGAGAGCCCTTCTCTGAGTTTAGCTACACCTGGACTTTCCATCCTGTTGGCCTTGTCTGATGTCACCAGGCAGGCTGGGGGAGAGAATGATGTGTCCCAGTGTCTCCTGCTGACCCCAGGAAATGGGCTGGGTCAGGATGGTCTGGGTGGATGAAAGATGAGCAAGTATGTGAATGGATGAATGAATGAATGGGTGAATGAATGAATGAATGAATGAATGGGTGAATGAATGAAGGAGGGAGCGAGCGAGTGAATGAGCCAATTCACATGTGGTAACAGATTCTGTTCACAGGTTCAGAACCAGCTCTGGGTGACCCACTAGGCTCTGGGCAGGGAACTGACCATGCTCTATCCATTCAGCCTTCATCACTGGTCTGCTGCCAACTGAGGGCTCTGCCCCTGGGTCCCTCTTGCTGCTGTGACTTTGTACAGATCAGCAGAGAATTGGGAATACAGCATCTAGAGGACTCAGCAGGATTTGACCCAGAGGCCCCAACCTTGGAAATACCACTTGGCCCTCTGCACAAATCCCCACACACATTCTGGCTCCCCCACAGAACCCTCCCTCTGCTTGCAGAGACTCAGACTTCAGCACAGAGGGCCACCTCCCTCAGGAAGTCTTCCCTGACTGCCTGTCCACATGGACTTACTTGGGCAGCTGTGTCTCACCTCCCCCTACACCAGCAAAGGCCCTTCCAAGGAGAATAACTCACTTATTAAACACAGTATGTATCACACATGCCTCTTCCTCCTGGCCACCCCCTGTGCACAACAGGCTGGCACCCCGCTGATGGCCCTGCTGGATTTGTCCTGATCTGAATAGCTCCCATCTTTGGGTGGCTGTAAGTTTCCAAGCCCAGACTTCAGCCAAAACCCTTTCATTAGCTATGTTTGTTTGGGCTGTTTTCTGCCCTTTTAAAGTGAAAATAGTTTATTTTTAACATATGGATGCTGTTGCCTTCTTTTTAAGATTGGTGTAAAAATAAAGAAGCTCCGGCCTGCTTCTTTTCTTGGCCTGAGTGTCTGAGCAGCCTTCTTCATCAGACACCCTGGGCTCTTTCAACCCCACCCCCTCCCCCAGTCCACCTCACCCCCACCCCCAGCACCCACTGCTCCACTGGCTTCTCAGAGAATAGTTTCTTAGGTGCAAAAGAAGGTAGGAGATCAGAGGGGCCCAGAAGAAGTCCAGGGATAGATGCCTATGAGCAAAACTAAGTGTTGGAGCTGTCACGTGGCTACCACAGCACAGAGCCCAAGGGAACAGACCCTCGAAACCACAGGGCAGAGGGCAAAGGGGACGGCGAAGAAGAGAAGACACAAGAGGGCAAAGGGGCAGCTCCTGAGCTGAGCCCTGAAGGTTGAGTGGCATGGGTGGATCAGCCAGGCCCAGGACCAGGACAGGGCCATGGGGCCAGTCCAAAGGGGAAACAGTACCACCCATGTGCCAAGCATGAGGGAGCATTCTTGTAGTACCAGCCTTTGGGAGGCAGAGGCTGGAGTCGGAGGCCAGTTGGGATACATACAGAGCAAGAAAGCAAAAAGGCCCTGATGGGGGTGGGAGGCAAAAGACAGAAACAGCCAAGCCAGAGAAAAGATCCGTGGCCAGGTACACACATGGCCCTCATAGCCCATGGGTTGAGCCTGATTTCTAGGGTGGCACTCGCCTGGGAACACAGAGGGCAATGCTTCAGGGAGTGGCTGAAGCACAAACACAAAGGCCTCCTGGTGCCAGCGTCTCCAATCTCCCCTAAAGATGCCTGGCTTCAGTAGGAAGAGCACACACCAAGGACAGCCATAGCCATGTTTGTGGTGGCAGCACAATGGATTTGCCTCCGCTGTCCTTCAGCAGATGACCAAGATGCAGCCACACAATGAGGCTCATAGAGCAGAGGGGACATCGGCTCTACGTGTGTCCTTACACTGTGTTCTCTGGAACGTCGTTCAGGGAAAAGCATAAGGCGCAGACTGAGGTGTGCGGAATGCCACCAGCTGAGAAGAAGACACCTGACATACAGTTCCTGCTATGGCAGGCACTGGGGGCACCTCCCACACAGCCGGAAAACCTGACAGTACATTGCAGGTAGTAGAGACTATGCTCATGTTCTACCAATTCCTGCCCAGAACATTTCTAACACATCAGAAACAGAGGTGGCCCCAGGAAGGCAGGGTGGTACTAGTGAATAGAATGGGGGAGACTAATTCAGCTGGGGGAGGAAGGTGCTGAATAGGTTGAGGATTCTGATCTGTGTACAAGGGCCCCCAAAGTTCTTTACACAAAGCTGCCTGATCAAGCGAATATGGAATGGATCTCAGTGTGTTCTGGGAGCAGGGGGCAGTTTGGAGGCTGCACAGTGCTGAGAGACACTTGCACCCTGGCCTGTTGGCCCCAGGTACTCATCAGGAAGGCCAGGCATGAGGAAGAGGCCACTGGCCACAGAGCAAGAAATATACCAGTTCCTCCCACTTGGGAGTTGCTAACAAGGCTCCAAAGGGCAACACTGACCGGAGGGCAAACAGCAACCAGAGGGACTCACTGCAGCTAACCCCAGACTACGGTTAGCATCCAGCAGTCCAGCCAGAGGAAAGACCAACTGTGAAGACCCAGAAACCGTGAGCATGCCTGGGAGGCGAGCTGCCCAAGAGGGGCGCTCAGAGATGTGGGAAGCAACTTCTTCAGCTAGGCTCAACGCGGAACGGTTTTTCAAAGAATTCCGAAAACCAGATGGTCACAATGAGAGAGCAGATGGAGGCTGTCAGCAGAGAGGCGCAGTGCCCCGAAGAACAAAACAGGAATTCTAACCTGCAAAGTTCAGTGTCTAGAATGGAAATACCACTGGGTGGGCTGCAAACAGCAGACAGCATGGCTGGGCACAGCAGCAGCAGAGGGCCTATCTAGAGGGCACCACGCTACAGAGCCATGGGCGGGTTCTACAACACTGGAAAAGAGAGAAGTGCAAGTGATCCCATCTTAGAAATTCAGAAAATAAAGCCAAGTGTGTTGTGGAACTGACCTCTGAGCAGAACATGGCTATCCTAAACTGGACCTATCAGCATGTCCTCATGGAAACAGAGGGCTTAGCACACAAGGTTGTGTGTGAGGCCTTGCTCCTCCCAGAAAACATACAAGCAGTTAGGGATTGATGGCGGGGATGCTTTTCTTAACTACTGTAGCCTCTTGCATGTAGCCCAGTGCACATGTGGAGGTCAGGGGACAACCTTTGGGAGGGGGACATATGGAGGTCAGGGGACAACTCCTTCCACCTTGTGAACCCAGGGGATTGAACTCAGATCATCCGGCTAACACACATGTCACTGGTGTCTCAGAAGGAGAAGAAATAGAGAAGGGATAGGAAGAAATAGAAGGACTCATGACTAACATTTGCCAAGTTGGTGACAGACACCAGATCACAGAGCCAAGAAACCGAGGGAACCCCAACAAAGATAAGACACCAAGAAAACAGTGGCATGCCTGCACATATTTTCATGCCACCGAAAACCAGAGACAGAAAACCTTCAAGGCAGACAGCAAGAAAGGCCGTGTTATCTACACAGAAACAAAATCAGGGCTTTACAGATTTCCCATCACCAACTGTGCAGGCAAACATGAAAGAGAAACCAGCTTTCTCCAGCAAAAACTGGGGGTGATCATTACCGGAAGATCCGCTGGAGGGGAAAAGCCTCCACCCTCCAGACAGGGGCAATGCTGAGTGGAAGGGCTGGGAACTGGAGGCCCTGGAGGTGGAGTCACAGCAGTAAAACAGACCCATGTTTTATTTTAATTGCTTTGAGGAGTCCTGACTATTCAGGATGCGTTTACAGCAGAGGTCTGACTTTATGCTAGCAACGGCACAAGGACAGCAGGAAGGAAGCCCAAGTGCTGCCCAGGGAGAGACATGATACCCTTTGACTGTCTGCATGAGACAGGCCTTTTACCCAGCCCCTCCACGAGGGTCTATATGCGGTTAACAGTTAATGGCAGAAGAGACATGTTCTATGATGGTGTAGCTACTGACAAGGTGTCCATGCTCCTGAAAGAAACTCTAATTAAACTCATGGGGGGGAGGGGACACATGAAAGTAAAAGGCAGTCTACTTAGGAAGAAGGAAACATGAGGGCAGGAGAGCCATCAAACACATTGCAAACATGTATGAAAATGTCATAATGGAAACCATTGTTGTAAACAATTAATGGATGCTAATAAAGACATCTTAGCTAAGCACCCCTGGAGAAAAGGAGCTCATTTTCATCTGAAGCTTTCCATCTGGAAAGAATGGGGCTATTCTCACCCGGAAGACACTACAGAGACACACCAGTGGCCAGTGTGTGACTCTTGTTGAGCTTTGGTCACAAGAGGATGTGAAGGACTTAAGGACTTGTCAGACACTTGTAACCTGGAGGGATACTATGAGCCTGGAAAACTGTTAACCTGCCTCAGAGTGGAAATGGCTCTGGCTTCTATGAAACGTGATCGTGCTTTTGACAGGGGTGAGCTGACGAGTTAGGGTACCAAGTGCCACAGTGCCTGATACTTATGGTGCCGTGCATGCTCCGCAAGTCCCTGGGGAAGGGACGGGCGCTCCCTCTCACTAACTGAACCTGGGGTGAGGGGAAGGTCAGCGCCGTTGTATTATTCTTCCATAGTGTTCTACCAGCATGACAATTTTCATAATTAAGAAAAATCCTCTAATTTCCCACAGATCATATTTCCAGGCGGCGCAGCCATCTGGCGCATAGGCATATGCCCAAAAGCAAGCAAGAGAACTGCTGAGCATCCAGCCATGCCACCACAGAGCCTAGCAGGCTGCGAGCCCGTGATGGGCACTTATTGATGGAACCTAGCATCCACTCCTCTTCCATCTGCTCTGATTTCCACTAAAGGATCTGTGTGGTTTGAGAGAGGCTGACTCCACCCCGACTGGGACATTCTGTCCCCCCGACCAGAGACTCAAGGACACCGGGCACTCTGAGCCAGCCCAGTCCTTTCAGAGTGGGCATGAATGAAGCTGGCACCACCCAGCAGGTGCTGGCAGCCAGCCAGGAAACACAAGGGCCTAAGACAAACCCAACTCCCAAGAAAGTGGAGCCCAAGGGTACAGCTTTGGTTCTGGGGCACTTTGGAAGCTCTGAGCATACTTCACCTAAAACCAGTATCAATCCACTTATTAATCTGTGGCAGAAGTTGACAGAGTCGCTAAATGATGGCATGAGGGCCTATGATTCTGTAGGAGGTGCCAACCCTCACTGGCAGGCTCCAAGCAGGAGACTGTGTTATGCGTTACACACACACACACGCACACACACACACACACTTTACAAATGACCACTCTGAAATCACTTCCTAAGGGTCAGGAGCGCCGACCCTGCAAATAAGGAGGTAAAAGGGCAGCTGTAAGCAGGCACGCCACCAACAGCATTCAACAGCAAGCCCTGGCGGCACGCGAGCAGATGGGCTCCTGGCGAGGGAGGGAGCCCAGATGCTCAGCCACATGCAAAACTGGGGAAATGCAAATTAAAGCCACAACAAGACGCCTCTTTACGCCCACATGCTGGCAGAACCCCCAAACTAGGATAATATCAAGTGCTGGCAAAGACACCCAACGCTCAGAATGCGTCCGTGCTGCTGGGGTAGTGAAATACACTAAGACAATAACAATGCACGTGTAGGGGCACGTGCATCCATGTGCATGTGGGTGACAGATCTATACACGTGTCTATACATGGGTGTGCAAATCTGTATATGTGCCAAACGTATATGTACATGTGCAAACATACTGAATATGGGTTTGCACAGGAATGTTTGCATTGTCTATATGGATGTGTCTACACACGTGTGTGTTAACAAAAGTATATGTGTGTGGATCATGAGTATGTGTAAACAAGTAGACACGGGCATGTGTGCATGCAAGTGTACTCAATAGGTTTGCATATATGTGTATACATAGATATGCCTCTATACAGATGTGGCAAAGCTTTAGCAGCTGCGTATCTGCTTGGAGAGTGTGCAAGTGACCTCTGTTCTAATCTTCCAATTTTTCTGTTTGCTTGAAAACTATCAAACAGAAGCTGTGGGAAAGTAATCTAAAAGAAAACAAAAGGAGAAAGGTGTTGTTCACAGACTCAGTGAATAAAACACAAAAGAAGGCAGAATCTTAACCTCACCTGTGTCTCCCAGTACACTCGATACAACGGACCTATTGCTCTAGTCAAGCCAGCACAGGGGCCAACAAGATGTCTAGGTAGGTAAAGCCCTTGTCACACAGCCTGATGACCTGGGTTCAACTCCTGAAACCCATGGTGGAAAGAAAGAACTGTGTGCCATGGAATGTACACACACACACACACACACATAATGAACTAAGCTAATAAACATAATTTTAAGGCTGTTGTAGGTGGGTTCAGTGGGTAAAGGTATTTGTAGTACAGACCTGATGATCTGAGCTCCACCCAGAGCCCAAGTGGAAGGAGAGCTGGGCAGGGTGGTGCACACCTTTAATCCCAGCACTCAGAAGGCTGAGATGATCTCTGTGAGTTCTAAGACCAGCCTGGTCTACATAGTGAGAGAGACCCTGTCTCAAAACAAGTAAACAAGAAAGTGGAGGGAGAGACAACCCAACTCCACCAAATTGTACTTTAACCTCCACACATATATTATCACATGCCCCCACCACACACATCATACACAAGTACTCACAAACATGCACACGAACAAAAAAATTAAGTAAAATAAAGTGGTTGGCTGTTTTTTTTTTCTTTAGAAGAGTACTGTGGGCCAGGCTGTGGTGGCGTATGCCTTTAATCCCAGCACTCCGGAGGCAGAAGCAGACGGATCTCTGTGAGTTCAAGGCCAGCCTGGTCTACAAGAGCTGGTTCCAGGACAGCTCCAAAGCTATAGAGAAACCCCGTCTCAAAAAATAAAAATAAAAAAAAGTGCTGTCCTCTGCAGCTGTCAGGGAGGGGTGCACTGGTGGGCAGATTCTCACCAGGTAACATTTGGGACAGTTTTCTCTACAGTGACTAAAACTTCACAGCCAGTGTTCATAAGCCATGATATCTCAGAAACCATTTCTTACTGATCCTGGAAAAGCCCAACTCCTAAAACAGTCATCAGAGGCAAAGGTAAGAAAGGGGGAGAGATATGCTTGGTATGGCCCAGTCCCTTTGGCCTAAAAAGTTACCTGGGAGTGCAGGTGCACCAGAGACTATCACCTGAGAGGTCAGATGCACCAGAGAGTGTCAGCTGGGAGTGCAGGTGCATCAGGAATTGTCAACAGGTACATCAGGAAATCCGGGAGAGAGGATAAACCAGAGAATCTCACTTGGAAGAGTGGTCACACTCGGAAGTCAGCACACCTCACCCAAGGTCATTTGTGGTCCCTTTTAGATTCTTCAGCCTCCCAGCCTTCATCAGAAGCTCTCTGCTCAGAGCCCATGAACCCCTCACTCCTCCTCTGGCCTGGCCTGTGCCTCTTTGCTCCCCGGCAAGAAGCACTGAGGAGCAAGCACTACTCCTTACTATTCGCTGTGGAATGGATCATGAGAAGTTTGATGGGCACAATGCTGGGACACGTGCTTCATATAAAAAAAAGAAATTCAGACAGAAAATAAGCAAAAGCGAGGATGTGGAAGCTCATTAGTTCTGGAGAATGTGCAAGCCAGAACCACACTAGCTCTCATCCGCAGCCACAAGATGGTCCAGACTGTTAAAACCTGGAGCCGGAGATCAGAGGCAGAGCTCAGCACGTGTGACAATGTGGGTTCAACTCCCAGCACCTGAAGGAAATGAAAAGGAGCTGTAAGCATCTTCGCAGTTTACAATAACAATAACTTCGCAGGGCCCGGTTTCAAACCAAGCTATCAATGCTGTGAAAGCGAAAGCTCTTCATTATTTAAGATTGATTTTATCGTAAGATAAAATAACATGAAGGAAGAAGCTTCATGTTGATTCTCTGAGATTGCAAAATTCTGGCACCACCAACTAGGGGTTGGCTGCATTCCCACACACTACACATGGGTTGGCATGGCCCTGTTAGGTGCCATTACAGGGACTTCAGGTCATAGAACTGGATCTGGTGCCTTCTGCCTCCTGTTCCTTTCACATGTATCCACCAGCCCTTCCCAGCAGTCCAGGTGGCCTTCACATTAAACAAAGTTCTCTGAGACCAGAACGATCTTCCTGGCAAGCCCAGAGGCCAGCGGTGGGAAGATGACTTCTATTGAACACTGCACATCTCAAGGCTGAGTTGGAATCTGTGGATGAATCATCTTAGATCATACTGCGGATGTGTGGTGCTCAGGCAGATGAATGGAGGGGGTAGATGGGAAGTAGAGAGGCAAATGGTGGGTGTGTAGAGAGATAGACAGGAGAGTGGATGGATGGATGGATGGATGGATGGATGGATGGATGGATGGATGGATGAAGAGGTTGGTGGGTGGGTGAATGGAGAAACAGATGGATGGGTAGATGGGTGGGTATATGCATTGGTGTAGGAAGGTAGGTTGGTGGGTGGGTGGATGTGTGGGTGGAAGATGAATGGATGGATAGGTGGATAGATAGATGGACAGATTGGTGTATGGATGGCTGGATAGTGGATGGATGGATGGATGGATGGATGGATGGTGGATGGATAGATGGATGGATGGGTAAATGGGTGGATGGATGGATGGTGGATGGATAGATGGATGGATGGGTAAATGGGTGGATGGATGGATGGATGGATGGATGGTGGATGGATAGATGGATGGATGGGTAAATGGGTGGATGGATGGATGGATGGATGGATGGAGGCTAGGTGGCTGATGAAAAAATAAACATTTATGGTTTAGAAGACTATCATCCTCAAAGAACTCTCTCAGAGGCTCTTGGTACCACAAAGTTGCTTTCTCACTCTTCCCTCTTTATGCTCAGTTTCCCCCATCTGCTGCTCCAAGGTGCCAAATCATTTGGGTTGGTTAACTGAGCCTGTTTCCATTCTCCAGCCCAAGCTTAGGTTTCTGGAGTCACTCTCTAAGACACTTGGCTTCTACCACTTGATGTCAAGGTCACCAGCCTCTGGCCAGCACTGTCCTCTTGGGACAAGCTCAGACTGAGAGAAACCCTGGGTCCTGTTGCGGGTTGCCATGGGAACCCTTCATCTCTTGTGTTTGTCCCGGACTGATTAAGGAAGGAGACTTGTCAAATGACAGCACGTTACTGAGCCTTGTCTCAAGCCAGCTCTGATTTATCCCTGACATTTCCCAAGAGCCAGCTAACCTTTCCGCCACAAATAGACTGATGTGAGCTCCTTGGGGCAGTCTAGCAGGGACAGAGTCCTGTCTCCGAGGAGCTGGAGACCCAAGGGACAGAGAGAAAATAAAGGAGCTGCATAAGGATAATAGCCAGGCCAGAAAAGAGGCTGTCCTGTGGGGCCAGGGCCACTGCTCTGCTACACTGTCCATGAGCAGCCCCATCTTTATGGCGTCTCCTGGCTCAACCCTGAGGACCCTCAGAGGCCACAGATGTCTGCCTCCATCTCTGTTTCACTGATTGAGGGCTGGGGTCGGAGAGCTGTCCCACCCCTTGTTGAGACCCGATGCCTGCTTCGTTGCACACACACAGATGAGGGCTCCTTCACAAGAGCTCACATCCAGCTACTCCTGGGGCACTGAGGGAAGGGCTGAGTAAGGCGGGGCCTCTTCTCAGAGCCATGTCCTCCTGCCCAGCTTCTCCAACCATTGGCTTTCATGACTGTGCCTCAGTGAGGGGACAGAAAGCTGCCCCTCTCAGGTATGAGGCAAGTTAAGTAAGGATTGCCCTGTTGAGCTAGCTAGTCGTATGTCAACTTGGCATAAGCTAGAGTCATTTGGCAAGAGGGAACCTCAACTGAGAAAATGTCTGAATCAGACTGGCCTGTGCACAAGACTTTGGTGTGTTTCCTTGATTGACAATTGGTGTGTAAGGTTGGGTGATACTATCCTGGCCTGGTGGCCCTGGGTGCTAAAAGAAAGCAGGCTGAGCAAGCTATGAGGAGCAAGCCAGTAAGCAGCATTCTCCATGACTCCTGCTTCATTTCCTGCCTCCAGGTTCGTGCCCTGATGTCCTCAGTGACAGATTATGACCTGAAAACTGTCGGGAGAAATGAATCCTTCCTTCCCAGTTTATTTCCCTCCAGAGGCTGCACTGGGTCCAGAAACGGGGTGGTGGGCTCACTGAGGTGGGGTGCTGGGACAACATGGAAGGGAGCAGTGACATCGTCGTGGCAAGAACAGGACCTGGGACTTTCTTAACGAAGGCAGCAGAATAAAGCAGATAGTACAGGCACTGAGCTGAACAGAGAATTCTCAACAGAAGAAGTTCAAATGGCCAAAAGACACTTAAGGTCATGCTCAATTTCCTTAGCAATCAGGAAAATGCAAATCAAGACATCTTTAAGATACCATCTTACACCTGTCAGAATGGCTAAAATCAAACACACCAATGATAGCCTTTGCTGGAGAGGTTGTGGAGGAAGGGGTACACTCATCCATTGCTGGTGGGAATGCAAACTTGTGCAACCACTTTGGAAAGCAGTGTGGCAGTTCCTCAGTAAATTCGGGATCAACCTACCCCTGGACCCAGCAATACCACTCTTGGGAATGTACCCAAGAGAGGGCCTTATCATACAACAAAAGTATATGCTCTACTATGTTCATAGCAGCATTGTTTGTAATAGCCAGAACCTGGAAACAACCTAGATGCCCTTCAATGGAAGAATGGATGAAGAAAGTATGGAATATATACATATTAGAGTACTACTCAGAAGTAAAAAACAAGGACTTCTTGAATTTTGCATGCAAATGGATGGAAATAGAAAAAACTATCCTGAGTGAGGTAAGCCAGACCCAAAAAGAGGAACATGGGATGTACTCACTCATATTTGGTTTCTAGCCATAAACAAAGGACATTGAGCCTATAATTAGTGATCCTAGAGAAGCTAAATAAGGAGAACCAAAAGAAAAACATATAGGCATCCTCCTGAATATTAACCTTCATCAGGTGATGAAAGGAGACAGAGACAGAGACCCACATTGGAGCACCGGACAGAAATCTCAAGGTCCAAATCAGGAGCAGAAGGAGAGAGAGCACGAGCAAGGAACTCAGGACCGCGAGGGGTGCACCCACACACTGAGACATTGGGGATGTTCTATCGGGAACTCACCAAGGCCAGCTGGCCTGAGTCTGAAAAAGCCTGGGATAAAACCGGACTCGCTGAACATAGCGGACAATGAGGACTACTGAGAACTCAAGAACAATGGCAATGGGTTTTTGATCCTACTGCACGTACTGGTTTTGTGGGAGCCTAGGCAGTTTGGATGCTCACCTTACTAGACCTGGATGGAGGTGGGTGGTCCTTGGACTTCCCACAGGACAGAAAACCCTGATTGCTCTTTGGGCTGACGAGGGAGGGGGCTTGGTTGGGGGAGGGGGAGGGAAATGGGAGGCAGTGGCGGGGAAGAGACAGAAATCTTTAATAAATAAATAAATTTTAAAAAAAAAGAGCTAGTTCCAGGACAGGCTCCAAAACCACAGAGAAACCCTGTCTCGAAAAACCAAAATAAAGGGGCTGGAGAGATGGCTCAGAGGATAAGAGCACTGACTGCTCTTCCGGAGGTCCTGAGTTCAATTCCCAGCAACCACATGGTGGTTCACAACCATCTGTAATGAGATCAGGTGCCCTCTTCTGGCCTGCAGGCACACATGGAAGCAATGTTGTATATATGATAAATAAATAAATCTTTAAAAAAAAACAAAATAAATAAATAAATAGATAAAAATTTAAAAAAAAAAGCGGATAGTACAGCATTCACAGCTATCTCTGAGCCCAAGGACAAACAGGAGAGCTGCCCAGAAATCTGGAGAGGCCCAAGGGGTGACAGAGACGCTGGGGAATCTAGACACTAGAGAGACTGCCCCATGGGACGCTTCCCAACCCTGCAGCTTCATCCAGAGATTTCTCCGGAAAATAGCCCTGTTGTGATTTTGTTTAAAGGGTCAGAAAATAGGGACACGATCCCAGATAGGCCAGTTTCACACTTTGGCACCTTCCCTGCCATCCCAGTGTAAATCAGGAATTTGTGGGAAAGGCAAAGATGGAAGAATAAGTCAAGCGGAGCCTGAGTCTCCCTCCCAGAGCGTGGTTTCAGCATCCAGATAAGAGGCTGAACCCCTGAAGACCCAACTCACCTTCTGCCTGACAGCCTTCAACTGGGCCTGCTGAGGGAAAAGAGCTGAGGTCTCAAACAGGACACCAGAGGCCTCTGCCAGAAGAGGGCAGCGCTGAGACAGAAGTCAAAACCCACCGAAGCAGCCTGCGTTGTGTCTAGCCCTCTGCCTTACCAAAGCCCGAGGAGACTGAAGCCAGGCAGGGACTGGGGTGGACAGAGGACAGGAAGGGGTGTGGGAGCGCTTCCCAAGTGGGAAGTGAGTGAACCATGAAGAAAGAAGGAAAGGGGCGGTTCCACAGCCCAGCCCAGCAACTCCTTTGCCTGAATCCAGTCATGTTTACTCTCAGCAGGTACTGGCTGCAGGAGCAGGGCTTGGCCTACATGTTCTGGGCTCTTGGTTTTGCCAATAAGGAATCAGGGCTCAGGGCCTCCACAGAAGCAGTGAGGCCAACAGAGCCTTTTGGTGTCCTCAGCCAGAACCACCTCTAGTGTATTCAGCAAGAGGCCTTCTTCCCAGCATCTGAGACCCCCCCAGCTCCCAGGTCCAGGTAGGCAAGCTGACAGGACTCTGGAAGTGCCTGTTACCCCTGCCTTCTATGGTGGGGAACATGCTAGACCCTGCCAGCTCCAAGGAAGGCTCAGCAAGGCTACGGGGTATCTGCAAGTCAAGCCTCTACCAGATGAGCATCTCAGGGAAGGGACCCTTCAATGTGCCTGCCATGCTGAGCACTGGGGACTTGACCACATACTTTCTACAGCTAGAACACTAAAAAGGTGGGTCTCTCGGAGCATTCTGTCTCTCCTCCAAACATACCCTTTGGACACCAGGGCCTTCCTATCTTAGGCCTCTGTGTTGGTCAGCTTTCTGTCATTAGAAAGAATTACCTAGGCAAGGAAGGTGACTCAGCAGGTAAAGCACTTGCCGCACACCTGTGAGGAGGTGAGTTTGAATCCCTAGAACACACATAAAACCAGGCCAATAGCACATGTTTATAGTCCCAGCCTTCCTACCATGAGAGGAGAGGCAAACAGGAGAATTCCTGGGAGCTCAGAGACCAGCCAGTCCAACATATGCAGCTTCAAACAAGAGACCCCGCCTCAAACAAGGTGGAAGGCAAGGACTGACAATGGAGATTGTCCTCTGACCGCCATGTGTATGTATGTGATATGCATGCATGCTGCACACACACACACATACATAATATGTGCTGTGGTGTACATGCACGCTGCACATACATGCACACGCATTCACAGAGAGAAAGGGAGAGAGAGATTTTAAAGAGAAAAGAATTACTTGAGATAACCAACTTAAAACTCACAAAGCATCAGGACAGCAGGAGTATGCAGAGGGCATCTTACAGGGGCAGGGGAAAATATGGCCACTACAGTCCTCCCTCCATCCTCCCAGTAAATCCTCCTCCTCCCTCTTACCACCTCCCAATAATACTGCCATAGTAGCAATGAATTCCCCTCAAGGAATTAATACATTGATTAAATCAGATCCCACACAGTCTGGTAGACTCTGAGGACAAAGTCACTCAAAGGCTACTCCAAGATAAACCATCACCACCAGGAAAGGGGACTGGGCTCCAGTACCCTCTTCAAGGGGCATCCAGTGAGCTAACTTGCTGCAGATTTACCTCTTACAGCTTCTACTTCCCCGTGGCACTGCTCTGGGGTGTGAGGGGCATGACTTTGTCACGTGGCCTCTGGGAGAAAGTCATCCAATAGCGCGACACAGCCCCTGAGCCTAGGACTGAGACGGTGTGCAAGCAGGTACTTTACTGATGGACAGAATAGAAAAGGTGGTGAGGCAGGCCCCACCCCCACTCGGTGATAGTGCTCCTCCACCGGATGTGGTGAGCACACTGGGAGTGCTGGGGAGTGTGAGGCAGGAAATCCTGAGGTGCATGTAAGGGTCTGTTTCAGGAAACAAAAAGTGGAGTCTTGGGCCTGGGCATAACTCCACAATAGTGTGCAGCATGCGTAAAGTTGCCTCTTCTTCCGCCCTGGGTGGACGCTCGGCCTGCGACCACTCTAGCTGACGATGGCAACCATGGTGCCACAAAAGCATGGGAAGCCCCTGTGCCCAGGGTTGGCTCTCCCTTGCTCCTGCAGAGCCTGGGACACCTCCCTGTGTGAAGATGCTAAGGCTGGTCCCTGCAGGGAGAGACTCCAGCCAAGCTGTCCTCTTCCCACCAGCTGACACAGGGCCCAAAGATGAAGAGTCGTGGAGAACAACTATCTCCAGCTGAGCCACCAGCTGACTAGGAGCGCCAGGCAGTCAGACAAGTTGCCCACTTGGTCTGAACCATCGCGAGGGTTGTTCCTGGCTCCCAAGCCTCCAGAGCATCTGACCAAGTCAAAACTGACTAGCATAGACTTAGTTTCTCCCAAGCTGCCCACAAAGGAGCTGAGCTTAGTGTCAAAGCGTACCACTAGGAGGGATAGACAATGCGGGGTAGACACCTTCCCCCACCTTTGTCTCTTCCCCAAACTTTTCCACCACACCTCCCCTCCATGACTATGGGACAGAGAAGCCATTCCATACCTCCCCTCCATCCTTTCCTTGTCTCCCCTCCCTATCTTCCTTCCAACACCTTCCCTTCTCACCTCCTCTCCACACCTCCCCTCCTCAACTCTCCTGACCACTGCCCTCCTCCCCTCTCTTCTTTTCCTCCCCTCTCCTTCACCTCCCCTCCTGGTCTCCCCACCCCATGTCTCTGCTCCTCATCCCTCCTCCAGCCTACCCTCCTCACTGCCCTTCCCCTCCACACCTTTCCCTCTCACCTTCTGTTTTACCTCCCTTCCCCATTTTTTCCTCCTCTCCTGGATTCCCCTCCATACATCCCTGTCAGGACCAAGTGGGTACCCCCACACTCTGCTGCCACATCCCCTCACTGGGAGAGCTCAGTTGCCAGGTTACTCAGCAGAAGAGTCCCACGCTACGACGTAAACATGCTGCCACTTGACGTCCGCCACGTTTTCGCAGCCAAGGACAGATGGTGTAGCGAGTTTTCATTTCCCGGCTCCTTGGTGAAAGCACTGACGAGGAAGGCAGTGGGAACAGCAGGTGGAGAGGGAAGGGCACCCCACTCAGCCATGCTGGCATGCTGCACATGCCGGAGAGATGGGAGGCAGCTGCAGGCAAGAAACACACGTGGGCGCAGAGGCTTGGGCCAGGCAAACCTGGGCTGCTGCCTGTCTTCTTAGGGTGAGGTCACTCACACACACACACACACACACACACACACACACACACACACATCACTCAGGCTACCAACCCTGACTGCTATGACTAGGCCTTGATCTGGTGGGGTGAGCACACAGAGACCCTTGACAGGAGGGAGCCTCCTCCCTGCACGACCCTCACCCCCAGGAGCCTGCACTGCTCCCATGTACACCCCGGCTCCTCCCCAAATCCTCACTGCAATGCTTCTGCCCCTAGGCCTCCCAGGCTCAGGGTGCCAACTATTTCCTCAGGGCCAGGGCCTGGCCAGACAGAGAAGGCAAATCCCAGAAAGCAGGGAGAGGCCCCAGGGGACAGCACAAACCCATAGCAGCTTAGAGCTGGAGGAGCAGCCCCAGGATCAGCACCAGACCTAAAGAACTATAGAGCTTCAGATGCCTAAGCAGTCATTGGTTCACACATTACAGTCAAGACACGAGCAGAGGTCGGAGCTGCGAGCAACCTCCCACCCTTGCTTCATATACATAATACAGCTGGCCTCCCCGACACAGGTTCCCGATCTGGATTCAGGCAGCTGAGATTTAAAACTTTATAAAAATAAATTGTACCCCCAAGTCAAACATAATCAGACTGCCACTGTTTACTCAGGGCTGGGGTCACGTTGGGTCCCCATTGAGACAGCTTAGAGTCGTGGGAAACGAATGTGGGTTTATGTAAACAGGACGCTATCTCTATAGAGGGCTTGGGTTTGTGAATCTTGGTCACTGTGGAGGGTCCTGGACCTTGGGGCTCTGAGGAGTGAGTGTTCATATATATTGACACATACACGAAACTGCTAAGTCAGTGAGACACAGATCAAGAACAGCATAGAAAACAGGCATTCAAGGGGCTGCAGAGATGCCTCAGGGGTTAAGAGCAGTGGCGTTCCTCCAGAAGGACCAGGATTCAATTGCCACTGCCTACATGGCAGCTCAGAACTGACTGTGGCTCCAGTTCCAAGGGATCTGACATCCTCAGTCAGACATGCATGGAAGCAAAACATCAACGCCCATGAAAAGCAAAACAAAACAAAAAGGCATTTAAACTTTACAAACATCCCGTCCAGCTACGTGTGTACACATAATGTGTGTATGTATTACACACAAGTGTGTGTGCCTGTGTGTGCACATTGATGAGTGTGTGCTGGTGCAAACGGCATGTGCATGTGTGTAGAATACACTAGTGTGTGTGTAGATATTTTGACCTATCAAGGAACACATACCACCTGGGTCCCCCTCACACTAGAACACCTCTTCTCCAGTGACCCTGATGGCATCAATAGGGCCAGTTCTGGAGGATTCTGGCTCACATGGGGTTCAAGTTAGACATTTGGGGAGCCAGTCACTATGTCCACATCAGCCCACCACACAGGAACACTTGACATCTATCTAGCCTGTGTGAGGGATGCTAAACGGACTTCTTTGGGTATGTATCCCACTGGCCTCATGCTCCTCTGGTTCTGCTACAGTTTCCTAGCCTGCTGGCTGTCACTGATGAACGAGCCGCCTGGCTCTTACCTCTCACTGTGGGCTTTCTAAGTTTTCTAGGTCAATTTCAATAGTTCCTGCACAGTGACTTGGAGCAAATCAGATCCCAGCAAAGCCCACAGAAAAGCAGCAACTCCTTCACAGAGGCACAGGAGTGGAAAGCATCTTGTTGGCTCTGGAAGCTCTAGAAGAAAAAGGAGAAAGAAACTCTAGAGAGTTATGACCACACCTGGGTCTGCAGAGTGAGGCACTATTCATACTTGTTGAGTAACCCCAAACACCAAGCCACAAATCTCAGCTGAGAACAGCCTTGACAGCAGTTTTCAGAGAAAAATATTTGAGACTCTGATCTTAAAACTCCCACAGATGGAAGTTCAAGGGGTGGGCTCACTGTGAAAAGCCACAAGGAGGAAGCTCAACATAAGACTATAGAACCAAGCTGGGCGGTGGTGGCGCACACCTTTAATCCCAGCACTCGGGAGGCAGAGGCAGGCGGATCTCTGGGAGTTCGAGGCCAGCCTGGTCTACAAGAACTAGTTCCAGGACAGGCACCAAAGCTACAGAGAAACCCCGTCTCGAAAAAAAAAAGACTATAGAACCAGAGAGAATAAGTAGGAGAAGAATCTTTGACTCTGGAAAGAGAAGGAGAAAGGGGGTAAAAAGGCCCCAAACAAAGCATAGATAAAGAGAAACAGGTTGATTTAAGTTCAAAGAGCTACCTAGAAACAAGCCTGAGCCAGGCTGAGTCTTCATAACTGATGAATCTCTATTTCGTGATTTGGGACCTGGTTGGTGGCCCCAAAGAAAGCCTGGTACACTTTCTTAAGGAGGACCTTCCTGGAAACACAACCATATAGAATATTTAACTATAGAGAGTTCCTGGAGACTCTCCTTCAAAGAACATCTTCCCAAGGAAAACCCCTGGAGAACTCTCTCTCTCTCCACCTTAAGACTACCCTTCCACCAGACCTCCCCAGTGACACTCTCTCTAAGGAGACCTTGCTGAACAGATGTGCCTAAGGGGACCTGACTAGAATTCCCAGTTTGACCTCCCTCAGTATATCATCCCTGAGGAGACTCTTTCTGAGGATACCTCCCCTGAGAATTCCCTGGTAAGTTCACCCAAAGGAGACCCTTTTAGAAACCTGGTGCTTCCTTCCTTTTTAAGGAAATGGAAATCCTTTTTTTTCTAAGATGGGAAAATATACGGAAGAGGAAAAGGGCTTTTTTTTATTGATATTCATTGAGCTCTACATTTTTCTCTGCTCCCCTCCCTGCCTCTCCCTCACTTCAACCCTACCCCAAGGTCCCCATGCCCCCAATTTACTCAGGAGATCTTGTCTTTTTCTACTTTCTACTTCCCATGTAGATTAGATCTATGTACGTCTCTCTTAGTGTCCTCATTGTTGTCTAAATTCTCTGGGATTATGGTTTGTAGGCTGGATTTCTTTGCTTTATGTTTAAAAACCACCTATAAGTGAGTACATGTGATAATTGTCTTTCTGGGTCTGGGTTACCTCACTCAAAATGATGTTTCTTTTTTTTTCTTTTTTTCTTTTTTTGGTTTTTCGAGACAGTGTTTCTCTGTGGCTTTGGAGCCTGTCCTGGAACTAGCTCTGTAGACCAGGCTGGTCTCGAACTCACAGAGATCCGCCTGCCTCTGCCTCCCGAGTGCTGGGATTAAAGGCGTGCGCCACCACCGCCCGGCCAAAATGATGTTTCTAAGTCCATCCATTTTCCTACAAAATTCAAGCTGTAGTTATTTTTTTCTGCTGTGTAGTACTCCATTGTGTAAATGTACCACATTTTCCTTATCCATTCTTCGATCGAGGGGCATTTAGGTTGTTTCCAGGTTCTGGCTATGACAAACAAAGCTGCTATGAACATAGTTGAGCATGTGTCCTTGTGGCACGATTGAGCATCCTTTGGATATATACCTAAAAGTGGTATTACTGGGTCTTGAGGAAGGTTTTTTTTCCTAATTTTCTGAGAAATTGCCACACTGACATCCGGGCTGTACCAGCTTGCATTCCCACCAGCAATGCAGAAGTGTTCCCTTTTCCCCACAATCTCTCCAGCATAAGTTGTCATCAGTGTTTTTGATCTTGGCCACTCTTATAGGTGTTAGATGGAATTTCAGAGTTGTTTTGATTTGCATTTCTCTGGTGACTAAGGATGTTGAACATTTCCTTAAGTGTCTTTCAGCCATTTTAGATTCCTCTGTTGAAGAGTTCTCGGTTTAGGTCTGTACTCCATTTTTTATTGGATTATGTGTTCTTTTGATGTTCGATTTCTTGAGTTCTTTGTTTATTTTAGAGATCAGACCTCTGTCTGATGTGTGGTTAGTGAAGATATTTTCCCATTCTGTAGGCTGTTGGTTTGACTTGTTGACTGTGTCCTTTGCTTTACAGAAGCTTTTCAGTTTTGGGAGGTACCATTTATTAATTGTTTCTCTCAGTGTCTGTGCTGCTGGGGTTCTATTTAGGAAGTGGTTCCCTGTGCCAATGCGTTCAAGTGTACTTCCCACTTTCTCTTCTATAAGGTTCAGTGTGGCTGGCTTTATGTTGAGGTCTTTGATCCATTTGGACTTGAGTTTTGTGCACGGTGATAGATATGGGTCTATTTTCATTCTTTTACATGTTGATATCCAGTTATGCCAGCACCACTTGTTAAATATGCTTTCTTTTTTCCATTTGATATTTTTTGCTTCGTTATCAAATATCAGGTGTTCAAAGATGTGTGGATTGATATCAGGGTCTTCTATTCGGTTCCAACGTTACATTTTTAAATGAGCTGTATAAACATAATATCATAATTAAAAGCAGAAATACATATACACAGTATGATAAAATTGAGCTTAAATTTGTATCAATAAACCAAAATTCATACCAATGCAAATCTCTATAACATATACCCCTTTAAATGTAAGAAAACGTTTATAAACAGTATTTGGGGATATGGGCATAGTTTTTCTCCAAACTGATTCCTGCTGTTTATTGGGTAAAGTAATTTTTTGGGGTGTTCCCAGAGACCTTTCAGGGGCTCTTGGTCCATCAAACTACATGAGCCTGGAATTAATGTATAGGTTCTCATCTTCTGTGGAAACAAAAGAAGACCCTCTTTTCCGAAGCAACATATCATTAGAGCCATATTTTGAAATCAAGATTATATATATATACTCCTTATGCATCTTCCTGTGGGGCTTCTGTGTGTCTTTCTCCTCCTAGCATGTGTGTTCTCCGAGGGCAGGGATTGTGGTTCTATAGCTGCTTCCTCAGGAAAGGGAGATGAGGGATGGATGAGTGGATGGATAAGCAGGTAATGACTGTGTAGATGGAGAGCTGGTTGAGAGGGGAGCAGACGGACGAATGCTTGAGTGGATCCATGCATTGCAGTGTCATTTTTTACTCTTTTGGCTATTTCTTTGAGGGTCTCACCACCCAGTTCCCAAATAAATCACACACAGAGGCTTATTCTTAGTTATGAATGCCTGGCCTTAACTTGGCTTGTTTCTTGCCAGCTTTTCTTAACTTAAATTTTCCTGTCTACCCTTTTCCTCTGGGCTTTTATCTTTCTTACTTTAGTGTATCTTACTTTCCTTCTTACTCTGTGACTGACTGGGTGGCTAGCCCCTGATGTTCTCCTCAGTTCTCTTTCTATTTATACTCTTTGCCTGCCAGCCCCACCTATCCCTGCTCCTGCCTCGCTATTGGCTGTTTTCCATCTTATTAGGACCAGCAGGTGCTTCAGGCAGGCACAGTAACACAGCTTCACAGAGTTAAACAAATGCAACGTAAAAAAAAAAAAAGTAACACACCTGAAAATAACATTCCCCAACAATGCAAAGATGGATGAATGGGTGGATGAATGGGTGGGTGGATGGATGGGTGGGTGGGTGGATGAATGGGTGGGTGGGTGGGTGGATGGATGGATGGATAAGTGGGTGGGTGGATGGATGGATGGATGGATAAGTGGGTGGGTGGATGGGTGGGTGGATAAGTGGGTGGGTGGATGGGTGGGTTGATAAGTGGGTGGGTGGGTGGATGGATGGATGGATGGATGGATGGATGGATGGATGGATGGATAGGTGGATGGATAGGTGGATGGATAGGTGGATGGATGGGTGGGTGGATGGATGGATAGGTGAATGGATGGGTGGGTGAGTGAGTGGATGGATAGGTGGATGGATAGGTGGATGGGTGGGTGGGTGGGTGGGTGGGTGGGTGGATGGATAGTAGGTAAGCGAGTGGGTTGATGGATGGCTAGGAAGGTGGATAGATAAAGGGACGGATGATAGCTGAGTAGATAAGTAGATATGCAGACGAATCCTCAAGTGGGTGGGTAAGTAGACAGCAGGTGGCTGTGTGGGTGGGTAGATAGGTAGATAGACAGATGGCAGGACAAATGATAAATTCCTCTCATAATTTCTATCACAGAGTATGTTGCCTTTTCTCAAAAAACAACTTGCCATGTTGGGCATTGTGGTACATGCCTTTGATACCAGCAGTGGCAGTGGGAGGTGATTTCTATGAACTTAAAGCCACCCTGATATACATAGTGTGCGCTTGGCCATCCAAGGCTACATAGTGAGATCCTGTATCCTAAACAAAAACAAACAACCTCCCCCCAAAAATCTCCAAAGGCTGGAGAGATGGCTTAGTGGTTAAGATGGCTGTCCCTGCAGAGGACCAGGATTCAATTCCCATCACCCACCTGGTGGTTCACAACC
Source organism: Microtus pennsylvanicus (assembly GCF_037038515.1). Classification (NCBI taxonomy): domain Eukaryota; kingdom Metazoa; phylum Chordata; class Mammalia; order Rodentia; family Cricetidae; genus Microtus; species Microtus pennsylvanicus. The sequence continues at coordinate 61,950,550 of NC_134590.1, forward strand.
ATCTGCAATTTAGGTTCCAGGAGATTGAATGACCTCTTCTGATTTCTTTGGGTACCAGGCAAGCACCTGTGTAGAGACAAACATTTATATACATAAAAATAAATCTAAACAAGACAAAACAAAACAAAACAAAAAAAAACCCTTCAAGTCCCCAGTGGCAGAGAGAGGGCTGAACAGTGAGTGACCCCTTTACCTCAGATTCGGAAACTACAGAGGTCACTTAGGTGGACTCTGCTGCTGTTGAGAGGAGCTGGTGCTGAGGTGTGGAAAGAAGGCCCTTCCAGGCCTCTCAGGACACACCTCCCTCCTCCTCTAGGACCCTGGGGACACGGGCAAGGCAGTCCTGAGGGGCGGGAGTGTGGCCGCATCCTCCACTTTGGTGTGGAGTTGCTGTCATAGTCCCTGTCTCCCTGCCCTGCACAGGCCCCTCCGCTGGCCCAGAGCCTGCAGGAGGCACCTCACCTGGTCATGGGGATCGGGATCGGTGCTCAGCATCTCGCCCCTTCATAGGGGTGATTATCTTGTCTGTTAGGAACACCTACTTAGTAATTCTGACAGGAAACTCCCACCAGGCTGAAACTTGACACAGAACAGCAATTACTGAAAACATATTTTTAAAAAAGTTGACGTTTCTGTGAGAGTTCGCCCTCCCCCGCTCCCAGCCTACCCGAGGAGGCTGCTATTTAGGTCTTTTCTGCGTGAGCTTGACTTCCAAAGCTGCAGTTACATTGGCTCTGGCTGCTCCCCTCTGCCTAGGTGGGGGGGGGGGGGCAGTGGCCTACACTGCTCCCTTGGGAAATTTGCCCTCCGCCAGGGCTGCCTTCCTGTGCCAAGCAAAGGGAGGACCTCATTATGACACCAGTAACTAAGACAGGCACTGAAGGCTCCTTTTCAGAGGCCAGCAGTGGCTTTAGGAGGCCCTAGGAAGGCCACGCTACAGAGGAACAACGATGGGCCTGCTGCTTGCACAGGTGTGGACTGCAGCAGCTCGAAGAGGCAGCAGTGTGGGGTGCTCTGGGAAGGGGTTGCCCACACCCAGTTTTACAGATTTACATATGAAATTAAGGGTGGAAAGGTGAGCTCATTTCTCCAGGGTCAGGCAGGATTTGAACCCATGCCAGCAGATGCTCTCCAGGCTAAAGACTAAATACCCTGTGGGTTCTCTCATCCCTTCCTGCCTCCCTCCGTGCCTCCTATTCCTACCTGGATCCTCACACTTTTTTTCCCCCAATTTTTACGTTTTGGTTTTGGTTTTGCTTTTTTGATAGGAACTCTAGCCCAAACTAGCCTAAACCTCTGAGGATGACCTTGAACTTCTGGAGGGCTAGGATTACGGGCAAGCACTAGCTTTGGTTTTATGTGGTACTGGGCATGAAACCCAAAACTTTATTTGTGTTGGTCAAGTACTCTACCAACTGAGCTACATCCTAGCTCAAGGTCCCCATTTCTTTTCGTTTTAAATGATGATGATGATGATGATGATGATGATGATGATGATGATGATGATGATGATGATGATGATGGTGGTGGTGGTGGTGGTGTGTGTGTGTGTGTGTGTGTGTGTGTGTGTGTGTGTGTGTGGTGTATATATGTGGGCCTCTATGTGCCAGGCTGCAGCTGTAGAGACCAGAGGATAACTTTGAATAGCTATCCGTGAATTCCAGGGTCTGAACATAGGTGGTCAGACTTGCATGGCAAGCACTATACCAGCTGTGCCAAGATCTTCATTTCTGGGGCCATTCTATGGTTCACTGCTTTGTATCAGACAAACATTCGTGCTATTCCTGTGTGCCAGGCAGTAACAAAGGAGATCAGTCCTGTGCTAGGGATGCTCATTTGCCAAGGTCAGTGTATAAAAATACAAAGTGTCTGCTAAGGAGCTGAAAACAGCCGTGGACAATTGTATTGCTCCGTTTTGACCTGTAGCCTGCTTCCCTATCGGGATCCTGCCCCAGGGATTGGAAGTGCTTTTCCACTAGTGCCCTGGCCACCCTGTGGCATCTCATACCTCACCTGCCAGTGTGTGGGCCTCCTGCTTCCCAGCTCTGCTCTGAGGTCACCTACAAGGCATAGATGTGAAAGCAGCTTAAAAACAGGGATGGGCATGCAGGTGTGACTTGGTGACCAACTGAAACATCATTAACATTGCTTCTTTCGGACACAGACAGACTGTACTGAAAGGCTCCTGGGTAAATGAGGAGACACAATGTAACATTAACAGAATGTATTTACAGAGTGGTTCACAGTTGGGGCAAGAATTAAGGACCTTTAAGTGCTGAGATGCAGTGGGGCATAGGTCCCTGGTCAGACTCCCTTTAGCCTGCATGGTCTGTCCTGGGACTCTCATGCGTAGAGAAGTCCTTAAGCAGGAATTTGATGGGACATCTGGCTGGAGTATTGAGCAGGTGGCCACTTAGGGGTGGAAAGCAACTACCAAGAGGTCTGAAATTGTTACACTCTGCTTTCTGCCGCAGACACATCGACAATGTGCACATATTGTGCACAAGACATGTTGGGGGATCTCTTCAATGAGGTGACAGAGAACCTGGACTTGACATTCAAGGTGTTACTTCCATATCCGGACCGCAGCACAGCAAAGCCTGGGATAGCCCACCCAGAGGCTCTTACGGGGTTGCAGAGGTGGCTCCGGGGAAAGGCAGCTCTCACTCAAGCTTTGGCACAAGAGCAGAACTGGCAGGAGTCCTTTTTTCCTTCCTTCTTTCTTTCTTTCTTTCCTTCCTTCCTTCCTTCCTTCCTTCCTTCCTTCCTTCCTTCCTTTTTCTTTTTCTTTTAACTTTTTGAGACAGGGTCTCTCTATATAAATCAGAATCCATTGTGTAAACCAGGCTGGCCTTGAACTCTCAGAGACCCACCAGCCCTTGACTCCTGGGTGCTGCAATTAAAGAGCCGACACGCCTGGCTCTTGCACCATTTAGAAATCTCTTCAGATTCGAAGTCATGAATACAGTTTTTTCTACCTTCTAAACTATGGCTCTGCCTTTCATGCCATGACTTATTGTCCCTGATGTTGGTCACTGAGGACAGAGAACAACTTTACTTTCTCCTCATATCAGAGACCTGCTGTCCATAGTCACTCCCTGCAGAGTGGCTTTTGACCAATGTGTGCCTGCCTTAGTTGTCATGAGCAAGGGACTTAGTTGTCATGAGAAGGACTCCTTGTAGGCTTCTCTACCCAGTTCCGTACTGTCTTGATTATGATGGGTTTGTAAATACACCCTGATATCTGACAGAGCACACCCCATCTTTATCACTTCTAGAATGTTTTAGCTGTAGAGTCTCCTAAATGTCACCTTCAATGCAGCACTCCCTAGTCATCAATTCATTTTCCCAATTTTCCCAACCTGCCAGTATCTCCAAAATATTTATTACAGTAAAATATCAAGAGAACTACCCGGGTGCTTATGACACCCGTCTTTAATCCCAGCACTGGGGAGGCAGAGGCAGGAGGATCTTTGTGAGTTCAAGGCCAGCCTGGGCTACAGAGCAAGTTCCAGGACAGGCTCCAAAGCTACACAAATAAACTGTTTTGAAAAACTAAAATTAAACTAAACTAAAATTAAATTAAGAAAACTGGCTGGGCAGTAGTGGCACACACCTTTAATCCCAGCACTCAGGAGGCAGAGGCAGGAGGATCTCTATGAGTTAGAGACCAGCTTGGTCTACAAGAACTAACTCCAGGGCAGGCAACAAAGCAATACAAAGAAACCCTGTCTCAAAAAAAGAAAAGAAAAAGAAAACTGCTAGTTTTTCCCAGTATTATTTGTCTTCCACTGTATATTGCTTTATTTTTTTCTCATTCAAAAAAGTTTGTTTGTTTGCTTATTTTACACAGAATCTCACTGTGCATACCAGGCTGGCCTCAAACTCCTAACTGTCTTCTTGCCTCTGCCTCTGAATGCTGAAATATTTAAACTGTGCTTCACCAGCCCAGATTAGAGTGTGATTCCTTAGGATCCATCCACTTTGTGTTTCTGAAGGGCTCAGCCCTTCACCCAGCTCCCCTCCACGCCCCCTTTGGCAGCCATGACATGCTGCAGATAAGACCCAACAAGATGTAGCCCCCAGACCCCAACCTTGCCTGACCTTGCTTTAGTTACCGGGAAGAAATTGCCAGGTATCCTCCTTGTATTAAGGAACCAATCAGAAGTTAGCTGGCAGGCTCTGGATATGTTTTACTACTAATGGACTGCGGTACACAGCAACGGTCTCTGAATGGCCTCCAGGTGTGGCAATCTTTCTGCAATAAATGTTCTGCCCTTCTGCAGCTAGGGGTCTCTCCTACTCACCTGCTGTGTCAGACGGACAGAGGACCAGAGTTAACTCACAATTAAAACAACTCTTCGCTTTTGCATTGACTCTGGTCTCTTGGTGGTTTTGTGGGGTGCACCCTCTGGTCGCATTTTAAGACAAGGGCTCTCAATGGCCTGGAACATATAAAGCAGGGTAGCTGGACTAGACAGTGGGCTCAGGGTCTGTCTCTGCCTCTTCAGTTCTCCTACACTCCTACCACACGGCCCAGCTTTGTAAACTCAGGGTCTTGGGATCAAACTCCAGCCCTCACACACTAGGAGGCAATCGTTTTACTGCTGGAGCCATTCCCCAGATGTTTCTTTCCTAACATTATTGCTAATAGAAGAGAAGTAAGTAGAATCAAGCTTATGGATTTTAAAATTTCTCTGTGAGTTCGAGACCAGCCTGGTGTACAGAGCTAGTTCCAGGACAGGCTCCAAAGCCACAGAGAAACCCTGTCTCGAAAAACCAAAATAAATAAATAAATAAATAAATCCAATCAGTTTGCTAAACTCCTAATGAATTTTCACCTCTCCCCCAACACACACATCTCTTCCCACAATGCAAAGCTTTATTCCTCCCTAGGAGCTGAAGGAGCTAAAGAGCAGGCTTCCTGGTGCTTCCTCGTGCTGTGGTGTCACCTCTGGCTTCTGCCAGGGCTCCCTCCGTCCATTCAGCTGATCCCGCCTCTTCTTTTCCTGTACTGCACCCTTTCCTTGTCCTGCACCTGGGGCTTTAGGTAACTGCCGTGCTTGACTCCGCATGGCTGTGCAGAGCGCCAGAGTGGATTAGCTGCCTCACCTTGTCTACAACCTTGGCTCTTAATCTCTCCTTTTAATCTTCCGTGAATTCCTTAGGATCTTTTGCTCTCCCAGCCACACAGGCTTTGAACAAAGGGTTTTTGTTGCTTTCTTTACAGGCTCTCCCCGACTTCTTCCCTGAGCTGTGTGCCACATCCCAGCTGACAGTGGGCAGCAGGGGACTCATGGGCATCTTTGCTTGTCAGTCTCACCCCATGAGCTTTCAGCGTTTTCTCATTAACTGTGGTTATTGGCTATGCCTTTGTCAGACAGACTTTTTCAGAGGGACAGTGAATCTTTGTTCTTTCTGGATGGGTAACACTTCTTATGAATAAAAACTGAATTTTATCCAATACTCTCTTGTATCTACTGAGATGGCCTCATGAGCTGACTGTGAGAATCCCTATGGCTCTGGGAAGGGACAAGGACAAAGACAGACCTCCTCTGGCACCTCTCTAAAAGGCAAAGTCCAAAGACCTGCCCCCAGACTCCTTGGGCAAGAAGAGGAGTAAGCCAGGCCCCTCTTCTCACCATTAGAACCTTCTGGCTCTTTCCACATTCTAGCTGTGTTTCCATTTTTTCAAAAATTTTTCATGTGTATGGGCGTTTTGGCTACATGTATGTCTGTGCACCACTGAGCCCGTAGAGGACAGAGAATCTACTGGAACTTGAATTGCAAGGTTAGCAACCATGTTGGTGCTGGGAATTGAATCCAGGTCTTCTGGAAAAGCAAACAGTGCTCCTAAAAAATGCTCCATCTCTCCAGCGCCCAGCCCCCTACCTGTGTTTCTTTAAGCTTCTGAATCTCGGGCTGGGTGGTGGTGCAAATGCCTTTAATCCCAGCACTCAGGAGGCAGAGGCAGGTGGATCTCTGTGAATTCGAGGCCAGCCTGATCTACAAGAGCTAGTTCCAGGATAGGCTTCAAAGCTACAGAGAAGCCCTGTCTCGAAAGAAAAAAAAAAGCTTCTGAATCTCTCTCTTTGGTGTTTATCAATTCCAGGACCGAGTGGCTTAAGGGGCTTGCGCCTTTCCTGTGGTCTAAGCCTGCTCTCTGTACTGCTTTCTGACCTAAAGCAAAGGCAGCTGGGTGTGGGCATCAGACGTGTCTCAGGAAACCCTGATCTGGAATCTGTCCCCCTCCAGGCCTTCCATCCCTTATGGTGCTTTAGGACTGCGGTGAGCCCTGTCTTCTCTTGAGTGTCTACTCTGGAAATGAGCTGGAAATTGTTGTCCTTGGAGAGACACGGAGTGCAAGTCCACTCTCTGGGCCCTGGTGGGTAGGGGTCCAGCCTCCTACCCACATCAGGACCCTTTACCCAGAGTCTCAGACCCCAAGCTCCTTGGGCTTTGCAGCGTACCATCACCGGAGAGAAAACATTGGCTCTGAGGCCATCCAGCTGGCCTGGCAGAGCCAGTCCGGGGGCAGGGTTGATGCCTGGTTCTTCTCAGGTCTGTGACTCTAGAGTTGCTGGTGTCCTGAAGGTATAACAGTGCTAGGGTTCTATACAAGAGAGCCCCAAGTTCTTCAGTTCCCATGGGCCCCTCAACGTTATTTGTCTGAGTGTCATATATGGAGAGATGGGGTCAAAGAGTTTAGTTGGGTTGGGGAGGGATGCCATTGGTTACAACTGGGGTGGTGCACCAGTTGCTGCGGGTCTTTGTTCACGGCCACGTTACTGGTGATCTGGGTCTGAGCCTCTGTTTCCAGGATTTTGTGCTCTTATTCAAAGACTTGAAACAAAAGCTCATAGAGACTACAAAGTAACAAGGAAACTATAGTCACAATAAAGAAATGCAGATCAGAAAGAAATCATATACACATTCACTGTGTGCACATGTGCGTATACACACACACGCACACGTATGCACACATGCACACATAACACCCCAAATGAAAATTCAGAAGGAAAAGCTTAGTGAGACCTAGGTAAAGTCCTAGGTTGCCAAGTGCATCTCCTACCTTGGCTGTGCCTACCCTACTATTCTTTGGGCAGTTCTGTCCCAGGCTTACTTATCTAGGCATTGTGTATGTGTTGATGTGTATTCGGGGAAGGTTCAGTTCCTACATTCTCGGGCTGGAGAGCTGACTTGCGATGAAGAGAGCAGAGCATGCCACTCTTGCAGCTACCGAAGCCCCTGTAACTAACTCCAGCTCTCGGGAATCTGACGCCTCCTCTGGTCTCTTCAGGCATTGCATACACGGCACACAACACAGACACATAGATAAAAACAAATTACAACTTAAGAAATAATTATTTCTGTCAAGAGGGACAAGGCCACATGGGAGAGAGTACTCGAGGCCACTGATTACTGTTTTAGGACTTCCTTTTATGGGGTTCAGGAGAGGAGGAGTTTGGTTGCCAAAGGGTACAGGGTGGGCAGTTCTCTGTTTGATTTTGCTCCCTGCGCATATCCTTCCCTTCAATTCATCTGACTCTAGGCCTCCACAAGACGGTAAACAGGGACTTTTCCTGAAAGTTACTTCAAAGACACAGTTTGTCCTGCTGCACGTGTGCTCAAAACTAGTTCAGGCCAGATCAGCCCTGATACATTTCTACTGGACATGCTGGGAATATGTTTATGGAAACTGCCCAAGTTCCATGGTTATTAGGAAATAGAGAAACTTTTCCCATTGTTTGCGGTGGTGTTGTTTCCCTGACTGCCATGGAACTTGCTCTGTAGACCAGGTTGGCCTCAAACTCACAGAGATTTATCTGCCTCTGCCTCCTGAGTGCTGGGATTAACGGTGTATGCCACCACCGCCCAGCACTTTCCCATTGTTTAGAGATGGGTGTGTGTGTAGTTTGATGCTGTGCGCTGTTAGACGAGGGGTGTGTGTGCTTAGTGCTTGTAGGTAATGTCCTAGGTTGCCAAGTGCATCTCCTACCTTGGCGGTGCCTACCCTTCTGTTCCTTGGGCAGTCCTTTCATTCCGTCCCAGGCTTACCCATCTAGGCTTTGTGTATATGTGTTGCTGTGTGTTGGGGGAGGTTCACGTGTTACTCCTAGCCCCACCTTCTCCTCCATTAGTCACTCCTGTCTGCAGTGCTCGAGCTGTGCTGTAAACTGGCCATCTGGTGTCCTCCATTTGTCCATGTTGTTATCCTCTAATTTTTGGCAGTCATCAAGGAGCCCCGTTGGCTAAATGTGTCCCACCTCCTTCTGTGTTTGCTGTCTTGTTACTGTTTCCTGTATCATTGGACTGCGCAACATTTTTATCCAATTTCTGTTTTGCTCTTTTATTTCACATTTACTTTGTATTTCTATCTTTTTTTTTTTCTGGTGCTGGAGATCAAGCTCTGGGCCTCCTGTATGCTAGCCAGGTGTTCTTCACCAGGCTATCTCAGCAGCCTACATCCCTATTTTTGATCATTTTTATTTTTGGTGTGTAATTAATTACATTTAACGATTGCTGCCAGCCCTTTCTAAACTTCCCACCATGCTCTGGGCAGTAGGAGGGCGCCTCTTCAGGAACATGCATGTGCACTGGGGCTTGCATTCTTGCATGTCTTCAAACACAAAACCCTCACAGCAACCCTTGTGCCTAAGGACAGCCGATCAAGAGAGACAGGCAAAGCCCTCACCTTTTCCCTATGAGGACTGTGCTAGTTTCTGGGCCTGAAACAATAGAGGGCCCTCCCTCTCTGGAGGCCACAGCTCCACCACCAAATACCAGCAGGACTGTGTTCTCTAGCTGGGGGTGCTGAATGCTGTGTGCGTTCCTTATGGGTCCTATTGCTTATCAACTCTGACCTACTTTGTTGTCACATGCTGTCTCCCCGTATCTGTGGCTCTTCCCCTTTTTTTTCATAAGGACAACAGTTATATGGGACTAGGACTCACAATATTGAGCGTGATTGTGTCTTAATTCGATTATATCTGCAGTGACCCCATTTCTAAATAAGGTCACATTCACAGGGCCAGACGTTAGGACTCAAGCATATTTCGGGGGCAGGGAGAGCATAATTCTACTCAAGACAAGTGTCATTCAGAGAAAAGAGCATCATTTCCTTACTTCCTGGTACTGACTGCTACTGAGCAGGAGTCTGATGCCAACATGGCTTCCTTCCCCTACATAATGTTCAGTTTTGGGCTGTAGTGCCCAAAGGATTATGTCTTTAGCATATAAAACCCAGGGGATGTGTCATGGCATGTCCTGGATCTATCATTCTATATCAACCCCTCAAATCCCTGGTGTGCACATCCTTGTGCAGCCCAGGAAAACAGTGTGGGACTATAGTTTAGACAGTGGGTTCTACCTGCTGCAAGGTAAACAGGAAAACAGTGTGGGACTATAGTTTAGACAGGAGGTTCTACCTGCTGCAAGGTAATAGAAAGGTTTTATTCACTGATCAGTGAGCTACACAGGCCCAAATCATGTGGTCCTGAGCTTTACTGTTCTTGGATTTTTATGCACAAAAGCTATGTCCTGGTTGACACACTCCAATTAGCAAGAACAGTTAGCAATAAGCAAAGCTATGGAAGGCAAAAGATAAGGTTAGTATATTTAAGGACTTTCCCAAAACTGTGGACTATGATGGATTGGATATTTGCTCTCATTTTGGCAGATTTTGGGATCTACATGCTGGGGTCTTAGGTCAGAATGGCACTTTGGTGCCTCTACCATGTGTCAGTTATGCTAAGGTCTAGGGACCTGTTATATACCTGAAAACTGGAAGGGCTCAATCTTCAGGCCTCATCTCCTGGGTTACAGCTGTGGTGTGTGTCGTGGGATATTTGTACACTGGTGGAGAAGCATTGCTATGATTGGTGTAATAAAAAGCTGAACAGCCAATAGCTGGGTGGGAGAGGATGGGGGGACTTCTGGGAGGACAAAAGGCAGAGTCACCAGCCAGACACAGAGGAAGCAGGAAGCACATGCAGTATGGAGATGAGGTAATGAGCCTTGTAGAAAAACATAGATTAAAAATATGGGTTAATTTAAGTTATAGGAACTAGTTAGGTGATGTTGGATTCCCCTCTGTATGCTGTGATTACCATTAATGAATAAAGAAAGCTGGCTTGAGCCTATAGCAAGGCAGAATTTAGCTAGGCGGGTGCGGGGGAAAACTAAACTGAATGCTGGAAAGAAGGAGAAGTTAGAGAGAAACCATGTAGCCCTGCCAGAGACAGACATCCTGGAATCTTGCCAGTAAGCTACAGCCACATGGCAATATACAGATGAATAGAAATGGGTTAAATTAAGATGTAAGAGTTAGCCAGTAAGAAGCTAGAGCTAATGGGCCAAGCAATGATTTAAATGATACAGTTTCTGTGTGATTATTTTGGGGCTGAGCAGCCGGGAACAAACAAGCAGCCTCCTTACAACAGTTAGGAACAAGCCTAAGCTAAGGCTGAATTTTTATAATTAATAGTATGTCTCTGTGTCCTTATTTGGGAGCTGGCTGTCCTGACAAGAAAGAACCACTATAATGTGCCACTGTACATTGTCAGCTGGCCCCTGCATGCCACAACAAGCCAGGTCCATGAGACACTGCATGAAGCTCCAGAAGAGGCCGCACTGTCTATGGTGGGAAGTCAGGGTGGCTTTCAGCTCTAATGGGGGCAGGAGTGGGGACTGACAGTGTGGCATGTCTGGGATGATGGGCGTGTTCTGTCTGGATGGAGCTCCCCAGGAGCTGGAGTTACAGGAGGCTGTAAACCATCAGATGTAGGTGCTGGGAACTGAACTTGGATCCTTTGGAACAACAGCAAGTGCTCTTGACCACTTAAGTATCTCTTTAAACCCTGAGATCTGAAGTCTTTGCTTGGTTTTTTGTTTTTTGCGACAGGGTTTCTCTGTGTAGCTTTGGAGCCTGTCCTGGAACTTGCTCTGTGAGTTTGACCACAAACTCACAGAGATCCGCTTGCCTCTGCCTCCCAAGTGCTGGGAATAAAGGCGTGCGCCACCACTGCCCAGCGAAATCTGAAGTCTTAATAGTTCCCAACAATGTACAAAAGTTAGTTCAAAGTTTCCTCTCAGAATCAAGGCAGAAAAAGAAAAAGGAGAAAAAAAAAAAAGCAGTGTGTGCCGATTAGTTTTTTGTCAACTTGATGCGAGCTTGAGTGTGTCATCCAGGAAGAGGGAATGACTCACTCCACCCAGGGATTTCCTCCATCAGATCTGCCTTATAGGCAAGACTGTGGGGTATCTCATTGATTAGTGATTGATGTGGGACGGCCTGGCCCAGGGGATCCTGGGTGGTATAAGGAAGGTAGTTGAACGTGGACCGTGGAGCGAGCCACTCAGCAACTTTCCTCCATGGTTGGTGCCTCTGCTCCTGTTTGAGTTCCTGCCCTCAGCTACCTTCAGCGGTCAGCTCTGCACGATGTTTCAGACAAATCAGCCCTTTTCTTCCCTGGCTGTTTTAGCTCATGCTGTTTATCATGACAGTAGAAAGCCAAACCAGAACACTGAGGTCATATATTATATATAATAATTTCCCACTATACAATAAAGGAAGTTTATAAATATAATCTCCCACAACACAATAAAGTAAATGTCCCTGTTCCAAAAGAACCAAAGTAATACCAAATCCCAACAGAGTAAACATTACCCCGGTTATCCATGGCCAGGATCTCTGTCATGTTGTAATGCAGAGTCTAACAGGCAAGGGCAGTCCTGTTCTATGGCCTTGAGATTTGCACCCAAACGTCCCCTTTCCTGGTCTGGCTCCACCAGCTGCCCCGGCTCTCAACAGACATCCCACATTCCTGGCATTTCTAATGACCTAGAGCTCCCACTGGAGTTTAGGAGTTTACTCTAATGACTTTGTGCAATGCCCCCAGCGATGCCTGCAGGGACCCTGACCTTGCTACACACCACCTGCCAACCTTCCCCAACCTTTGAAATCTTGGTAGGTGCAAAAACTTACATATTGGTTGTCTGAAAACAAAAAACAAAACCAAACAAAACAACAGCTTCATGATATTCTGCCTTGAAATTTTCTCTGCCCAAGAGTCCATTATTTTTTATTTCTGTCTCAAGATCTCAAGACACAGGGAAACGTAAAGTCTTTTCTTAACATTTTATTTTATATGTATAAGTACTTCACCTGTATTTATGTATGTGCACCAAATGTGTGCCTGTGCCTGTGGAGGCCAAAAGAGGAAATCAGATCCCTGGATCTGGAGTTACAGACAGTTGTGAGATGCCATGTGAGTTTTTGGAAAGTACTCCTAATCTCTGAGCCATCTCTCTAGCCCCATCTACATTTCTGTCAGTGTTCTTCGGAGCGCCTGCTAGAATCACCCATGAGGCTGTCCTCCCAACCATGTAGGGATTCCCCAGCCTGCATCTCTGAATATTTTTGTATTCTTCTAGACATCAGCTCCAAAGGCTTACAAATCTTTTCTTCAGGGTCAGTCACAGAAATGATCTCAATTCTTGGGTATCAGTTTTCAGCTCTAGCTTTTGCCATCAGTGTGACACAAATTCCTGACAAACCACCTAAAAGAAGGGAAGATTTATTTTGTCTCATGTTTCAGAGGTTTTATTCTGTGGAAGAACATCATGTAGTGCAGAAGAGAAAGCTGTCTATCTCATGGGGGATAGGAAGGAGATCCCATGACAGACAGACAAGACACACAGAAAGTCCAGAGCAACAGAGAGAGACAAACACACATACACGGTGGGGGGGGGGGGGCGGGACACCTCCACTAGCCTACTTCCTTTAGCTAGGTCCCACCTGGTGAAGTTTCCAGAATTATTCAGAATAGTGGCACTAGTTGGGCACCAGGCATTCAGCACATCATATATTCAAATCATAGCCATCTCTTCAGGACATCTTGTCATGGATTACCTTCTCACCGGGATCCACAGGTAGGACTCATGCAGCTCTCCTAAGAGCAGGTTTTCCCTCCCGAGACTAGTCAAGGCAAACCTCCTCCTGGAGGGGTCCTATGGAGACTGTCCACAGACAAGTTCTCCTCAGAGAGATCTTAGAAAGTCTCTCAGACAGGTCTTCCATGGAGATGGAATTTCCACACATAGGTCTCCTCAGGGGAGACTTCATGGTGATGGTCTTTTTTGGCAGATCATCAAAGGATCTCCTCAGGGAGAGTTTTCTCAGGTAAGTCTTCTCAGGGAGATGCCCTTTGGTGATAATCTTGCTTCTACTCTAACAAATAAAACTTGCCTGAAGATAAGAGGGTGGAGCTAGCCACTAGTTAATCATAGAGGTCTGGAGGACCGTACAGACAGGATATGGCTGGACTAAGAGAGTAATATAATGCAGGAGGAGACATGAGGTCAGCCCTTTTTTGGGTGAGGAGTTAGTAAGAGTTGGCTGTGGTGTGCTCTTTTCTCTCTCAGATCTTTCAGCATTTGCCCCAATATCTGGTCCTAGGTTTTTATTAACACCAGTTAGGGCTGGGCAGTGGTGGCACACACCTTCAATCCTAGCATTCAGGAGGCAGAGGTGGGTGGATCTCCGGAAGTTTGAGGTTAGCCTGGTCTACACAGTGAGTTCCAGGGCAGGCTCCAAAGCTACAGAGAAACCCTGTCTTGAAAAACAACAAACAAACAAACAAGAAACCCCCCAAAACAATTAGAACTTGCAAACTACCCAGAAAAAAATCACCAAGAAAAGGAATAATCTGACCTAATGTGATCTCTGAAGTCTCCAAAAAGATGATGGGATCCCACAATGACAATTCCACCAGGACTATGATAACACCACTAAGTTGAAAACCACCACTTAAAAATACGTTTTGGACTACAAACTGCTCAGGACCATTTCGAGGTGGCTAGCTGAGATGATCCAGCTTCACAGACTGCTCTAGCCAGGACGTGAGACAAGCCCTGCAGTTTCTTATTATGTAGAGACTGGACAACAAATGATACAGTTACCTCTCCCAGGATTTGACAATTAACACCAATTCTTCTTTTCAGGATCACCTAAAGATGTCTCTGCCGCCACATGGCCCGCCGCCACCACCACCGCTCGGGCCGCCGCTCTGGGACTGGCAGCCATTTCTGCCTGGGACTGGCTGCTCCCAGGACCCGCTGCCTGCCACCACATGGGCCGCCGCCATTTGGGACCTACAGCATTTCTGCTGCCTACTGCTGCGGAGATCTTGCAACATTTTTTAAAAAAGAATAACAAATGGTGGCGGGGGGGCGGGGGGGGTCATGTGGTGGCAGGCAGCGGGCCCTGGGAGCAGCCAGTCCCAGGCAGAAATGGCTGCTGGTCCCCGAGCAATGGCTGGTCCCAGGCAAGGGAGACACATGGCGGGCGGGCAGAAGACAGAAACATGGATAACACGACAGGCAGGGTGAGGTTGAATATTTATTCAAGGGGTTATGGAGGAGGAAGGGTGAAGGGGGGGACAGAGAGAGAGACGAGGAGAAAGAGACAGAGAAGGGGGAAAGCAGAGAAGCGGGGAGAAAGGCAGCAGCGAAGCTGCCCCTCCAAGAGGAAGATGGAAAAGAGAGCTGAGCTCAGGCCGGAAGCTGAAGATCAGCCTGCCTCAGCGGATGGGGAGGGGAAAGGGTGTGGCTTGTCTCTTAAAGAGACCAAAACCATAACATTCCCAGGTCTTCCTTATAATAAAAAGCACGCATGTCAAGGAAGCAGAAAAGGAAGGGCCCAAGATGGCAGTGGGCAGGTCAGAGGTAATGAAAGTGGGCGTGGCTTGTCCCTTAAAGCGACAGGAAAGCACAACAAAAAGGAAATAGTCAAACCTTTCCCTACAACCCAGGGGGGCAGTGGCATGAAATACCTATGGCCCTGGCCTTGAAGTGGGCTGACTGGGAGGTGGATTTGGGTCTCCTCAGTTCCAGTTTGATTAGACTGAGTGGGTCACATCCTGGAAGGAACCTCAAGTTCTTTTTACTTGTTAGTGTCCTCCCTCTCTCCCTCTTTCTTCCTTTCTCACTCCCCCTCTCTTCCCCTCATCCCCTCCTTCCCTCTCTCTTTCTTCTTGGGGAAAAATGAGTGGTTCTTCAACTTTCCAGTAAGGAGCTGGAGGCTATCTTTTTTTTTGTTGTTTTGTTTTTGTTTTGAGGGTTTTTTGTTTGTTTGTTTGTTTTGTTTGAGATAGGGTTTCTCTGTAGCTTTGGTTCCTGTCCTGGAACTAGCACTTGTAGCCCAGGCTGGCCTCAGATTCACAGAGCTCCACCTGCCTCTGCCTCCCAAGTGCTGGGATTAAAGGCAAGTGCCACCACCTCCTGGCTAGGAGGCTATCTTTTTGTTTATTTATGTTTTTGCTTTTCAGGATAGGGTTTCTCTGTGTAGCCTTGGTTGTCCTGGAATTCACTCTGTAGACCAAGGTGGCCTCAAAGTCACAGAGATCTGCCTGCTCCCGAGTTGGAATTAAAGGCCTGCACCCCCGCCCCCAGCTGGCATTCTTTCTTAAGGTTAAAAAATACAGATTAGAAAGACACTAAAGAAAATACTCAACATCCTTAGCCATCAGAGAAATGCAAATCAAAACAACTCAGATTCCATCTCACACCTGTTAGAATGGCCAAGATCAAAAGCACTGATGACAGCTTATGCTGGAGAGGATGCAGGTTTAGGGGAACACTCCTCCATTGCTGGTGGGAGTGAAAACTTGTACAGCCACTTTGGAAATCAATATGGCGATTTCTCCTAAAATTAGGAAACAACTTACCTCAAGACCCAGCAATACCACTATTGGGTATATACCAAAGTATGCTCAATCATACCACAAGGACATGTGCTCAACCATGTTCATAGCAGTTTTATTCATAATAGCAAGAACCTGGAAATAACCTAGATGCCCCTCAACCAAAGAATGGATAAAGAAAATGTGATATAGTTACACAATGAACAGCTGGGCAATGGTGGCACACGCCTTTAATCCCAGCACTCGGGAGGCAGAGGCAGGCGGATCTCTGTGAGTTCGAGGCCAGCCTGGTCTACAAGAGCTAGTTCCAGGACAGGAACCAAAAGTTACGGAGAAACCCTGTCTCGAAAAAATCCAAAATAATAATAATAATAGTACACAATGAAGTACTACACAGTGATAAAAAATAATGACATCTTGAAATTTGCAGGCAAATGGATGGATCTAGAAAAAAAACCGTATTAAGTGAGGTAACCCAGACCCAGAAAGACTCACTCAAAAGTGGCTCTTAGGAGCTGGGCAGTGGTGGCGCACGTCTTTAATCCCAGCACTCGGGAGGCAGAGGCAGGCGGATCTCTGTGAGTTAGAGGCCAGCCTGGTCCACAAGAGCTAGTTCCAGGAAAGGAACCAAAAAGCTACGGAGAAACCCTGTCTCAAAAAATCAAAAAAAAAAAGTGGCTCTTAGATATAAAGCAAAGAAAAACTAGCCTACAGGTCACAACCCCAGAGAAACCCAACAACAAAGGGGACCGGAAGATAGACATATATGGACCTACATAGGAAGAAGAAAAAGCCAGGCAGTGGTGGCTCACACCTTTAATCCCAGCACTTGGGAGGCAGAGGCAGGTGGATCTCTGTGAGTTCGAGACCAGCCTGGTCTACAAGAGCTAGTTCCAGGACAGGCTCCAAAACCACAGAGAAACCCTGTCTCGAAAAACCGAAGAAAAAGAAGAAGGAAGAGGAGGAGGAGGAGGAGGAGGAGGAGGTGGAGGAGGAGGAGGACGAGGAGGAGGTGGAGGAGGAGAAGAAAAAGAAGAAGAAGAAGAAGAAGAAGAAGAAGAAGAAGAAGAAGAAGAAGAAGAAGAAGAAGAAGAAGAAGAAGAAGAAGACAAGATCTCCTGAGTAAATTGGGAGTGTGGAGGTTATGGGAGCAGGCAGAAGGGAAGAGAAGAGGAAGGAAAGGGAGTGGAGAAAAATGTAGAGCTCAATAAAAACAATAAAAATAAATAAAGTGACACCTGAAAAAAATCCAGACGGACAGCATTGGCAGCACGTGATCTGATTGTCCCTGGAGTGACCTCAGCCCAGCCTGCCATTCCCACCCTCAGATATTCCTCTTACCCCTCCCTCCAATACTTTCCACCTGGGTCTGAAACCTATCTGCCTGTTTTTGATTTATTTCCCTACTTTGGTGGAGCACTTGCATCTAGAGTGTAATTATTAACCTTATATCATGAAGTTCTCTCATGTTTCTTAGTAGTTTGACTGAGTATAAAATTCTAGGTCAGAAGTCATTTTCCTTCTAAATACAAAATTATTGTTCTACTCATCTCTCTGTCTTTCTCTTTCTTTTTTTAGTTTAAAGACAGAGTCTCACTGGGTGGCACACAACTTTAATCCCAGCACTCGGGAGGCAGAGGCAGGTGGATCTCTGTGAGTTCGAGGCCAGCCTGGTCTAAAAGGGCTAGTTCCAGGACAGGCTCCAAAGCTACAGAAAAACACTGTCATTCAGGTTAACCTCAAACTCACTATGTAGTTGAGGATATCCCTAAATTTATCATCCTCTTTTCTCCACTTCCCAAAGGCTGGGATTGCAGCTTCTGCATGCATGGTGCGCCAGGCAAGCACTTAACAACTAAGCTCCTGCCCCTCACCCACCCACCGCCTTTCTGTTGTAAGTATGGTTATTGGGAAACCTAGAGACAGTTTATAGCCTTCTGTTTAGTTATTGTTCTCTTTTTTAAAAGGCTTGCACAGTCTTTCTGCCTCCCACAATGCAGACTTTCACGGTAACGTGTCTGACTGTAAGGTTTATTTTCACTCATTCTACGAGTCATCCCAGGGGCTCTGTTTATCCCTTTGGGGTCTGGATATTGTCTGAAATTAATTTTGTAGCCTACTAGCTCCCATTTCCTCTATGCTTTCTTAGGGTGGGGGGCAGGTAGGTGCAAACATTCTGAAGGGCACATATGTGGCCATCAGAGGACAGCTAATGGGTAGTTTCTCTCTTTCCACCATGAGGACCCCAGCGTTGGAACTCAGGCAGCACGGCTTGGTGGCAAGCACCCTTACCTCCTGGTTCATCTCACTGACCTGCTGTGCTTTCGGAAACTCCCGTTAAGCAAATAGTAGGTCTCTTGGACTGGAAATCATTTTTTTTTCCTTCCTGTTGACCATCTCCTTGAAACTTCAACCCGGTTTCTCAGAGTTTTCTTCAATCAACATTTAGGTTTTTTTTTTTAATTTCTGCTCTCAGTTTGTGGGTTGCTAGCTCTGCTCTCTAGCATGTTTTATGTTCCTTATAATTATGTGTCATAGACATCCATGACCATGTTGTGAATTCATTCCACAGTCTCATAGTCTCTTCAAGGGGAACATTTCTTCCCATTTTTTCTTAACTATCTGTGTGTTATCTCCTGTTTCCATTTGTGTTTGTTTGCTTGCTTGCTTGCTCTGCTCAGGACCAAAGCCCAGGCGCGGAAGGCCCTAGCTTTGACCTTGCTACAGCCCCATGTTCCTCCTTTCTGCTTTTCCGCAGTTGCTTTCCTGTGGTCGCCTGTTTCTGTCAGCTAGGAGCATCCCTCAGCTGTAGGCATCCTAATCTGACTGCACGTGCTGACAGGAAGCTGCTTCTGTGGTACCCGTCCCTGTGGATTCTCTTCAGACTAAGACAAAAGCCCACAGCTTCCCTTCCTCTCATCCCCTCTTCTCTCAGAACACACCGTTCCCAGCCTATAAGGCAACCAGGAAGATCTCAGAGGTGAACTCTAACAGGGGTAACATAGCTAGCCTACCAACCGCTTCCCTCTGCCTGTGGGAGGCTGTCTTAGAAACTGTGGTGAAGGTAAGAGGCCTGGCTCCAAATCACCACCGGGAGTGCATCTGTAGAGTGTAGAATGTAGCAGGGGCAAGCAAGATGAATCTCTGTCCTCTGGGACCCTTGTTACAGTTACACTAATCTGAGCAAAGAAGCAAGGGTAGTACATTAAACATTAGCCCAATGAGCAGCTGGGAGTCAACAAAACAGAGGACTAGATTCTGACTTTACATTCTTTTCTGAGCCAACTGGAAAAAAATAACTCGGGTGACTGCCCTTAAGATCTGGGAGGTAGATAAGGATGGATCTCTGTGAATTCAAGGCCAGCCTGGTCTACTTAGTTCCAAGACTACTGAGTAAGATCCTGTTTCATCTCAAAAAGCAAGACGAAAAAGTCCCCAAACAAAACCCCTTCTATCTGAAGGGGAGATATTTGAGGCCAGCACACCTTTACTCCCAGCACTTGGGAGGTGGAGGCAGACGGATCTCTATAAGTTTGAGGCCAGCTTGGTCTACATAGTGAGTGCCAGAATAGCCACAGCTACATAGTGAGATCCTGTTTGAAAAACAAAACAAAATCTTAGAAAGCAAGTGCCAACGTCGGCAAATCGCCAGGGTTCCAGGCATCCTGAACCATTGCTGGGAAAACACAAGATACGGCTTAAAATAAAACAAAACAAAAAAATTAAAATAATAATAAACACTGACTCCCCCAAAGATCCCCTCCCTTTTATCTCTATGTTCCTCCCCATTGGAGACCCTTTTGGGCTATCCTCACAAGATGACTCTTCTGCCTGCATCTTCTGGGCGCTAAACTGAGTTCATGCCTGTACCAGACTCTAAGACCTTAAGTACCAGGCAGTCCCCAGGCCAGGCCACGCCCCCAACGGGTTGGCCACGCCTTGTTCTGTACTCTGGATTTTCTTTAGGGTTACAGGTGGGAGGAAACTAGGTAGGGGCACAAAGCCATTCAAAGAGAAACTACGAGGAGGGGTAAGAGTCTGGGATGTGTCCCAAAGACTAAGCTGAGATAGCTGCTCCCGGGTCGACGGGCAGAACCGTCTCCCACCGCACTTCTTGCATGATTATATGAGAAGCGGGACGGTGCAAGAGGGTGCAGATGAGACAGAGCAACCCCAGTTCGACAGCAGGGCCCGACTTTCCCAGCTTGCCCTCCTTGGAAGAGACCAGGAGCCTGGCTGATGAGCTCTGCAAGACGCAGCAGCTCCAGGCCAAGAGCAAGGAAACCAGCTGAGACAATTGCGCTCCGCAGGAGGTGGGCGGGCTTAGAGGCGGGCGGGGTTGGGGAAAAAGAGAGGCGGGGTCTGGAGGCGGGCCTATTTGGTGGGCGGGACTACGGGGCGGTCCTACGCGCTCAGGCCTGTCAGTCGGCGAGACTCTGGCTCTGCAGAGGAAGATGGCGCCGCGACGAAACAGAGTTTCTACGCTGCCTCGGCTCCAGCTGTGGGTGCTGTTGTTCCTGCCGCTGCTGCTCGTGCCTCAGCCCATCGCCGGCCATGGCGGCAAGTACTCGCGGGAGAAGAACGAGCCCGAGATGGTCGCCAAGCGCGAGCCCGGAGAGGAGTTCCGCATGGAGAAGATGAACCAGCTATGGCAGAAGGCCCAGCGGGTAAGCAGGGAAAATGCACGGGGCTGGGGGTGAGGAGCTGCTTGTGCAAAGGAAAGTGGACCCCTGGTCAAAAGGCCGGCGTGGGCTCTGGGCCGGGGGGTGGCCTACCTTTTGACTGTCTCCCCTAAGTGGCAGGTGAGTCACCCTGACTTCACAATAAGGAGAGACCCAAAGGCCCAAGAGGAACTTGGTGCTGATCTCATGGGACTGTAGTTGTCTTTAGCATAGCTGGGGACCCCAAAGAATGAATGATGCTTACTCTTTCTAGCTGTGCACCCCAGATCGCTCTGTCCGGGAATCCAGTTTTCCAAAGAGCCAGCTATTCAGATGGAGGTAGCCGAGTGCTTTCTACCTGGGGTCTGGCTTGCGAGCCTTTTCTTTTCTCTGTATTCTCCCCATGGAAAGAAGAGCAGTTGACCTGAGAGGTGACAGACCTGGAACAGCAGAAGTCTCAGTGGAGCCTTTCCCAAGGGGGTGAGGGGTTAACATCACACAGGTACTACACAGACCTGGAACAGCGGAAGTCTCAGTGGACCCTTTCCCAAGGGGGTGAGGGGTTAACACCACACAGGTACTATACAGACCTGGAACAGCAGAAGTCTCAGTGGAGCCTTTCCCAAGGGGGTGAGGGGTTAACACCACACAGGTACTGCACAGACCTGGAACAGCGGAAGTCTCAGTGGAGCCTTTCCCAAGGGGGTGAGGGGTTAACATCACACAGGTACTACACAGACCTGGAACAGCGGAAGTCTCAGTGGACCCTTTCCCAGGGGGGTGAGGGGTTAACACCACACAGGTACTACACAGACCTGGAACAGAAGTCTCAGTGGAGCCTTTCCCAAGGGGGTGAGGGGTTAACACCACGCAGATACTGCACAGACCTGGAGAAGGCCTAAATCAGAGTCCTTTATCTGATTCTCTTCCTTTTGGAATGGAGATAGCCTGAGGGCTGACCTGGAACTTGGGTCCCCTCCCTGATTGTGACTCTAAACAAGTCCTTGGGCTTTTGTTTTTGGTATTTATAAATAGACCCTCAGGGCCACAGTATCTTCCTCTCTAGTTGCCGGTTGCACTTTAGCCCTTTGAGCTTGAACATTCCTAAGGTTGGAAGGATAGTAAATAATTTGCAAACAAAGAGTGAGTTTTTTGTCTTTTTTTTTTTGAGACAGGGTTCCTCAGTAGCTTTGGAGCCTGTCCTCTTGTAGACCTGGCTGGCCTCAAATTCATGGAGATCCGCCTGCCTCTGCCTCCCGAGTGCTGGGATTAAAAGTGTACGCCACCACTACCTGGCTGAAGAGTGAGTTTTAAAAGAAAGCTGTGGAGAAACTTTAGCCCTGGAGGATTAGGGCAGAGAGATAGTTAGGAGGTGTGTTAGCTGCTCCACTGGCCCTTCCTGAACTGCCACAGGGTCCAGCTTGAGGCCCAGCCAGTGTCTTTGAGGGGCTGCGGCCAGAGCTGGACAATTGCAGTGTCCAGCCTGCAAAGGTTTGCTCCTGAAGAAGCAGTTCAGCTCCCTGGAGAAACAGGCCAGGAGCACAGCTAGGGGTGGGGGTGGGGGGATGCAAGAAGAGCAGCAGGGCAATGGGAACCATCTAGAGTAAAAGGGCCCGCTGTCCCTGACAGCTGTCGCTGTGTGCCCACTATTAGGAACACCATGTGTGCACCTGGGATTACCCAGGATGAGAGCGGCCCTGACACACTAGTCTGATAGAGTAAGGACTGCTGGGGAAATACAGTCCGGTGCGCATAGACCCTGGGATCCCCTTTTGCTCAGAAGCTGGCCCCCAAGTCCTCCACCTGCATGTCCAGGTACTTTCTCAGACCTACTGTGGCAGGTCTCCTGTCCTCATCTGTGCCTATGTGGTTTGTGTCCTTCCCTGTCGTGCCCACTGATCTGTTGGGCATCAGGTTATGGCTTTCCTCGTTGTCCCCAGCTCCTTGTCACTGCTAGGATGGCTGCTCTCCTCATCTGTCTAGGCCTTGGGCTGCCTGTCCTTCCAGCCTTCTAGCCTTAAAGCTCTGCAATGAGGGGATTTTCTGCTAAACAGAGAGGGACAATTTTCCAGGTGGCTTTCCCTTTTAGGATGTCTTGTGTCTACTCCCCACTTCCAAAAAGCCTAGGCCTTAAGGACACAGGTTGAGTATAGCTGCTTTTCCTTCCAGACGCAGAGGCTTCCAGGGCAGAGCACCGGTTCTTATCTTTCATGTAAACCTTTAGAATTGGCCTTCTGTTCCTTCAGGAGAAGATGGTTATCAGCGCTGTCTCTTCTGTGCCCAACCCCACTGCTTTAGGTAGATTGGTCCTCACCTAGGCCTTTCCCGGGTTGTCTCGGGTTCCCAATGATCTTCCTTCACCATCCGGGAGGTTTTAGCCTTTAAAGTCTGTGTTTCTTTGTTTTCCAAACACAAAACTACCGAGTAGTGACTGGAATATAGTTTATCACATATGAAGCCAAAGAAAACGTGGCAGGGCTGTGTGCCTCACCCCATTTCCAGCCTTTTGAAAACCCGAGGTCTCCTTGAGACCCCAGGGAGTGGAGTGGGCTATGGGAGGGTTCTGCAGAGGCATGGAACCCACCTCCATCTTGTGAGATTGAGCAATTTGAAACTTGGAGGGGGGGCTGGCTCATTGCTTCATGCCAGACTAGCCTTCATGCCCTGACTCTGGTATTACCCAGTTCCTGTTTCATAGACGTGCTTAGGAAGAGCTATGAGCCG
This sequence comes from Microtus pennsylvanicus, assembly GCF_037038515.1. Classification (NCBI taxonomy): domain Eukaryota; kingdom Metazoa; phylum Chordata; class Mammalia; order Rodentia; family Cricetidae; genus Microtus; species Microtus pennsylvanicus. The sequence continues at coordinate 61,973,639 of NC_134590.1, forward strand.
TTCAGTGGGGACTCAGGGCACATCCATCCTGACTCAGTGCTGTGACGTGCCTAGTGTGCTGCAAGATGAAGACCCCTGGCAGTGTGGAGATCAAAGGACTGTCCCTGGAGTTGGGGTAGGGAAACCTCTGCAGGTTGTTACACACTCCCAGAGACCCAGTTTTTCTAGAGCTGCCAGTATTCAGATGACAGGAGTTGACTTCTCAGGTCTCCTGGGAGCCTGGCCTGGAACTTGGTCTGTAGACCAGGCTGGTCTTGAACTCATAGAGTTCACCAGCTTCTGCCTCCTGACTGCTGGGATTAAAGGCATGGACCACCACTGCCCGACTTTTTTTTTTTTTGACAGGATCTCTCTGTGGTAGTATTCCTAGTATGAACAAGGCCCTGGATCAGGGTGTTATGTTTAAAAATAAAACGCTGCAGGTCCCCGAGTGGCGGCAGTGGGCAGTGGGCCATGAGACCAGGGCGGGACACAAAGGCAGCCAGGTCCCAGGCTGGGAGCCGCATGGTGGGTGAGAGAACTTGGTGGGGCAGCCAGTCCCATAAGGAGCCGCAGCCCCTGTGGATGAGAGACAGAGACAGACAGGCATGCCATGCAGAGTGAGGTTGCTTATTTATTTAGTGCCTTATGGAAGGGAAAAAGAAAGGAGAGAAGGAGGAGGGTGGGAGAGGAGCCACGGCAGCAGCTACCTCTTTGAGAGAGAGACGGAAAAGAAAAGAGCTCAGACTGGGAGCAGAAGGAAGATCTGCCTGCCTCGGGAGTGGGTGGGGCTTGTTTCTCTTTTTTTTTTTTTTTTTTTTTGGTTTTTCGAGACAGGGTTTCTCTGTGGCTTTGGAGCCTGTCCTGGAACTAGCTCTGTAGACCAGGCTGGTCTCGAACTCACAGAGATCCGCCTACCTCTGCCTCCCGAGTGCTGGGATTAAAGGCGTGCGCCACCATCGCCCGGCCGGGGCTTGTTTCTTAAGGACAGGACAGTCCTAGTACCTCAAAAAAAAAAAAATTAAGGCTGGGCGGTGGTGTCACACATCTTTAATACTGCACTCGGGACACAGAGGCAGGCAGATCTCTGTGAGTTAGAGACCAGCCTGGTCTTATAAGAGCTAATTCCAGGACAGGCTCCAAAGCTACAAAGAAACTCTATCTCGAAAAACCAAAAGAAAAAAATTAAAATATTATTAGAAAGATAAATTCCATCTTCTACTCTGGTGGTTCTTTTTCTTCTCATACTTATTGTAGGAAGACGCCATTTCTTCACCGAGTCAGTGCTTGGCTGGTGTACCCTTTACCCTTGTCAGGATAGGAAGGTGCAGTGCCCTGCTGCTGGAGGCTGCTAACAGCTGTGAGCTTCTTACCTGGCCCCGGGACTTCCAGACCTTGCTCTACTGTGTCTCTAGCTGGGTTCCTGACATAGGGCCTCAGTCTTTGAAATCCTTGTGTGTCTGTCTGCAACCTCTAGCCCTGCATACTCCGAACGCCCCCAGGTCTGTTGCCCATGTCTGTCACACAGTAGCTTATCTTGTGTTGCTTCTGTCTTGGGCAGCTTCATCTGTCTCCTGTGAAGCTGGCTGAGCTCCACTCTGACCTGAAGATACAAGAAAGGGACGAACTCAACTGGAAGAAACTGAAGGTGGAAGGCTTGGACAAGGATGGGGAGAAAGAAGCAAGGCTGATCCACAACCTCAACGGTACCTTCCTGCTCTCATAGCGGATGCAACCACAGCCCCCAGGCCAGGCTGAGGGAGGGGGCTGTTGGGACAGCTTCTTCAGAACTAGCCCTCAGAGTCCCTGAGTGTGTGGAGCTGGTCCCCCAGGAAAGGAGGCCGGGAGCTGTCAGAAGGAAGTAGGCAGCCAGCTCTAGAGATGGGTGGGCTCAGAGATAGAGGAATGCAGATGTTCTAAGGAAGTGGGCTAGTGAGCATCATCTGGCTATCTAGTGTCCTGGGCAGGAAATAGTTTCTTCCAGCTAGGCAGAGCATGGCCCACGACTCAGGTAGGGCAAGGTTGCTTAGGCGATGGTTTCTTCTCACCTGTGTGGGTAGCCTGGCAGCAGACTTAGCAGGACTTGGAATTGACACCTGAAGCTGCCTCTTCTAAGCGCTTGGTAGGTGGGTGTTTACTGAGGCTTCTTCCCACCTTGGGCTGTGGTCCATGCGGGCCCCTCCCTTCACTGCTCAAGTCATAGTCAGTGCTGGCCCCACACCTAGAGGACCAGAGTGCAGAGTGCAGAGTGCAGACCCAGAACCTGGGGGTAAGAAGCAGACACTGCTGGTAAGCACTTGAGGAAGGCATTAGGCCTCCAAGCTAGAACCAGCTCCACCCTGGGCCAGAACAGATCCTAGTCCCATGGGAGCGGCCTCATCTGGACCCTCAGCTCTTGTGCAAAACCCTGCATGGACTCAGTCCTACGGGGCAGCAATCCTGCTGGTCTGTTCAGGGACATGCCCACTATCAGCCCCAGGGCTACCTCACTCCACACTGGGCCTGGACATTGCAGAGAACTATGTGAGACCTCTTCTGAACAGTCTTGAGCAATTTGTTTATGAACCCGAGTCTGATAGAGCCCAAGCTCCTCTCCTATCCTGACCCAGCTCAGGCACCAGGGTTACTCAGGTTGAGGGTGACAGAGACAGCTCTTTTCCATGGTGGCAAGAAATGATCAAGCTTGGGCTAGGCAGCAAAGCTGCAGAGGTGATTCCAGGTACCAGCTCTCTGAGGCTAACAGGCATCTGAGCATACTGATTTTACCATGTTGCCCAGGCTGCCCCCGAACTCCAAGACTTAAGCAATCCTCCTGCCTCAGCCTACCAAGAGCAGGGCTTGCAGGCACCAGCCGCTGTCGGCTAACTGGTCTAGGTTAGACTCCAGATCGAGTCATAGTGTGTGTACCCACAGTGTCTGCCCACGGATGCCTCCTGACCTGCCAGTAGAAGTGACATGGTCACTGAGAATGCTATAGAGGGGTTGTGACTGGAGCAAGGCCATGTGCTCACAGACTGAACAGTAGGTATGTGTGCCTCACAACACATTATCCCAGCTTCCAGGCAGAGTGAGGTACCATAGTTCTTAGGCCTGTGAAGAGAATAGAAAGCCCCCAAAGACAGGTACAGACTGAGCAACTGGGGCCCTTTGCCTGGCTGGCCATGACTGAAAGCAGACCCCAGCAGACGGAACGGGATGGGGGCTGCGTGTTAGCCATGTATGTGCCAACTGATCCACTAGAACGCGGAAGCCACAGTGTCATGTGAACTGCCCAGTGAGAGTTGTAGGGCCCCAGAGGAATGCTGGAATCGGTGGGTCACCAGCTTAGATACACTAGGGTAACACAACAGAGATTCTGTGCCCTTTCTAGAGAAGACAGGGTTACAGGTGAGGGGACAGATCCCCACAGCTAAGTGAAAATTAGGCCTAGGAGTGTCTGCTCTGAAGAGACAAGCAAACCCTCTAACAGGCTTTATGGGTGGCTGCTCACGGCATGCGAGTTCCATGACAGCCTGTCTGGCGGGGGCATGGAAGTTAGAGGACAGACAGGCATTTTGAAGTCAGCTGGCTGACTTGCCCCTGTTGTGTGTTGGTGATAAGAAGGGTCAAGTCCTCCAGAGTAGAGAGGCTGTGGTGTGGGTATGCACAGAGCCTGGGCACCTCAGAGGCTAGGTGCCATCATCCTGACACCCAGGAGACTGTTCTCTGCTGGCTTTTGCTGGGGTTTGGCATATGCCAGAAGTGGAAGCATCATGATGCGGTCCTAAAACACTACATCAGGCCATACCTTCCCTGCCCATGAGCTCCTGATTCAGGAAGGCTCAAGCTGAGGTTGTCTGTGGTGGAGCCCAGGATGTCTGTGAGGTCACGCCCAGGACCCGAGTACCTGACTGTCTTCTCCCCAGATCTTGTGTGGTCACTTAGGAGAGGGGTGGAAGGAATCTTCTAGAAAATGAACAGACTCACCTTCTGGCTCCTGTGGCAGCTCCTCCCTGTCTTGGGAAACTGTCCAATAAAAATCCAATGTCCCCTCTCTAGTCATCTTGGCCAGGTATGGACTAGATGGAAGGAAGGACACCCAGATGGTGCACAGCAACGCACTCAATGAAGACATCCAGGATGAGCTGGGGGACCCCAGGCTGGAAAAGTTGTGGCACAAGGTATCACTTGCCTTTTCCCCCGTACCTTTCAACTTGAACCGACTGTCTACAGAGTTAAGATGTGGGACTGTGGGCTCTCTCTCTCTCCCTCTCCCTCTCTCTCCCTCTCTCCCTCTCTCTCTCTCTCTCTCTCTCTCTCTCTCTCTCTCTCTCTCTCTCTCTCTCTCTCTCTGTCTATGGGACACGATCTGTGCTGTCCTAGTTGGTCAACCTGGGACTTCTCCACTGCTCCTAGCTGTCAGGACCGCAGGCGTTAGGCAGGCTCTTCACAGTGTATGGCCAAATCACATAGGTGTCTGGTCAAGCTGGTTTGTCTCTGGTTCTGGCCTGTGGTCCCGCTTTTCTGTGCTTAGTGAGGAAAGGGGCCCTGTTGGGTTGGGTCTGGTCCATCTTTGCTTTGGGTGCAAACCTAAGCAGAGAGCACAGTGTGGGAGGAGCTGAGGCATGGCAGTGGTTCAGTTCCACCGGCTCACTTGTCCGGCTTCTCAAGTAGCCTGTCTGGGGTTAACTGATCTGGTCCCTGTTGGACCGTGGAGATGGCCCTGCTGTCCTCACCATCCACAGGGCTACAAGAGTTAAGCAGATGCCAGAGTCCTTCCTCTCCCTTCTCTGACCTGTCAAATCTGGGGACATCAAGGAAAAGGGACACAACCCATCACATCAGAGCGTCCAATTTGATTTTTCTTTTCCTGGTGCACCTAGTCGAGGGTCACAAGGCTTGCAGAGGATGAGAACAGCCCCAAGCTCTTTGCCCTGGAGCAAGGCCTGCTGACAGGCGCCTGAACTCCCTGGGGTGTACTGACGACAAGACAGGCGAGGTCACGCCAGACTGTTTCCTCTTAGGCAAAGACATCAGGGAAATTCTCCAGTGAGGAGCTGGACAAGCTGTGGCGGGAGTTTCTGCACCACAAGGAGAAGATCCACGAGTACAATGTGCTGCTAGACACACTGAGCAGAGCTGAAGGTACCTCCACGCCCACCTGAGCTGAGCAGGTTCCCCGGTTCCCGAGGGTTATTGTGGGGAGGAGACAATTTCCTCATGTTTCCACCCATGGTCATGAATGCAAATGGGTTTTGTACCAGTTGTGTAAGGCCAGTACGGCCGCACAGATGAAAGGTGTTTCTGGGGTGGCTGAGGCACCCTGACGTAGCACAAGCCAGCCACCATCACTTCTGACTGGTATGACCTTGCCAAGTATGGGACCTGAGAAAGTCAGAGCCATTGAGGGCCACGGAGGTCCCTGGGGTGGGCCCTTGGGTACAGATACTGAGACATTCACCCTTAGATGTCTGTGTGAGAAAGCCACAATCCTCAGCCAGCACTGAGGGTTGCAGAGGTGTGACCCAGTGGATGGGCTCAGGGCCATCTTGGCCCCTAGGACCTCAGGCCTGCAGGGGAAGTCCTTGTCAGACATTCTTCTATGTCTCGTCCACTCCACAGAAGGTTATGAGAACCTCCTCAATCCCTCTGACATGAGCCACATCAAGAGTGAGGCCCTGAGCAGCAAGCACGGGGAGCTGAAGGACAGGCTGCGGAGTATCAACCAGGGCCTAGACCGCCTGCGGAAGGTCAGCCACCAGGGCTACAGCCCCACCACTGGTAAGCCCTTGCCCCTGTGTGGCCTTTACGCCTGCTGATGCCTGATGGGGGAATTGTCTGCTTCTGTCTGACGAGGGCAATGGATAAATACATGCTTAGGGGACAGGGGACAGGTACACGGACTCAGTAGTGCCGGGAGACTTGTCAAATTCAGTCCTTGTCTGTGTTAGAGTGGCCTGTCCTGGGCCCCACTTCCTGTAGCTGTAGTATAAATGTCTGGGCCAGAAACTGGAGAGATGGCTCAGTGATTAGGAGCACTGGTCTCTTCCAGAAGACCCAGGTTCTGTCCCCAGCACCAACATGGCCGTTCACAACCATCTGTAACTGCAGTCCCAGGTGAGCCAATGCCCTCTTCTGGCCTCCGTGGACACTATTATACCTGTGATAAGTAGACGTACATGCAGACAAAACACTCATACACATAAAAACAAAGGTTAACTTTTTAAGAAATGGGCCGACCCTCAGCCCTATCGCCAAATTTGGTTTGAAGTGATAGGAAAATGGCCCTCTAGTTGGCCCCATCCAGGCTGTTGCTTCAGTCTTAACCTCACGCAGGACCGTCTCCCCAACCCTTGCCAGTGGAGGCCACAAGCGGGATGACAGCTTCTGCTGCAGGGACAGTCCCACCCTCTCGGGACTTAAAAGTGTTAGGGCAAGGCTTGCTGCCCATCCTTGCAGAGAGTGCCTGGTTTCATCCATAAACATGGGGCAGTTACCAGCCATGGGCCAAGTCCTGCTTGCACAGCCTTAGATAGCATGGGCCCAGGCAGAACCTCCTTCTGGGGCACACCTGCAAGGCCTTGCTGGTGAGTTTGGGCTGGGCTTGAGGCCTGTTATGAAATCATAGCACCCTATCCCAAGACTGCTTGCTGTGGAAGTGACCAGTCTACCTTTAGGCCAGCTGTGAGGTTCTGTTGCTGGATTAATAGGGGCTGTGCAAGGGAGTCTGGCCATGGTCAGTGTGCGGGATGTCACCCCTTTCTCTAACCACAGTCCCACCCTGTAGTTGGAATTTTTTCTTTGGGCACCAACCAGCTCCCAAATAAAGACACAGAAACTTGTTATTGGGTGCTGAACAGATGGCTCAGAGGTTAAGAGCACTGGCTGCTCTTCCAAAGGTCCTGAGTTCAATTCCCAGCAACCACATGGTGGCTCATAACCATCTGTAATGAGATCTGGTGCCCTCTTCTGGTATGCAAGCATACATGCAGGCAAAACAATGTATATATACATAATAAATAAATAAAAATAAATCTTTATTGCTGGGCGGTGGTGGCACACGCCTTTAATCCCAGCCAGCCTGGTCTACAAGAGCTAGTTCCAGGACAGGTTCCAAAGCTACAGAGAAACCTTGTCTCGAAAAGCCAAAAAAAAAAAAAATCTTGTTATTAATTATGAATGCTCAGCCTTAGCCTAGACTTGTCCCACTAGCTCTTTTAATTTAATTTAACCTGTTTCTGTTCATCTACATTTGCCTTGGGACTTTTTACCTTTCATTCTGCATGTTCAACTTTCCTGCTTCCTCCATGTCTGGCTGCCAGGCCCCTGGCATCCCTTTTTCTTCCTTCTTCCCCACCCCCCAACCTAAATTCCTCCTCCTCCTTACTCTGCCAGGATGTCCTGCCTAGACCTCCTTCCTCACTATTGGCCATTCAGCTTTTTATTAGATCATTCAGGTGCCTTAGGCAGGCAAGGTAAGACAGCAACACATCTTTACATAGTTAAACAAATGCAACACATCTTAAAATAGTTAAACAAATATTCTGCAGCACAACCCTCCATGAGCCATCTCCTAGGGAGCATCCAGACAGTCCCTTCACTTCTCCCACTGGCCTACCTATTTCCAACCCCTACACTCCCAGGAAAACCAGGGTTCCCTTGGGTCCTAGACAGGAAGGGCCCTGTGGAAGACTAGGATCTTCTGCTGTGACTCAGGGGTAGCCAGAGCCAGGGAGCCTTGCTGGATGGCTATCTATTTACGTCAGATGTGCTTTGATATCAAAGGTTCATGGGAGCTTAGAAGGTGAATGGCCAAACCCCAGCCTTAACTCAGTGACTCTCAGCCCTCCCCAATGCCCAGCTAGTTTTCATGATCCTATCACACCCCTGCTCTCCCTCACTCTCAACCTCAGAGGCAGCCGGGGACATGCTAATGGTACTGGCCAGGCCTGGCAGGTGATTCTGAGTCCCGGGGATGTGACCCCGTCACTTGAGGAAGTGAGGTTACGTCTAAGCTGGAGCTGTGAGCACAGACCAGGTATTTAGTGCTCCCAAGATGCAACACACACACTATTCCCTCAGGCTGACAGGCCACGTGGGCGCCCAGCACCAGCTGTGTCCTGCCTTGTGACCTACCCAAACAGACAACCCCTTGCTCTCTTGCAGAGTTTGAAGAGCCCCGAGTGATAGATCTGTGGGACCTGGCCCAGACCGCCAACTTCACTGAGAAGGAACTGGAGTCATTCCGGGTAAGGGAACTGGGAGGCAAAGCTGTGTCACCTTCTGCTGTGGCCTCCATCTCTTGCCAGTCTCCAATGGCATCAGGCTCTCTGTTCTTTCCCATCATACTGGAGTGCCTTTGTGTTTTTGTCCTGACCCTTTTCCTTCCTGCCCCTGGCCTCTGCAGCCAAGTGGTAGCAGGTGGACACACCTCCCACGTCAGCAGTCTCAGCGCCTGCTGTGTGGTATCTGGCTGTCGGGGTGGAGGTGGGGTCTGCCCGGCATTGTGCTGTGAGGTGCTGAGAGGGCCAATGACCAAGGTGTGAGGTGTGGGCAGCACTGCAGGAGGCTGAGAGGTGGAGTATCCTCTAAGGATTGTTGGTAGTTAGCTGCTGTTTAGGGTAGGATAGGACATGCTTGGGACCTATATGGTTTGAGGCTTCCAAGTTCAAGGCTCCTCCAGTGTCTCTGTGCTCACGAAGTCCAGGGTGGCGCTTCTAGAGGCCGCCACTGACCTCCCAGAAAGCACTGGACCCACGGGGCAAAAGAGAGCTGTCAGGGAAGGTGCCAGCAGTAGGCAGCCTTTGAGAGACAGGGAGCCCTTGGGAGGCAGGGCCGTAAAATGGACGTGAGCCTGTTCTCATAGAGGTTGAGTTTGTGGCCCTGGGAAGAGACTTTGAATCCCAAGATCCAGGCTGCCTCCGTCATAATCTCATGAAGGCAGAAGACAGAGTAACCACCAGGTGATGTGCCTGTTGGAGGAGGGGCAAAGAGGGTACAGAGCTCCTGGTGACCCCACCACTTCTGCCAGGCACAGGGAGCTGTTTTCTGACCTGCTGAGATGTGGGCTAGACTCCTAGGCTGGCCACGCTGCAGGATGACTGAGGTGTCCTGCAGCAGTGGTGGGGTCACCAGGAGCCCCTTTGGGCATCAGCCTATACATGGGACCAGGAAGGAGCTGGATGCCCAGCAGGCACGGCTGCTGTTCCCAGAGGTAGCATGTCTAGATGTGGCAGGTGGGAGCAAACTCAGCACGGGAAAGAAGGTATCCAGGGACGAGAGTACAAAGGTCCCTGCTGTCACCAGGTTCTGGTGGACAACCCATTCAGAGATTCTTAGCAGTAAGCAGGTACCAGTTCTCAGGTGTGCATCCTGGTGGTTGCCCACAGTGGTCAGGACCGGTGCTGGACAAGAGACAGGCACCTCCGGTATCTGTATTGGAGACTAAGTTGTTGGCACCTTCTAGGAGGAGCTCAAGCACTTCGAGGCCAAAATCGAAAAGCATAACCACTACCAGAAGCAGCTGGAGATTTCCCACCAGAAGCTGAAGCACGTGGAGAGCATCGGGGACCCCGAGCACATCAGCCGCAACAAGGAGAAGTACGTGCTGCTGGAGGAGAAGACCAAGGAGCTGGGCTACAAGGTAGGGCACGCCGTCCCTTCCACCCAGTCCTGGTCAGCCCTGTCGGGTCTCAGACACATGACCTCCTGACTCAGGGAAACACAGATGCTGTCCATGGGAACTGTGACTAGCCAGGTGCTCCGTGGGGCAGATGCTGGCACTGCGGACACACATGATGCCTGTAGACATGTAGGACAGAAAGCATTGTTGCAGCCAGGCACAGGGAGCTGTTTCCTGGCCCTCTGAGATGGGGGCTTGAATTCTAGGCTGGCCATGCTGCAGGGTGACTGAGGTGTCCTGCAGCAGCGGTGGGGTCACCAGGAGCCCTTTTGGGTTAGTTAAGGCAGAAGCACCTGAGGCTGTAGCCAGCACGGAAAGCCCCTCCTGCACCTTCTCAAGTTGAGCCATGCCGTGTGGTAGCTACGCAAAAAGAAGTAAAATCTGGGAAGTTAAGTGGCACAAATGTGCCAACAGAAGAGGAGGGCAGCTTCTGTGTAGAGCGGGGAAGCTCAAAGCCCTGGGGCTCAGGGCATCAAGGTGGTCACTATAAGGATTTGGGGGTTCACAAGGCTAAAATCCAAGCACATTCTCAGATGTCCCTGGCTGCCAAGGGACTTGTAGCAATGTGTGAGGGGCCCTTTGAATCTGGACAACTGACTGGGGGTGCTGGGGTCACAGAGTATGTTTGGAGACCTGAAGCAACTGACTCTCGTGGAGGGGTAGCACCAGCAGCCTCCACTTTGAGAGAACTCATTAGAACCACAGATCAAGTCTGGTCCTGACCTGGCAAGCCACTAAGGTTCTGTGCCGTGTGTAAGGGTCAGAAATGGAGTTCTCTGTGTCCCCTTGCAGGCATCCACTACTGTGAGGGGGAGTCAGTGTCTTTATGGCTCATAACAGGTCTCCTAAAAATAACAGGGCAGACAAATGCCCCAGTGCCATTGCCTTTGGGAATGAACTACTTCCGGCTGTTTGTTTAGTATTCCTTTTGTTTTTGAGTCTTCCTTATGACGCGCTCTAGACGGTTATATAAGGGAAGGTAAGCCAGAGTGTTTAGCGTTGGTTTTCAGCTGTCTACTGTGCCCTCATGAAATGGCAGACTTGCCCTGCTGTCCCTCGCTGACAGGTGTCCCTTCCACAGGTGAAGAAGCATCTGCAGGACCTGTCCAGCAGGGTCTCGAGAGCTCGGCACAATGAGCTCTGAGGAGAGGAGCCAGCAGCAGCAGTCCCCAGAGGCTCTTGAAGACCCCGGGAGCTGCCAGCGTGTCATCTGCATGCACAGACCTGTGGTAGCTGGTGTAGCTGGCCACAGTGACGTGGTGAGGACGATTTGGACACATCAGTATGATCCTGCCGTGTGGTTGGCAAGAACTTCTTTCAAGTGTGGCTGTCATCACCCTGGTTGAGGGCCTTGGGTCCAGCTACCAATGAGATGTGACTATCTTCCATGCTGCAACAACCCAGTTTACACTGAGATTATGTAAATCTGTCACTGGAATGTTATATATGGAGTCCTTAAATACATGGCAGGATTTTGAGCCGTCCAGTCCTTGCCTGGTATCTCGACAGATTGGGTCCACTTGAGTCAGAGCTGGCACCGTGGCCAAGTAAGTTACAGATGAAAGGAGGAGGGGTGGGCTTGTCTACCCACTTGAAGCATTTGCCTGAAGGCCCCATCCTTTCTCTTTGGTCCCCAGACAACTGCTCCCCAGTGTCCCAATCCCAGATGGTTTTAAATCAAGAGCCCATAAGAGGTGAGATTTCAGGAAAAAGATGGCATAGGTGAAAACCAGCTGGTTAGGGGGAGGGGCATTTTCTGCCTCCCAGAATATCCCGATGGGCTTCCATGTCCAGACTCAGTATCTGATCCCTCACACAGGAAAGTAGCCAAAAGGGTCTGTGACCCCTTCAGCTGATCCTGGACCATCAGGCCGTTGGGGTTCGAGATCTTCTGGATCTCAGCTCAAAGTTGAAATCTGCCTAACAGTGCAATGTTGAAGAGTGTCAGCATCAGAGATAGGCCTTGGTGAATAAAATGCTTGCCCTGCAAGCTTGAGGTCTAGAGTTCGGATCTCCAGAATGGACCATGTGAATGCCTGGTGGGTGTGGTGGCCTGCCTGTAATCCCAGCTCTTGAGAGGCAGGAAAAGAGGACAGCCAGGGCGAGCTGGCTAGATGTATCGGTCAATTAGCAAAAGTAGAGCATGATGGGAGAAGACACACACAATTCTGATTGTGCACACACTTACACGTATACCTATACACAAGTGAACACAGATGTTCATACATGGGCAAAACTTCCAGGGCAGCATGCAAGAAGCCTGTGGGTTCAGGACAGCAGCAACAAGGAATAGCATGTCACACTGGCTCCCTCACCCCACAGTGTGTGCCACTATCCCTGCCAGCTAGGATGTGTCCCTTTCAGAACCAGTAACTATCTGCCCAGTGCTCTCAGCGGTGTCTGAGGCCCAGAGAAGTGCTTGTCACCAGGGTCTCAGCTCTGCCTTTCTGGTTCAGCGCAAGACATACGCTCAGGGCCCCCTGTGCCACACAGAGCTCAGGGCCTGGGACGATGCTGGGTCCCAGACACCAGGCTCAGAGTCAACTGCAGGGGGAATGCCTGGTATCAGAGATGCAAGAGGAGATGGGGCCTTTACTTTGGTTTGTTTCTGTCCCTAGAGCCAGAGGCCATGGCTGCATTCTTGTGTTGAAATATAAATGTGTTTGTGGGAGCCTAGTGAGCCATCTCAGTGTGAGTGGCGCAGAGCCCATAGCTGAGCTGGGAGCAGATGTGACCAGCATAGGAGCTGCCTGCTCCTGAGAGCTGACCTCTAGATATGAAATCAGGAGGCTACTCCTGGCTAACCCTTGGAAGTCAGTCCCTACAAACTGCTCCCTGGATCAGTGACTCTTGGCAAGGAAACCACCTCACAGGGCTACAAACCTAGACGAGGTGGTTCTGGTTGGCAGTGCTCTGCCACCTAGCAAAAGTGACTGAAAGTCCTCAGGCTGGCAGGTTAAAGCATTTGCTGCTAAGCCTGGTGACCTAAGTTCAGTCCCCAGGGACCGTATGGTAAAAGGAAAGAACAGATTCATGGAAGTTGTCCTCTGACTACATGTGGGCTGTGACATGTGTGCTCACACAATAAATAATTTTCAAAGTGTTCTTCCTGGGAAGATGACCCAAAGGTAAGGTCCCATGAGCCCTTGGTAGCTCACAGTTGAAAACAAAGACAGCCAGGCCCAGGAGTGAGTGAGAACTTGTAGGAGGGGTAGGAGAAAGGGAGGCACTGATGCTGGATGATCTGTGGTGAGACAAACAGGGATGCGGGCATCTGAATGGCACCTCTGGATCCAAGAGAGACATGTGCATTGAAAAGTGTCTTCATACCCGTGGTGGTGTAAAGGGAGCTGGAGCCACTTGGTTCATTTTTGGAAGACTAAAGCCACCTTGCATCATGCACAATGCAATATGTGCCATAGCCAGTGTGCAAACCGTACTGATATTAACAAAAAGATGGCCAGGCAGTAGTGGTGCACGCCTTTAATATCAGCACTCTGAGGGAGGCAGAGGTCAGGGGATCTCTGAGAGTTCAAAGCTAGCTTGGTCTACAGAGTGATTTCCAGGACAACCAGGATTACACAGAGAAACCCTGTCTCAGAAAACCAAAAAGACCAAAGGAAGTTTTCCTGAAGGGAGACCAAGTCGAATGGTTTACTCATGGAGGAGAGGTTTAAGTTAGAACTCATCAGAATCGGAAATCTACTCAGCAAAGATGCCACTTAAGGAAGTCAACAGAAAAGGAAGGGCTGGGGCTCAGTTGGCAGAGTGCCCACTTAGCACGCACAGAGCCCTGCGGTCAGTCCCCAGCCCCTCCTGAACCAGGTGCAGTGGCACATGCCTGTAATCGCAGCCCTGGGGAAGCAGAGACGAAAGGGTCAGAAGGCTAAAGTTCTCCTGGGCACGTGAGACCTTATTTCCAAAAAGATATTATTTACAGTGCATGAGAAAGGACTCGCCTAAACCTTAGAGAATTGTCTAGCCAGTTCTTTTAATGAGCAAAAGGAGCATGTAGGCTCTTTGCCAGGGACCAGCAGCATGCACAGGTGGTGAAGAAATGCAGATTCTCCTAGTGAGATGCCACTGTTATCCCCTCCTCTGAAATGGCTGAGCTCAGATCCTCCAGGCCCTGGTGTGTGTGTGTGTGTGTGTGTGTGTGTGTGTGTGTGTGTGTGTGTGTGTGTGGTGCAGTGTGCAATGGTGACACCTCCTTTTTGAACACCACTCCACCATACAACCTGAACTGGCACCAGCATGAATGCATGTCCTAAGATAAGAATGCCATATAGCAAGTTTGCCCATAGCTGTCCTGGCTGTAAACAACCTGACTGAGCGGGAGTGTTAGAGGCCTAATGTATGGTGTGTTTGTGTGCTGGGACAGCGACTTGCTTACATAATGTGTGAATCCAAGCCCTTGGCTTAGCTAACACCGCTGAATGCAAGACAAAATGAATCTCTAGAGACGGGCGCCAAGGCATCAGCTGCACACCGACTCTGCAGTGGCTGATGGAGGGTGTGCTCCTGAAGATGAAAGCTGAAGTCAAGGAAGCGTGGGACCCAGCCCAGGAAAGGTGCCTGAAGGCTGCAAGGTACCAACAGCTGCTAACAGAAAGCCCTTGACTAGAATGGTTCAGAAGTTTCAAGAAGAGAGTCAACAACAAAAAGGGTTGCAGCCTGCCTTGGCCATTCTGAGGTGAGATTACACAGCTGGAAGAGTGTTGACCGTGTATGAATTGGGAGTCACAGGAAATTGCCTCCCAAGGAGAGCTGAAGTTTAGCAAGAAGGGAAGCGGAGTGATGGGCATCACTGCCCTGGAGTTCTCAGTCACACTGGGTAAGCACGAGAGCGGGCCTAGCCAGGCCTGCATGCGGCAAGCACAGGGGATGTGTGTGTATGTGCAGGTGGCACAGAGCATCCTCATGGTCCACGTGGAGAACAGATGTGCAGGAGCTGGACTGACAGGTGACCACAGATGGACACGTTACAACAATGGAAAGTGAAGGCTGCACGGGGTTGCTCTCTTTGGTGATAAATCTAGATCTAGGTGCTAGGCAGGTGGAATGCTTGCTTAGCGCACACAAAGCCCTAGTTTGGTTCCTAACCACATAAACTGAGTGTGGAGACACAATCCCGGGATCCTGGGACTTGAGAGATAGAGGCAAGACGATCACTTCAGGTCATCCTTGGCTACACTGAATTCAAGGCTGGCCTGAGCTACGTGAGATCCGGTCTCAACAACAGCAAAAAAAATCTGACTTCAGAAACATCTCTGATGGAAAACATCAGGAAGTGCCCATCAGGAAGTGTCATAATAAACAGCCCAGTGCAAGAAAGCTAAAAACACAAGCAGGCTGTACAGAGGGGCCACTCTGAAGCCACGGAGCTGTGGGAGTGCCTGGGAATCTGCTGCTCCTCTGATCATGGGGGAAATGGAAATAGGACTCGGGACACACCAGCACACACCCTGATGGCAGAAGGCACGTTACCCAGTCCTCCAGACATTCATTGCAACTAATGAGGAATAAAAATCTGACAGAAGCCAAAGATGGGCACCTGCTCAGCCTAGCAGAAAGGCAGCATCTTACAGCAGGACAGGTCACCTGAGCCTCCATACCCATCAGTAATGCCCAACGACCCACCAAGGCCCACATGCACAGTGTGTTACCAGATACACGGAGTCACAGTAGCAGCATGGCTTCTCACAATGATTGACAGCAGATGGGCTAGGGTGGCAATGCGGCTTCTCAGTGTATTGATAGGAGATAGGCAATGCCTACTTAGAATGCCATTTGTATAAGATAAAAATGTTGGGGGCTGGAGAGATGGCTCAGGTTAAGAGCACTGACTGCTCTTCCAGAGGTCCTGAGTTCAAGTCTCAGCAACCACATTATGGCTCACAGCCATCTTTAATGAGATCTGGTGCCCTCTTCTGGCGTACAGGCATTCAAGGAGGCTGAATGTTGTATACATAATAAATAAATCTTAAAAAAAATGTTGGCATATGAATGTGGTGTGTAAGTATGCGCGTGTATATATTTACACGTGTGGGCAAATACTGTGGAGGTTGCATGTGTGTGCGTCTAAGTGGAGGCCCAAAGTTAATACTCAATGTGTTTTCTCAATCATGCTCAACTTTGGGTCTCTGACTGAACTTGGAATTCAGCAATTCCACCGTATCTGGCTAGCCAGCTCTCCCGAACAGAAGCCTCCAAGGTGCCAGAATGACAGGAAGGCCACTAGACGCCCATGCATTTGTGTGAATCCCGGGGTCTGAACTCTGCTTCTCGTCTTTGTTCTGTAAGACTCCAGACCGTTTTAAAGCACACCAGTTTAGCCAGGCTGCCTCAAGTTCCTGGAAATCATTCTACCTCAGCTTCCCACGAGCTGGTGTCAATAAAGAACCCACCACACTCAGGTCCTAAACGTTTAACTCCTCAGAGACAGTCACAGAACTGCATCCTGGTCTAGTGGGCAGACCCCAAGGCCCATCTAGATAAAGCATCCGTCCTGACTGCCAGGCTGGCCCGGGGATGTCAGTCCTCTCAATTCCCATGGTCACAGTCTACCAGTCAGCAGGCGAGGCACTAGGGCTAATGCTCTAGAAGCTGCCAACACCAGGGGCCCCGCAAAGAAACAGAATGCTCTGACCCCCACCACAGCCAACCCCAGACCTGTGGACTCCTTGGAAGCAGAAAAGCAGAAGGGAAAAGAGAAGGATGTGATGGACTATGATTGGATCCTGGGTGGGGGGCCCTGTCGAAGCTTCTCCCAACAGGGCTGAGGCAGGGCAGATCTGCTACCCCAGAAACTCAGTCCTGGAAACACCAAGAGCTGCCCCAAACAATGGGGGCATCTGTAACTGCCAACATAGCACCACCATATACCCCCATCCCTGAGCTGCTTGGTCCAGCAGCAAGATGTTGATCCCAACCAGTCCAGAGCAGAAATCTCACATGACAGACCTCACAGCTTTGGAAAATAATATGGATTATTAAAAATATAACAGTAGAGATTTAAAACAATTTACCCAACTGGTTGGAATAGGTCCCAACAAGATGACAAGTGGGAACAGTCCTGTCCCCACCATGGCCTTCACCCCAAGGTACAGGGCTTGTCTCAGGAGAGACGCTGCAGGAGGAGGTAGGGAGGGGAGGCTGCAGGGTCTCAGCAGCAGAGCCAGTCAGTGCTGCAGCAGTTGCAAGTCACAGGTCCCTCTGCAGTACAGAACTAGTTCCGAGCGTTCTGCTAGTACAAGCTGTCATCATGGCCACCTCATCTGGGATGGCTAGTGCAGCTTGCACTCCGGGCCTGGGGGACTGTTCCCAGTCTCCACTGGCTGGCTTTGGCTGCGTTGTTTGTTGGATTGTTAGCACAGACTAAGGCTACCAACACCTGGAGATAGGTCCCTTGGTATCCCCATGGCCTAGCAGAACTTGTTCAGGCCAAAAGAAGGGTCAGTCTTGGGTACCAATGAGGCAAGGGATCTGGATGGTGGCTATGTGGCTTTCACACATTGGAATGAGCTGATACGGTGTGGAGCCAGAACCTCTGATCGCTCATTCCAACACACAAAACCCCACCGCAGCCTCCACTGCAGCAGGAGGCCAAGATTCAGCGTCAATCACTGACAACCAGAGTACACAGACAGGCCAGGGCCCCCAGCCACAAAGGCCATTATCCACAAAAGGGGATGGCCTGCCTGGCCACATCAGACGATCCAGCCGGCTAGGTGCCCAGCCAGCCCCACCCTGAGCTACAGCTTCAGGGCCCTTTCTTCCGCTGCTCCAACTCTGGCAATCGTTCCTCCCGAGTCTGCGCATGCCGGACCCCCACACGATGTGCTGTCTCTGTAGCTGTGATGTCAATCTGGGCATAGCGGGAGGAGCTGGCCCCTGAAAGCAACCCACAGTGAGTGGACTGAGCAGGAACAGCTCCCCGCCCAGCTGCCTCCGGCCTAACCTACAGGTGCCTCAGGTGATAGGGCCAATGGGCACTCTGATCCATCCCCACTCCCACCCACCCCAGTAATCATGTCAGGAGACCTGGGTGGCAGCTCAGGGGGCAGGGGCTGAGGGTCTTGGCTGTTTGGAAAGGTCATCTGCAGGCTAGAAGGATCCCTAGCCAGGGCCGATGTGCTTGGGGCTCAGGCTCAAAGCTAAGGTCACAACTCACCTATGAGGCTTCCCTGTGGGAGCTCACCT
Organism: Microtus pennsylvanicus; assembly: GCF_037038515.1. NCBI lineage: Eukaryota > Metazoa > Chordata > Mammalia > Rodentia > Cricetidae > Microtus > Microtus pennsylvanicus. The sequence continues at coordinate 61,991,481 of NC_134590.1, forward strand.
CGCACACTCCCACTGGCCCCTGCGAACTCCAGGCCCAAGTAGTGCAGCTGCAGTCGGGAGGTGGGGCTGACAGGGATGTTCACATACGTGGGCATTGGCCTTGGGCTGTCAGCAGCCGTGGGCCCTGGAGATCCTGTGGAGAGAGGGCCTCTGAGTCCCTGAGACGTATCTGGGAGCTATACAGCCACCCTTGCAAGGCCACTCATCAAAGAACTTCCCCTCCCTTCATGGCCCAGGCTCCTCCTCCCACCTTCTGCCTCATCTTGGAGACCCTCCTCGGCTATGATCCTACGACTCACACACTACCCCCTCCCTGGTCTAGGCACTCACTCCCACAGGCCCCACAAGGCCTGTTCTCTGTCCTGCCAAGCCTTTCTTACATCCTCCCAGGCACCCTCCAGTGCAACGCCTCGTCTCCTGCCTCTCCAGGGCCAGAGGATCTCTGCTGTCTCTGTCTGACCCTCTTCTCTGTCCTGGCTCTTCTACCTGCTTCAGGCTGCTGCTGGTGTAATTTTCCCTAGCGTCGGTAATTCCCACCAGGACCCCTCTGCTGACCATAGCCAACACCTCCATCTGTGTTCCCAGCAAAGCAGGCACTCCCTCCCTCCACAACACCTCAACAGTTGGAATTTTCTTCTAAGAGTCCATCCTTCGCCCTTGTTCCACATCCTAGCAGTTGAACACCAGTGTGTGCAACGCCAATGGTGTTAGCTGCCAAGGAGCAAGGGACCCTCCATGCCCAGCAGGTGGGGCTCATAGAAGACTCACCCCAGCCCCTTCTGTGAAGGCCCAGGGACCCTACACACAGTTGGCAAAGTCTAGACCTTTCTCCAGAGGCACCTTCACAATTCTGTCCCTATGGGGTGGGAACAATCACACAGAATGGGACACAAAGTACGGTTTCAGAGTGACAGGCAAGGGCAGACATTCCTCAGTCCTCTATTCCAAATGCCAACAGACTAGACACAGACAGGCTGGTGAAGTCCTTGTCCCATAGAATATGCCAAGCCCCACAGCATCCAGTTCAGGGCTGGGGTTCCAGTTGGGGGCATTGAGAGACCCACAGATAAGCTTGTTTCTGCATCCCATATGCAGAGAGAGGCCTGGCTCTGCCTGTGTGCCTCAGGAACCTAACCACTCAGCCATATCCCTGATACAGCTCCATCTGAAAGTGTCAGTCAGCACCTCTCCCCCTCCTCCACTCCTGCCACCAACACGGCTAGTATAAAAAGTGACAATTCTCTCTTCACGAAGAGACCAAGGCAGAGAGAGCCCAAGTTCCCAAGTCACCCATCCATCAATCAGTACATCCATATGAGACCCCAGGGTTGTGGGACATCCACCTCTGACTAGTCACTGAAGCAAGTGAGCAGTTCTGTCCCCATCCCCCAGACGTGGGGACCCTACAGCAGACCCTTACTACACAGGACATGTCCTTGCAGGTCTTAAGATCTTTGTGCTGTCAGTCCAGCAGCTGCCCAGGGCCTAGTGGGACGCCCATCTGCTGGCCTCAAATCAGGGAGCTGGCTTTTCTTGCTCCCAGAACATCCTGTCTTAGCCCTTGGCAAGCCAACGCAGGCTCAGGGCTTTCAATCCCCAGAAAATCTCTGATCTGAAGCAAAGGATTTCTGAGATTCTGATGTATTTGTAGCACAGAAAATCCATCATAGCAGAAGAAAACCTCCCCAAGGAGACTTAACCAGCAGGGTGGAGGGAGAGCTAGTGCCAGCCTGCACTGCCTGGCCAGGCAGATAGGCAGAGTCCACACAAGCCTTCCCAGGGTTGGGTTAGCAGTCTGGAGAAGGGGCATGGCTAAGGGAAGGTGGAGAAGGGATGGGTGAGTCAGGGCTGGGGTCTGGGGTCTGGAGACTAGAGATGCCAGACCTCAGCACTGAGCCTTTGAAGGCCAAAGAGGGAGAGCTAGGGCTGGGCTCTGTGCCTATGTGGGCTTGAACATGTGCCCTGAGTCTGGATACTCTGTTTGGGCTTGGATTCATCGTTTCCAAGATTGTCTGGACAGTTGACAAGGAACAGGGAAAAGCTGGAGAAACCTGAAGTCTAAACTCTGGGACACAGATGGAAAGTTCCAAACCAAACGACTCTGGCCAAAGTCCAAGGCCAGCGGGTGCTGTCAAAACTCCATGAGGTGCCTTGTCTCCAGCTAAACTCACCATCCTCCCAAGGGGACATGACCAGTTGGTCAGGAAGGTGTGGGTTCACTATGTCCCATGTCCTTCCTGGTGCTCTAATTCAGTTTTAGCTTCGGCAGCATCGTTTTAAGACTCAAATACTTAACCTAACAAAACAGACACCAGGACATTATTGCCTGACTTTCCCTCCTGCAACTGCAGGCTGATTATCACCCAACTATAACTGAGTCCACGGCAAACTCACACATCCCTCATCAATGTCAGGGTCCTACTTCCTATGCCACCCCACCCTTGCCTTCAGGGGGAGAGGGCCCTGTCCTCAAGTGGTGGTACCTTCTCCATCTCTGCCTCTTTGGTGCTGGGGTGGGGTATGCACTATATCTGCATCCCTGGTGAAATAGTAGTAGACAGAGATGCCTAAACAGTGAGGACCACCCCTGCTATGCCATGATATCAGGGAGGACCTTAGACCTCTTGCTCCACATGGACCCAGTATCCAGGCTGAGCATCCCAGACAGAAAACCCCAGCAACAGATGGGATTGGGGCTTTCCTGCTGGCCAGTGTGCTGACCCTGCCTGCCTGTGGCCCCACCCACTGCTTTCTCCTGGGATCTGATTGGACTTTATCTTACCTACAGGGCTTGGCCCTCCAAAGTCACCACACACCTCTGAAAAAAGACCCAGGGATCTATAGTACCCACACATGAGGAGACAAGAAGAGAGGTACCCTGGCCGCCAGCCACCTGGCTCAAGGTCAGGCACACAGGGCCTATAGCCTCTCCTAGCCCTCCCAGGTTGGGTCAGCACCCTCCAGGCTTCATTCACTGACAGCCAGGCTTCTTCCAAGAAGTTCCCCCTGTTTTCTGAGTACTCTGACATTCCCATCCTCCCACAAACCTATCCTGAAGAGTGGGAACCCCTGCATCCAATGCTTCCTTGTCTATTTGCTATGTGGTACACACTTAGGGATGGGGCCAACCCCCTCAAACTTGACTCCTGAGATACAGATTATGGTCCAGCTGTACTGGCCACTTCTAGACAAGCCAGTCAGTCATGCCCTAGAACCACGCACCTGCCCTTAGCTCACCATCTCACCCTGCTCACCTGTTCCAGGTTCCCCAAATGTCACTGTCACCCCACTGCCCATCCAACAGGGCCACCCCTAACTCTAAACCCTTATCCCTGTACCGTGAGTGCTGGGTTTCAAAGCCAGGTGCCTACCTGGATATGTCACAATGAGTCCAGTGGGTGACGAAGCCATGACCTAGACCAAAGACAGCAGGAGTTAGTGTATACATTGTACTCGTCCTTTGCCCTGCCCCCCGAACCCCTAGAAATGGAATGGTAACTCCAAAAATGACATAGGCCTGAAGGTCTGGACAACCCACAGCCTGGAGGACGCAGCTTTATCCTGCAGACTCTTTTGTCCTTAGACCCCATAGCCCTGAAACACCTAAGCAATGGTTTGACATGACAGTCCAGGAGACAGCTGAGGCCAGGGGGTGTTCTGAGGAAGTTTGCAAACAAGGGTCTCCAGGCTACCCTCTTCTAGCTTGAAGTTCAGCTGGACTCCAAGGGTCCCCAGATTGCTCCTCATCCATGCTCATGGCTCAGCTAGACCCTACTGCTCATGACCTGAGCAGCCCATGATTGCTGGACAACAAGGCTACATGGCCCATAGTGACCACAGTGATACTCTCTGGCTCTGGCATGTTGTACCATACCTTAAAGAGCCCTCCTGGGAGCCCACCAGTGAGACAAACAGCCACCCAACCCCAGAATGAGTCCTGGACCTGTGCTTCAGGCGGAGCTGGACCAGAGAGTAGATGGAACATGAGCAGAAACAGCTTAGGGTAGCCGTGTGGGCAGGTGGAGGAGGATGAAGGCCAAAGCCAGGCACATTTGCTATCTCATGCACAGACCTCCCCGCTCCAGCTGGAAAAGAGTGGAGGCTGAACCTGCCCAGGGCTCCACACATACCCAGCACCTGTTGTAACAGGGCTGGTCCTGAGCAAGAAACATAGAGTCCTGCCATCCCAGCAACTCTGAAGGAGCAAAGTGGTAGTGGGGCCTCATGGGGGCAGGGCAGAAAAGGGAACATGACACCCAGCACTGTTCAGGTCAGCCTTGAGAGTGACAGTCACATGCCCAGGGTACAGGCAAGGACACCCTAAGTAGACCATGCAGGTCCGACTGCATCAGCATTTGTAACAGAGCAGCCCCCCCAAACAAAAGTTGGACACCCTAAAGCCAACCATATGCAGGCCTCTGCGGGTGTATTTTGCCACTAAGCAAGAGGCCACATCCTCAACAGCCTCCACAAAGGGCACCTGCTCAGGGGTGGGCATGGCTACAGGGTCAACATGAGACCAAGGCAAGCGTGGACCACATGGGACTATAAAGCACATGATCAGCTTAGGCCCTTGGGTGGGCTGTGTGGGACCAGCGACTACCCATCTGCAGGCCCCTGAGCTGAGGTGAAGCCCCCATCCTATTAGCCACCCCATCTCTCGAAGAGGAGTCATGGCTGGGAACCCTGGGTCCACATAGGGCCCTAATCACTGACAACTTTGCCAACTGCTAGGGCTTCTAGTGGCTTGAGGGGACTGGCACAGGAGAAGAGCCTGGGATAGCCTTCCCCTGGAGACTTTCCACCTGATGTCCCCCTTCTCTCAGTGTGTCACGGTGCCCACAGACCAACCCCCACCCACCCAGGTTCAGGGGCCAGGCCACTTCGCCTCAGGTAGAGAATGAACATCCAGGCTCCAACAGCATGGCTTCAACCTTACCAGAGCTGCCCACCTGGGCATCCCTCTGCCTGCTGCAAGGAGGACACACGGGAGCAGAGAGAGCTAAGAGAACAAGGGTGTCGGAGCAGAGCAGTGCCTACCCCTCTGACTCCTCGGTCCTTCTGCGGGAAGAATGCATGTCTCTCCTTGTGAACACGCATCTGCTGGGTGCTTACATAGGATCTCATCAGACCCCAGGGCCAGCCCATGAGGTGAGGACGGTTACCCATCAATGGGGAAGGAAACTGAGGCTCACAGAGGTGCAGTGACTTTCAGGGTCACCCAGTCAGTGGGTGGTGATTGTGGCCAAGCCCCCAGAGCCTGCTCTTCCCTACACAGAAGCTTGGGGGAGCCAGGCTCCCCAATTTCCGGCAGGGCTGCCAGCGAGGATGGAAACAGGTAGACAGGGAGGCGCTGCTGCCTAGAGCTCTCTCTAGCACAGAGGGAACGAGATGGGTGGGGCCCGGTTAGGGGTCGGGTGAGTCTGAGCTCAGAGCAGGCCTCGCATGGCATGGGGAGATGAAAACGCAGCACAGCACATGGGCAGCCCTGGGCCTGAGGCTGAACGACCACGGCTCACCTCAGTGTGGTTTCCACAAGTCACACATGATACACACACAATAAGCTCCCCCCCGACAAACACACACACACAGACACACACACACACGCACACAGACACAAGCACATACACACACGCACACACAGACACACGCACACATACACACACAGACACACGCACACACACACACAGACACACACACACACACACCACGTCCCCAGCCCCAGGGCTATCCAAAGCCACTCATCCTCTTTCCCGTGTCCACGACACCCAGACCTCAGGCTGAGGGCCAGGCCCCTGGAGTTTCCTCAGTCCTAGGCCTAGGAGCAAGGTTGGCCAAATGGAACAAGGCAAGACAGTAAGAAAAGACAACTTTATTTCCAGTCTGAGAATGTATTACAAATAGATTTTAAAAACGCAACAGAGCAACATGGATTGGCCAACGGTGCCAGGTACAGATGGAGGCATTGACAGGTGAGTTGGCCTGCCAGGTCAGGACTGCGGGTGCCAGTGGAGGGACTCACAAAGGGTGGGCACAGCCACACCGACCTTCTGACACGGGGAAGCAGAGCCCTTCTGCTCCACGCAAGGGAACACATAGCCTGGAGTGGGAGACACCCAAACACAGAGGCAGGGTGAATTGCGGGTAAGGCCAGAGCCCCCCGAAAATGCCAGTGGAGCCCTGATTTCTTCCACCTGGTCCTGGCCACCAGCTTCCTGGTCCCAGCAAGAAGGCACAGGGGTACACTGCTGGGAGGTTCTGCAAGAGACCCTCCGGCAAACTGATCTCGGGCATCTGGGGAACACTCAACCTCTTGGTAGTGCCGCAGACTCTGGCAGCCCGCTTCTCAGAGCCCTCCGGGAGCCCGGGAGCAGGCTCAAGTGCAGAGGGGGTCATGGAGCCTCCTGAGCGTCAGTTTCCTCCCCATGGGATGGGACACCGACCCCACCTGTGGGTGCTGCAAGATGACAGGCTAAGCAGATCATATACAGACCGTGCCCAGTCTGTGGGCTGCATACGCAGAGCTGCTGGTTCACAGAATTAGGGAGTCTAGAGCAGTTGCAGCAGATTTGATTTGGGGTAGGAAGTATGTCTGTACACTGCAGAAATGACCAAGAATGACAGAGGGTGGTTATCCAGGAAGAGACAGTAGACCAGGCCAAACCTCGCTGTCACTGAGAACTGACCCCAGCCATGGAGATCTTTTGCCCTCGGCAGTGAAATACATGACTGGAGCCCACGGGCATAGCACCCCCATGCGTGATGCACAAGGTAAGAAGATAGAGGGAGAAGTTGGATCAGTGGCTCTCCTGACCCCAACCTGCCCAGCCTCCGTCACTGGCACTCACCACACCCACCTAGGGGAGGACAGCCCTGTGGTTGTCATCCTGCCCCTGAGGCCCCTTCTACACATCTGGCAGCTTCTTACAACAGCACAGAGCATCCCCTCCGCAAAGAGGCTAGGGCCCCTCCTCTCCTATCTGGAGGGGCCATATCCAGCCCTTGGCAGCAGTGGCCAGCCTGCTTTCTCAGGAAGGGGGCTTTACCTTGAGTCCTCCACAGACTGAACATGACAAAAAGAAAGCCGGAGGCGGCCCTGCATGTGGGCTGCCTGCTTCCCAGGGCTCGCCAGGGGATGGACTGGGCAGCGTGGCTTCACTGCCTGGGCCTTCTGTTGCCTGCCCCCGTCGTCGAGCTCCCAGGCAACTGGAGGGACACCCCATGGGTGGCTGACCACCCAAGTCCGTGGCCGAACTGTGATCAGAGCTGCCTTGAGAGGCTGGGCTTGGGTCTCTGGGGGCCTGGCGCAGGCTTCGAGGCGTGTCATAGTGATGTCGTAACGAGGTGGGCACCTGGTATTCGGCCACCCCGGGTGGGCAGGCGCACAGTTTGGGCTCAGGTGCACTGGCTCCAGAAGGCAGGCTAAGTAGAGAACCAAACTCCTCTCCGGCCCGCCACACGTCCAGGCTGCTGCCAGCATAGGATGAGAAGCTGCCAGAGTAGGAGGAGTGGCTTCCTGTAGCAATGCCACTGTCCGAGGAACTCTGGCGGCCAACCTCCTGTAACTGTCGAGGCCGCAGTGGCTTGAGGGGTGGCCTTGAGGCGCCCAGCATGGCTTCTCCTGGACCCTGGGCAGCCACCAGCCCTGGTCCTTCCTGTGATGTGCTGGCTGAGGACGAGGACTGTTCCGGCCATGCAGTGAGCCGGCTGCTGGCACTGACGTCTGAGTGGCTGGCCTCGGAGGAGGAACTGGATAGGCTTCGATCATCCCCTGAGACAAAGCAGAAAGTGAGGCTGCTGGGGGGGGGTCCAAGCAGGGGGTGTGGTCAGTGAGTATGCTATGACAGTCCGCTTCTCCCCAGCCCCAAGCCTGGACTCTGGAGCAGCAGGTCAGGGTCTGCAAGGCAGCCTCTTCCTCATCCAACCCCAGCCTACTCTCAGTAGCAGTCTTTTGAGAGCCCCTGTGCTTCCCCCCTCCTCTCCAGGCACTTCATCAGTCTGGTCTGGGTCTCTCTACCTGGACTCCACCCTCACCTATACAGTCCCCTCCCCCAAGGCAGGCACCTGCCTCTAGGCCCTCCATGTTGTGTGTCTATGACCCAGATCCTGAGCTCCCTCCTCCTCTCATGGTCCAACTCTTTGGACTACTACCCTGGCCAACTTCTAGCCCAGCCAAGACCTGGGGCAACCTATTCCCCTTCAGCATCCTGGGTGTGCTCACATCAGGCTGCCCCATCCAGCCTGTCCCTTTCTCTTACTCCATCACTGCGTCCTCCCATCATGGGACTGTGAGCTTTTAAGGACAAGAGCAGCCTGGGATCAAATCTTGTTCACCATCCACCCCTCCCATCCTGCCAGGGCTCTGCCTTGCCTCACTGTGTGCATGGAAAAACCTCACGCCATCTCTGCTTCTCCTCTCAGCTTGCCTGGCTTAGCTTGCAGGGCTCCCTGAGCAGATACCAGAGGTGAACCCCGCAAGGAGATAAGACAGGTTATTGCAACCTTGAGAGTCCCTGTTTCTAGAGGGAGGGACTGGGAGGGGAGATGGCCACTGTCCCGCTGTGGACCTCTAGGAACGGTGAGAGGCACCAGACAGTATTTCTCCAGCCTAGGAAGACCTGGTAAAGACCACCCGCCAAGGCTCCCTTGCCAGGCTTCCAGGTTCGTCCACCAATGGTAGCTACAGAGGACCATTCGCTCCTGGGAAGCCAGCTCAGGTGGCCCCTGAGCATTTTGTCAGAAAACAGACAAGAAAGCTAAATGTAGAAGACTTGGGCCTTGCCCAGGCCACACAGCTAGTGGGTGGGAAGGGATTCAAAGTTAGGTCACACTTCCCATCACAGCTGCTGTTGGCGTCTGGTAAGTTTACAGGACAGTGAGTGGATGAGGGGAGAATAAATGAATAAGAGAAAGAAGAAAGGTGAGTAGGAAGGGGAGCAATGAGTGGCTATATGGGTGGGTGACAAAGGAATGAAAGAGCAGGAGGAATGGACTGGATGGATGGATGGATGGATGGATGGATGGATGGATGGATGGACGGACGGACGGACGGATGGATGGATGGGTGGGTGGATGGATGGATAGATGGGTGGGTGGATGGATGGATGGATGGATGGGTGGGTGGATAGATGGGTGGGTGGGTGGGTGAGTGGGTGGATGGATGGATAGGTGGGTGGGTGGATGGATGGATGGGTGGGTGGGTGGATGGATGGATGAGTGGGTGGGTGGGTGGGTGGGTGGGTGGGTGGATGGACGGGTGGGTGGGTGGGTGGATGGATGGGTGGGTGGGTGGGTGGATGGATGGATGGATGGATGGATGGGTGGGTGGATGGATGGGTGGATGGATGGGTGGATGGATGAATGGATGGGTGGGTGGATGGGTGAGTGGGTGAATGGATGGGTAGGTGGGTAGGTGGATGGGTGGGTGAAGAATGAGTGAACAAGAGGGAGAAGGATGCCTGAGATGGATGGCAGCTACCTGCACTATCTGCACTACCTGCCCAGGGCAGAAGGGTCATGAGTGTGTACACAAGGAGACTCCATGCGAACAGACCACTGCCCGAGCTGAAGCGGAGTAGGGAGGCAAGTACTTAGAGGTCCCTGCAGATAGAACCAACCACTGACTCTACCTCCACTGCCTGGCTGGCCAGAGTGTGAAAGCAGGCTAAGTCGCTTCTCCAGCTGCAGGGCTTCCAGCGCTTCCTGGGCAACACGCTCCTCTGAGGCTGAGGGCCCCCCAAGGCTCGGGTCTGTGCAGAGAAAAGGACCAGTGAGGCGACAATCACCCCTGCACCCCACCCCTACACCACCAGGATACCTGGTGAGTCTAGAACCTTCAGAGCCAAGGCATCCTGAGCTAGCCTCTAGGAGACCCAGCCCTGCCCTGCGCCTTGGCCCGGCTGCTGGGCATCAATTATAGGCTACTCAGACCCCCTAGATGCCCAGATGAGGTCTCTCTCTGTGAACAAGCCCTCATCTATCCAGTCCATGTTCTTGTACCTGTGGGCATACCCCTGAACTTCTCAGCTTCAGTCTCTGGACATGAAGTTGGTCCCCTATCTGTCCAGCATAGGTGCCTGTCTGTGTATAACCCCCAGCTCAGGTCCTTGTCCCCTAAGGATAGGCACACAACTGCCCAGCCTGGCTCCCTGTCCTTGTGACAATCCCCACCCTCCCCAGGTATGAGCCTCTCCTTGCTGATGATGGTACCTCCTCAGGACCACATCTATTTTCTCTAGAGAGGTCTGCCCAGCCCTAGCTCACCACACCCACTTCTCAGAGCTGAATAAAATGCCTCCCTGGACCTGTCACTGCCCACAGGAACCAGGTTGGGTGGGATCTTTTCCTGGCCCCTCACCATCTTCCACCTCTGAGCCATACCATTATAGCTGACAGAGCAGGAAGGTGGCCACCCTGTTCTCCCCAGGCTTTCCTGTCTTTGCTGGGGTGCTCATGCAAGGTCCCCCTTGCCCATATCCACACTGCCTATTGAAGCCCTTGACAATGTCAACATTTGGCTGAGAGGTAGCCAGGCTGGAAGCAGTGGGGACCTCCTCCTCTGGCCACCCTGTTCTAGCTCACAGTACTCTCCCTCCTTCCTTCAGAAATACCTTGGAGCACAGTGGGCCCCAGAAACCCCGGGGTGGGGGGAAGTGTTCTATGATTGGCATCTTGTTGCCTGGGGCTTCCCCAGCTATGAATGCCAAGCCTCCAGCAATAGTGTCCCCCAATTAGAAAGGGCCATAAAAGCACCATGAATGATATCCTCAGAGCCAGAGTTCCCAGAGTCCTCTTTCTTCCTCTTCCCTCCTGCCCGCTTTGGGGTCAGGTCTTCATGTGGAGGGCTGAGGCCGCAGTGGGTCTGACCCCAGTGAGAGCCCACACAATAGCATCTCTGCAAACCTAGAGAGTGGGGCACTGCTCAAGTGTGCATTCTCGGAGCCCCTCAGGGCTGTGGGACTTGAATGTCATGCCATCCACAGGGTCCTTGTCTTCCCATAAGCCCTCCCCACATGGGTCAATGCTGTAGGGCTCCACAATTGCCCTAGCTGGATGCTGACTCTGATCCACACAGTTGCCATGCCGGGGCGACCCAAGGCCCCATATACCTGAGCAGGACCCCTAGGATACAATGCTTGCAGACCCAGGCCCTGGCAGTGGCATTGTTTGAGCACACCCAGATGACCTGATTAAGACAGCTGTGGAACAGGTCAGGGTACCCCACCAGCCCAGCCCTATCTGGGGACAGCCCACTCCCTGCCTGGGTTGGGGTGCAACTCATTTCTAAGGGTAGCCTTCTATGTCATCCTATGCCCAGTGCTGTGTCCAGTACTCCCTTCACCCAGAATCATTTAAAACAAGTAGGAGAGTAGATACCCCTAAGTCCAGGTCCTGTTTCTGGGCACACCACTGCGAGTCGGGGGGGTGCATATGCTCCAAGAAACCTCTAGAAATGTGTGTCTCTGGGGAGAAAACACAGTCCCCCCCACACCCTGTGGCCCACTGGCATTTCCCCCTCCACACTGTACATCTGCAACTGCAAGGCAGAGAAACACCAGCAGGGGGCACTGCAGGAGGGTCCAGACCACAGGGACGGCTCCAGGCTCTCCTGCAGCCCTCTCGCTGGCTACTGGGGTGCAGGGAGCAGCAGATTAGGAGGGCCTGGTGCCCAAGAGTTTGGCTCAGCATTTGAAACTGTGTTCTCTACCCTCGCAAGATGGGTCCAAGGTGCCCTCAGCCACGTTGGGGATTAGAGGTTAAACAAGAGGCACGCTTAAGTGGGGCCCACCCTAAATACATCTTGAAACCCCCACACATACCAGATAACCTCACAGAGTGGCTCCGAGCCAAATGCCAGGCTCAGACACCATGGTCCTGACCCCAAGCATCAGAGAAATATCACTGTCCCATGTCAGTGACCTGGAGCCAGGCTGTCTCTGCTCCATCTCCAGGGTCTTGGGCCACTTGCTGTTCAGCCTCAGCAACTGTGGCTCGCCTGGGTCAACCAAAAGGCCACAAGCCCCGGTGTCCCAATGGTCCATGTCCATGAAGGAGGGGCAACTGCAGGAGAAGTCGACCCCCTTAGGGACCCCAGGCTGCACGGAGCCTAGAGGGCTACTCTCCTAGGCCAGTGGGCTCTAGGGTTCTTAGTTGTGGATGGGAGAGGGCGGGCCATATCACTAGACTGATAAAGCAGATTACTAGCCCCAGACCACCAAGGGCACCTCCCCAGCCACATTCCCACACACACCTGGGAGAACTGGCCGAAGCCCAAACGGGCCTTTGGTCGGGGAGATGCCTCGGACAATGCAGTCAAACAGAAAGCTGATCTGCTCTCCCTCAGCTGAGGACAAGAAGAAGACTCCAGCCCCTGCAGAAGAAGGACAGAGAGACACAGGGGTCAGCCAGCCCCCGCAGGGGTTGGAGAGACACCAGAGCTGGTCTGGGGTTGAGGTGCAAGAAACCTGAGCAATCTCCAGCCCAAATCCAAGTGACTTTATATCTTCACGAAGCCAGACTCCCAGGGCCCCAGACCCCATGTGCCTCTTCTGTGGCCTAGGGAGCCCATCAATGTGTCCTGAGGGTACTGAGTTGAGTGCAGTCTCCTTAGCAATGCCTAGGAACTGACAGGGAAACCTGTGCCAAAACGCCAGCTGGGTGTCCTTCCCAGACAGCATCGTGTGTCCTGAGAACAGCAGGCCCACATCTCATGAGGGCAACCTGTCCTGACTTTCTGTCCAAGACTACTCTCCAGAAAGGATCTTCAGCAACCCACTGCACGCACCTCCTGTGGGGAGACACGCAGGCCAGGCCACCCTCTGCCCTCCAGGCTCTCTCCGGGCTTCCGGAGGCTCTTCCCCAGCCTGTGCTAACGACAAGGGAGGCACTTCTGGGAGATTTCCTTGGGTCTCTCAGTGTGGCCAAGACCTCACCCAGGGCTGTGTGAAGTCACCTGCAGATGTTTGTCCCACTGTGGCGCAGTGTGGTGTGCCACACCACAAGTGTTCAGCTGTCACTCTGACCAGTACAGTGTCCCCACACACACTAAGAGTGACCTCTCCCTTGCTCAGATGTCAGAGGGTAAAGACGAAGCCCTGAGGTCGCACCTGTGTTCCAGGGCTGACTCTGCCCCTGCTGCCCACTCAGCAGAAGGAAGGAATGGTGTGCGATCAGCGCAGGGTCACTTGGGCAGAGGGACCACATAGGTGCTCAGAGCCTCTGTGCCCAGAGGAGGCAAGAGCAATGAGTCAGCAGGGAGGACACCCCGAGGCCATCTGCCATCAGGCACCAGGCCGGCCCTCCTGCTGGGTTGTGCCTCCACCAAGGGTGAATGAAATCCCTCCCTGGCCAAGTGAATGAGAGAGCAGCCAGGCTGGCTGCACCCACCTGCTGAGCCAAGGCCACGGGACTGGACACTCGGTATGTCACCACACAAGAATCTCTCTCTGCTCCAGACCTCTGCCCGTTGCCCAAAGAAAGGCAGGCAGGGTCCATGCAGAATTCTCAGGGACAGAAGGCAGGGACAGCTCTAGGACTGGCGAAAGAGGTAAGATCTGAGAAGTCCCCTCGCTAAAATTTCTGCTTCTAGGTCACTCTTCTTTGCTGAACATGAAGCTGTGGATTCCAGGGACTCAACCAGTACCAAGACACGTGGAAATGGCCACCCCAGGGCGCAAAGGCAATGACAGCACCTGTGATTGCTGCTGCACCCCTGCATGGCTGCCCCAGTGTGCACAGGCAATGACAGCACCTGTGATTGCTGCTGCACCCCTGCATGGCCGCCCCAGTGTGCACAGGCAATGACAGCACCTGTGATTGCTGCTGCACCCCTGCATGGCCGCCCCAGTGTGCACAGGCAATGACAGCACCTGTGATTGCTGCTGCACCCCTGCATGGCTGCCCCAGTGTGCAAAGGCAATGACAGCACCTGTGATTGCTGCTGCACCCCTGCATGGCTGCCCCAGTGTGCAAAGGCAATGACAGCACCTGTGATTGCTGCTGCACCCCTGCATGGCCGCCCCAGTGTGCACAGGCAATGACAGCACCTGTGATTGCTGCTGCACCCCTGCATGGCTGCCCCAGTGTGCAAAGGCAATGACAGCACCTGTGATTGCTGCTGCACCCCTGCATGGCTGCCCCAGTGTGCAAAGGCAATGACAGCACCTGTGATTGCTGCTGCACCCCTGCATGGCTGCCCCAGTGTGCAAAGGCAATGACAGCACCTGTGATTGCTGCTGCACCCCTGCATGGCTGCCCCAGTGTGCAAAGGCAATGACAGCACCTGTGATTGCTGCTGCACCCCTGCATGGCTGCCCCAGTGTGCAAAGGCAATGACAGCACCTGTGATTGCTGCTGCACCCCTGCATGGCTGCCCCAGTGTGCAAAGGCAATGACAGCACCTGTGATTGTTGAAGCTTTGTATTGTCTTAAACCACGTGGTATAGCAATGCCATTCTTGTTTTAGAGATATGGGAATAGAACCCATAGCAGGCAAAAACATCTATGATCCCAGATAAGAGATGGACTCAAGCCTAGCGCAAGGCTGCTGGGACATTGCCCAGCACCATAGAACTGGTTCTACACTGGGAAGCTGGGGACCAAAAGAAAAAGTGAGACATGGAGCAGAAGTGGACAGCTACCCTGAAGCCCGCCCAGGAGGCCACCCCCAGAGGCTTACTGGCTCCGAAAGGCCCTGGTGGATCTGGTAGACGGATTCTGCAAGCCAAGAACTCCGCTGGGCCTTGGTTAAGCAAAGTATGCTCATCAGCCTGGCTCCCATCTGCTGGCCAGCTCACACAAAGCATCCCGTGCTTGCTCCCTGTCCCCATCTACCACCCCACCCACTGTAGGGCTCAGTCAGTCTGGCCCCAGCTCTCATGGAAGGCCAGGCTTCTAATCCTGAGCTTACAGGCAGCTGGCAGAAACTGCAGGACAATCAGTCCCCCGACTATAAAAAACCACATTACCGAAGGGAGTGGAGCCGGCCCTGCATTCCACCACGGCGGCGTCTGCGGAGTATCATGCTGCCCAGGAGATGCGATCAGCCAGACAAGGCCCAGGAGCCCAGCAGCTACCAACCTGGGCCCCAAATGCCCATGTGGCATCCCTACTAGCCACCCCATCTATAGCTCTGAAGGACACCTATCTTCAAGGGACCATTAACCTGGGATCTCAGAGTTCAGGGATGAGGCTTCCTTGGAATACATTTCTATCTCTGACCCTGTCTCCTCTGTCCTCCCTACCTGTCAAAGGGCTCCCTAAACATGCCTGCCCCACCTAGCATGCCTCCACATGGGAGATGCCCAACCATACTCCTTAGGCTGTAACAACGTCCTTTAAGATAGCACCTTTTATTAAGTTGTGCCAAATCTCGACCCTTACCCCTATCTAAGGAAGCCAGATGTTCATCCTGAGATGCTTTTACATCTGATTCAGACCTTGTGATGCTTACTCTGCCTCACATCCCTTTACATGTCTGCTGCCCTAGACCCCAGACCAAACACCATGTGACAGTGGCCCTGATGACCTCCCAGGACCTGCTGCCCGATGAGCCTCCCTTAGGTAAGTGTAAAAAGATGCCTCCAGGAACGTCTCTGTGTTGCTAATTGGGTTGTATGTTCTAAGAAAGGCTGGAACCCAGGTTCTCTGTCCAGCCGACTGCCCACCCAGAAGGCTAGGTCCCCTTCTCTTACTGCCCCAGGGCCAGCCTGAGACTCCTTTAAATAGTATAAAGTAACCAAGGTAACATGCTATTCTTCCAGTTCTGGGACGAGGCCCCTGAGGGAGCCGAGCTCCACCCATTTGTGCCCTCTTGGAACCATCCACCACATAGAAAAGCCCAGCTATTCTGCTAGGAAAGGAGGTCCCAAGAGGAACTGCGGCCTCCCTACCAAGCCCAGGACCTGTACCATCTGTCTTTCACGGTTCGAGTGACCCATTCTGTCTCGTGGGACAGAGATGAGCCATCTCACTGAGCCCTGCTCTGAATTCTGACCCAGCACTAAACAGCAGAACAGACACTACACTCGGGGTGTTTACTACACGGCAATGGGTAATACAAGGACCCGAAGATGAAGAACCAAGAGCTCCTGTGTAGTGATATCTTGTTTGTATTTTAATAAATAAAGCTTGCCTGAAGAGCAGAGAGTAAAACAGCTCCACTGGTCAGTCTACAGACCAGGCAGTGGTAACAGTAACACACACCTTTAATCCCAGTAGCCACACCAGTTTGCCATAGAAACCAGGTGGTGCATGCCTTTAATCCCAATGGTGCTCGCCTTTAATCCCAGCCCTAGAGAGGAATACAAGATGGGAGGAGACAGCTCTCAGACACAGCCTCATTCTGAGATTCCTGGAGGCAGGATCATCATTTCAGACTGAGGTAGAGGTAAGGGCCAGCGGCTGGCTGTTTTGCTTTTCTGACCTTCAGGTTAAACCCCAATTTCTGTCTCTGAGTTTTTTATTAATTGCACTACATTCTTGGGGTGTACAAGCTTTTGCTCTAGTGGAGAATGTCCTTGACATCACTATGACAATGACCTCTAGATATACACACACTTCAAAATGTCCCAGGCTTGGCCCAGCAGGGACCAGCATCTTCCTGAGAAGAGTGAGGGCCATCAGCTAAAGACCCTGTCACTTGTCACTGGGCACCCTTGGTGGCACCTGCATTGACCTGTGGAACATTCTGCAGGCCTGGATGCGGTCATTCCTTCATTCCTCTGCCTGCTTCCACTCTCTTGCACACGCTTCAAGCCTTGGGGGTTCCTGCTCACCTATGCAGCCTACACCAGGATCCTGATAGGCCCTCGCTCTTCTGTTTTTTGAAGACCAAGCTGAGGTCCTGGTCCTCAGGAGGACAGTGAGCAGTCAGGCTCAGGCTGGGCATGGGGTGAGGTCACTTCCAGACCTCAGGAAGGGAGACCCCAAAGCCCAAGTTCAGGTACACTGTAGGTGCATAGGGCCACCTCAAGAGGGTGTTAGTGGTGGGGATTGACACCGGCTCTCCTGTCCAGATGAGGAAGTCAGGACACTGGGCTCCATCCCAAGTGTTCTGAAGAATGACGTTGGTCACACACCATCACTGGCATCCCCAAAGAGTGATGTTTCTGTCTAGGAACCTAATTCTCCCATGCAGCAGCCTGGGCTGAGACACGAAGTCTCCTTGTACCCCAGGAGGTCACATGGCCTGTCTCAAAGGTCAGAGGACATCGTGCCTCTCCTCTCTAACAGCTTGCAGCAAATTAGCCCCCAGAGGACGCAGCTGGTGGCTGCTGACAGCTGGCAGTGTCTGGATTACCTAGCAGCTGGTCCTGCTCCCTGGCTCCCAGCTTGGTGCCCACTCTGCCCAAGAAGGCCTTTTGTTCCTCAAGAGGAAGAAGGGCTGGCACGTGGCGGATGGAGGCCTGGGGTAAGCAGCCAGCCCCACCCTTCCTCAGGAACAGCTGCACACACAAACATGAACTGGGTCATTTCTGCCACTGCCTCCACATGGTCATGAATACCCACGGCAGCCCATGCCTCAGTCTCCTCTTCCTCAAAACTGAGGTAGGGTGGAAGCCCCATGGGTGGAGCCCCATGAGCTAGGGAACATCTGAGCACCTAGACGTGTCCCTCTCAGTGTCCTGTAGGGCAGTTCTCAGGAAGCCCACCATGGCCAGCCTGGACCTTTTGTGACAGCAGATACCACACTGATGGTGCCTGAACTCACTCTGTATGCTGTTGTCACCATATGATAAAGGGAGGTCAGCAGACCTGTAGAGACACGACCACGGGTCTGAAGAATCGTGATAGTCAGCCCCAGGGGCCTGACTCAATACCAGTCACTGAATGCAGGATCTTCTCTGGAGGCCTATGGTAGACTGCAGATACCTGCCGCTCCATGAGCCACACTGGGCTGGAGCTCCTTCCCAAGGTTTGCCCACAGGTAGGGCAGATGTGTGGCCTCCAGTCACCTCTTCTGCCCACCTGCCTTGTGTTCCACATTGTGTCAGGGAGTCGCAGCTTGGCTGCAGCAGTTTCTATGACCAGCTACAGCAGAGCCAAGCTTGTCCCTATTGGAGAGCAGAGCTCCAGGGCACCTGGCAGGGACAAAGGGGTGGGCTCTCCTAGTCAGTCCTCCACACTGACCTTCCCAGAGAGAGGGAGGCATCAGCCCCAGATCCTTGCCGATGCACCCAATCAGGCCATGCTGAGCCTGACGATGCTGTACAGGGGCTGAGCCCAAACTCCTACATCTCACACCGTCCTACATCTCACGCTCTCCTCCTGACCCCAGCACAGGTGAGGGTTACACCCCTGACGAGGGGAGAGTGGGTGGACAGGTTACAGGAGTCTCCCTTGCCTGACCTAGGAATTCCACTACTCAAGGTCCGGGCATCTAGACAACAGGGGCTCCCTGGTCCTAATGCAGCACCTACCCATGGTCACCACACAGTCTTTTCCAGCAGCCAGGGACCTATGGGCCAAGTAGGCTTTGGTCTGGAGGGAGAGAGTCCCAGCAGTGCCAGTGCCAGGGTTCTGAAGCAGGACCCAGACTAGCCGGCTCCAGGCACACTGGTTCCAGGCAAATTCCTGCCGTTGACAAGCTAATTCAGGACCTTGCTCAGAAGCCTCCGGTCAGCCCTGAATAGTTCACCGCAGACGCAGGGAAAACACAAGAGCCCAGGTCAGATGCTTGCTTTCTCGGCAGCACTAGCACCCAGTGCCCAGGACGATGACAAGCAGAAAGGAGCCCGCTGGCACCAAGAGACCAAGCTGTAAACTCAGAGGACCCAGAGGAGAAACATGCAGCAGGCCCTAATCCACTGGAGCCTAGATAAAGGGAACAGGTCTCCATGGAAACGGATCCTCTGGCCCAGCCCATCTGAGAGACCTGCCCGGCCTGGAGGGCATGCTGGCCAGCACCACAACAAACCTGTACCTGGGAATCCCACAGACCAAGCAAGGATTCCCCCCTCCTCAACTGGTGTGACTCCAGGAACTCCCAGATCTAGAGACTCCCAGAGGGAGAGGCCACTGTGTGACTGACTGTAGTTCCCACCTGTCAAACGACAGAGGGGACCAACCAGACATTCCACCACCCCAACCACAGGCCAACCTGGAATCCCCCTGCTCTTGAGACTTGCCAAGAAAGAAGACTAAACGCCACAGCTGGCATGGGAAATGGTTGTGCTTGCCACTGCGCTGTGATGTCATGCTGCCACTGCTCTGAGAGGTCATGCTGCCACTGCGCTGTGATGTCATGCTGTCCCTGCACTGTGAGGTCATGCTGTCCCTGTGCTGTGAGGTCATGCTGTCCCTGCGCTGTGATGTCATGCTATCCCTGTACTGTGAGGTCATGCTGTCCCTGTACTGTGAGGTCATGCTGCCACTGCGCTGTGATGTCATGCTGTCCCTGTGCTGTGATGTCATGCTGTCCCTGCGCTGTGATGTCATGCTGTCCCTGCGCTGTGATGTCATGCTGTCCCTGCGCTGTGATGTCATGCTGTCCCTGCGCTGTGATGTCATGCTGTCCCTGCGCTGTGATGTCATGCTGTCCCTGTGCTGTGAGGTCATGCTGTCCCTGCGCTGTGATGTCATGCTGTCCCTGTGCTGTGAGGTCATGCTGTCCCTGCGCTGTGATGTCATGCTGTCCCTGCGCTGTGAGGTCATGCTGTCCCTGTGCTGTGAGGTCATGCTGTCCCTGCGCTGTGATGTCATGCTGTCCCTGTGCTGTGAGGTCATGCTGTCCCTGCGCTGTGATGTCATGCTGTCCCTGCGCTGTGATGTCATGCTGTCCCTGCGCTGTGATGTCATGCTGTCCCTGCGCTGTGATGTCATGCTGTCCCTGCGCTGTGATGTCATGCTGTCCCTGCGCTGTGAGGTCATGCTGTCCCTGCGCTGTGATGTCATGCTGTCCCTGCGCTGTGAGGTCATGCTGTCCCTGCGCTGTGATGTCATGCTGTCCCTGCACTGTAAGGTCATGCTGTCCCTGCGCTGTGATGTCATGCTGTCCCTGCGCTGTGATGTCATGCTGTCCCTGCGCTGTGAGGTCATGCTGTCCCTGTGCTGTGAGGTCATGCTATCCCTGAGCTGTAAGGTCATGCTGTCCCTGCGCTGTGAGGTCATGCCGCCTCTTTGCCCTGGGAGGAATGTTGCCTTGCCTCATTGCTTCGTAACCCTTTGCTAAGCACCTCTACACATCATGCTTTAGCTCCTCAAAGGTCCCCATGAGACTGCCTCCCACTCAGAGGCCCACTGTTTGCTCCTAGTATCCAACAGAGACTGTGGAGCATGGTGTCCAATTCAGGCCTTTGCAGAACGTGGGGTTTAGGCAGTCAGTGACCAGCACAACCCATATCTACAACATCCCACAGGGAGGGAGGCATCAGCTCCAGAACCCTGCGGATGCACCCAATCAGGCCATGCTGAGCCTAATGATGCTGTGCAGGGGCTGAGCCCAAACTCCTACATCTCACTCCCTCCTCACGCCCCAGCATAGGTCAAGGTTACACCCCTGACGAGGGAAGGGTGGGTAGACAGGTTACAGGAGTCTCCCCTGCCTGACCTAGGAATTCCACTACTCAATGTCCAGGCCTTGAGACAACAGGAGGCCGGGTGGCCAAGAGGATGAGCACCTTGGGCAGTCAGCGCACATGCAGAGTAAAGATGGCCTCTCAAGAGGGGAGAAGGGCTCTCTTCCCTCAGGGACTGCAGGTCCATACTCCACCAACACGTACACAGTTCCCTTAGAGAGCAGTGGAGGGGAAGGTCAGTGGGACACTTCAAACACCACCCACCACTGAGCTACCAGACACCAGCCCATTATGGCCGTCCCAGCCTCTGCACCCACCTTCCCCTGACTTCATACCTCTCGGGAGCCACACCCACCCTCCCCACATGCGGCCACCTCACTGCTGACATCCAGGCAGCTCTGAGCAGCTCAGCAGTCTAAGCAGCTGATGTGTCTAGAGGAATTTTGTGTCAGTAAATGGACTTGGACTGGGATGTCACTCATGAACTGTTTTTTTTTTTTTTTTAGTATTTTTGTCATTTAACTTGAACAGAAGGAACTCTGACACTGTGACCTCATACACAAACCACACAGTGACACCAGGCTGTTCTCTGGAGTTTCCTAGGACCCAACATTCCCAGAAACAGTCAGGGTCCGGGCTCAGTGCTACTCCCAGCTTGAGTGGCTTCAGCCCTTTTGCTTGGGGACACAGCCCACAGTCTCCTGTCAGGTCCCCAAGCCAACATGTGTAGGCCGTCAGCTCAAGTGTCCCCAGTATGCCCCCCACACAGCATACTTACAGTACCCACACCTGGTCCCGCCTTCGAAGATGAATCCATTTGGCACGGCCCCGTAGCGACGGAGATCAGACAGTTTCCACTGCCCCATGACAGCTGGAGGGATGTCTCTGGCCAGGACGAGGATGTCATTGCAGAGGTGGAGAGTGGCTGGACCACTCTCCAGCTTGGTGCCAGGAGCTACCGTCACGTGGAACCTATGCACTGAGGGCAAGAAAGTGGGCAAAAGGGCATTACCAGGGGTTGGCTGAGGTGGGAGGAGTATCCCCAGGTCAAACTGATGGAGTGCCCTTGCTGCCACTCAACCAAGAATGAACGGCAAATGTCGGGAAGAGCTAAGGATGTCTGTGGGCCCCACTTACATCCTGCCCAAACTCCAGGATCTCCCTTAGTCAGAGGCAAAGGAATCCTCGAAAGGCAATGACTACTGCCTAGCCCTCCCCAACATATTCAGGGCAGGTCGCAGGCACTAAGGCCACTCCTTGGGGACCCTTCCCATCAAGTCAGCCAACGTGGCCCAGTTTCAGAAACGGGAAAGCAAAGTTCAGGAGGTCCCACGTCAGAGTGTGGAATGGAGTATGTTCCATCCTGTGTTCAGAGTAGGAGGTCATGACTGGCAGGTCTCCCTGAGACTAGTATGGCTCAGAGGCTGCTAGATGCTGCCATGGTCCTGCCCACGAATTCAGCTCCGTCCTTTGCCTCGAAAGCCAGAAGTCAGTCTCTTCCTCCCACTCTCATAGATCACCCAGTTCAGAAGTCCCCTCCTCCCCACCCTCCGAGATCACTCAGTTCAGAAGGCAGCTCATGCGTGTGAGCCAGCATCAGCCTGCCTACCTGCACTGCCCATGTGCCAATCCCCTGCCCACTCCATCTCCAGACCCCAGAGCCAGAGGAAGCCTCGTAATGATGCCACCTGGTCCTCTTCTAAGCTGTGGCCTCGGGTCTGTCCTACCCCACCCTTGGGTCTCCAGGGGGTCTGTCAAGCCACACCAGTTCTCTTTTGACAGAGAGGCCTGGGAAGCACGCTGCTTTGTGGGAAGGCCTTGCCCTACCCGGATGGGGGAGGGGCTGCAACCAAGCTGTGAACCACCATCAGGAAACTCTCCAGAAAGATGAGAGCTTCTACGCTAATATTGCCTGCCCTGTACCCTCGCTACACTGCCCACTCCACGGCTCTAGGACTGTCCACCAGGAGCCATTGTTCTTGCATAGAGCTTCCACCTCGACTGCCTAGAACTCAGTACTTATCATCATCATCAACATCACGTGTGTGTGCGCGCATGCGTGTGGTGTGTGTGTGTGTGCGCGTTCGTGCATGGGGGGTGCAGATGCACACGTGCCACAGTGTGCCTGTGGGGACCAGAATATAATTCTGAGGAATCGGTTCTCTCCTTCCACCCCGAGCCTCTAAAGTTCAACCCCAGTGGCTCCCTCTGCATGGGTTCTACAAGGGACAACCACATGGGACATCATGGGGGAGGTTGTGGCTACCTTGGCTAGATAAGGGTCCCAGTTTTAACAAGGCCATTTTAGGGGCCTCAAAGGGCTATGGCACTGGCCCCCAGCCTGAGCACCCCAAGGGCCCACCTGGCTCTTTCACTCAGAGACATGCACCCATTTTCATCATTTCTACAAGATTCCCTGGGGTGTCATCCATTTCTGCAGCCCACACTGACAAAGGGGCCCAAACTCATGTCACTTACCCTCGCCCAGTGCGTAGCGGATACGGGTGTCCCAGGCACACATGGCCTCATGGCTATCGAAGCCCAGCATGACGGCCTGCGACAGGCAGATGATGGCCAGAGTGTGGGCCAGGCCCTCATAGGGCAGGGCAGGCTCCAGGCCACAGATGTCCTCCAGGGTGAGACTGCTGCGCTCCCGCAGGCCCTTGGTGCGCTCACACCTGTCCTTGTAGACCAGCATCAGCAGACAGTCTGTCCAGACAGGCGAGAAGCCATCAGGGTGCTACCTCCACGGTTCACTGTCACCACCCTTTACCACGGTCCCCAGAAGGCCACAGCACTGCTGGACAGAGACTAGGGTTTGAGGCTGGCCACGAACAAATGACTTACCTAGACCAAAAGAGCCACAGGACAAGAGCAAGCCCAGCCTACCCCTGCTCTGGGTATGAGGGTACCAGATATTCATCCCGTCAGGACCCTAGGGCCCACTCCTAGCCCGTGCTTTTGGCCCCCTTTTGCCCAGCCTGTGGTATGGAGAGTGTGCACTAATCGGGCCACAGTGCAGAGGATTGCTTCTCCACTTCCATTCCGAGTGGTTCCCATCTGTCTTGGCGTTGTCCACACTGCCACTTCGCTGCACCCAGGGGTGTC
Organism: Microtus pennsylvanicus; assembly: GCF_037038515.1. Classification (NCBI taxonomy): domain Eukaryota; kingdom Metazoa; phylum Chordata; class Mammalia; order Rodentia; family Cricetidae; genus Microtus; species Microtus pennsylvanicus. The sequence goes on from NC_134590.1 coordinate 62,015,105, forward strand.
ATCCCCATGGGGCCTCAGGCAGACCTTCCTGGGGAAGCTGGGTAGCCTGATGGAAGCCATGGTCAGACCTTCCTCCCCTCTACTGCACTATCAGCCTCAGTCAGAAGGTTCCCCAGCTGCCAGGCCTCCACACAGCAGCACCGGGACCGCAGGATGACTCCCTATGAGGAGGGTGTAGGCTCATGGGCCCAATGCAAACACCTAAACGCTTCATGTGAGGCAACACCAAATAACACGTGGCGCCCAGTGAATGGATATATTGGTCTACACTGAGGAGAGGATGGAGAACGCCCCACAAGGATCACAGAGCAAAGCCTCTGACCTCTGAAAGCAAGACATTTCTGCAAACAGCCTCAGTAAACCTATACGACAACCCAGATCCCAACGGGGACCCCCAGAGCCTCTGATGTTTTCATTCCTTCCCTATCCAGAGTCTGAGAACTGGGACCATGGAGGCTGATAGCAGCTAGCTTTCCATAAGATCTACAAAGTCTCTTCCTCTGCTACCCAACAGGGACCTGCAGTGGGCAAGCAGCCAGGCAGCACACTCACTCACCAGTAGGCACAGCTGTGTGCCATCTACCAAAGCAAGGAAGGGAAGGCAGAAGAGCCAGGAGCTGGCGTCCAGCCTCAGCTGCTCAGACCTTATCTCCAAAAGCAGCTAGGCCCTCAGCTTCCGGTCTGTGGGTGGAGATGTGAGCCCTCAATCCCTGCTCCAGCACCAGGCCTGCCTGCTGTCATGCTTCTCAACACGATGGCAAAGGACTCTTATCCCCCTGAAACTGGGGTTACAGTTAAGAGAGTGTCTTAAGTCTCAGATGAGATGTGGGACTCTGGGCTTTTAAGCGATGTTGGGACTGAAAGAGATGGGGACTTTTGAAGTTGGACTAAATGTATTTGGTATTAGCATACTGTCACAAGTTTGTAGGGGTCAGAGACTGGAGTGTGGTGGTTTGAGTAAGAACGGCTCCCATAGGCCCAGATGTTTTTAACACTTGGTCTCTAGTTGGTGGGTTACGTCTTGGAGGTGTGGTCTTGCTGGGGGGTGGGCTTTGAGGTTGCTGTTTGTGGAGGGAACTGTGAGCGCTCAGCTTGTGTTCCAGCTCCGCCTGCCTGCCTGCTGACATGCTTCTCTGCCATGATGGTGACAGACTGCTATCCCTCTAATCACAGCACCTGATAAACCCTTCCTTCTGCTGAAACAACCAACAGGGTCGGGGCTTCCACTTACTGTCCGGGAACTTGTCCATTGTTTATAACATAAAAAGCGGGAAATCATTCTCAACCGGGGGAGAAAAACTTGCAGAAATCCAGGGGATTTGGGGGCTCAGTTTCTCTCAGACACAGGTGAGGAGGGCCTAGGCTCACTGCCACAAAGCAAGAAGCTGGGCCCAGAGACAAGCAAACCCAACAAGGCAACGAAAACAGAATGTGTCCCCCCAAAAGCATACCCAAACATACCTGAGAAATGAAAGCCCAAGGGACATACATGGGGGTCCACAAGGGAGATCATGGGAACAATGAGGGTGAGCACAGCCAAGGCCCTGTATGTCTCCAGTGTCAGGTTGGCAGGGGCAGAGGACACGCCCTTCCTCCTGTCAACTTGTGTCCTTATCTGCAGAGACCTCAGGACCCCACTTGTACCAATGCCGTGAAGACTGAAGGTGGGAAAGGGTAAAGACCCCACATGTGGTGGGTGCTTAACATGTGCTCACACATCCCACACCACTTCCACCTGCAGCCCGCCTGGATGTCTGCTGGGCTCTGTGAGATGTGGCCAGTGTGTACCAATGACACCCTGGCTCCTTTCACCTCTCAGGTCCCTGGCAGACAGGACTCCCCAGGCCCTTCCTCCCGAGAGTCCACCCTGATGGTAGTAGCATCTGAGCCAATGTCCTGCTTCTGCTGCTGCCCCTGAGGATGACCTTGCTACCCACCCCAACCCAGTCCATACACTGGCCCGGCCTTCAGGCCTCAGTGCTGCCACCCTGCTGACCTGCTCAGCCCCTGCCAGGGCTCACCTACAGGCCACCCCAGGCTAGCGCCCCCGACCATGCCCCTCACGTCCTACTCCACCTCTGCAATGCCAGCATCCATCAAAATCAGCATCTACGCCCTCTTCTAATTCCTTAAGTGCCAATGGTAGCTCAACCTTTACCTGTGCTAGCATAGAAGAGAGTCGGACATTCATCAGGGAACAGCCTGCTGCTTCGGGGACAGCAAATTGTCACCTACTTTGTTCAAAAAGCTAATGCTCCCGATGATAGCATCAAGAATGGTGTCATGGGGGCTGAAGAGATGGCTCAGAGGTTAAGAACACTGGCTGCTCTTCCAGAGGTCCTGAGTTCAATTCCCAGTACCCACATGGTGGCTCACAACCATCTGTAATGAGATCTGGCGCCTTCCTCTGGCATGCAGGTGCACATGCAAGCAGAACACTGTATACATAATAAATGAATTAAAAAAAAAGAATGGTGTCATAATTTTTTTTTAAATACCTTGGCTTTACAGGGGTGGCCGCTCCATCAAGACCGCCCAGCTCACTAAGGCCACAATGCAGCATGGGAAGGCTGTGGAGGCTTCTGGTGACTCCTCAGAAGCAGGCAGTGAGCTGGGTGTAGCCTGTCTCTACCCTAGGGCAGAATTTATTCACACATGGTGCTGAGTCTGATGTCTGATTGATTTAAAGAGCCACAAGGAAGGCCCCGTATCTGACCCTGAGACCTTATCCCTAGTAGACTGGTGCCACCCCTCAATCTATCTGATCTCTGGGGACACAAAATCCCAACCTGTGCCGCAGGACACTAAGAGTCAGTGAGTCCCTTATTGCATCTATAGGGGCTGAATGGTGGCCACTTTCAGTCTGGGGGATGTGGGGGGACATCAGGCAGATGACTTAAACTGCAGATTGGGAGACAAGCTCCTTAGTTATCCTGGGGACACTGGCACATCCTCAGATGAGACAGAGGATGAAGCACGAGAAAGGTCATATGGTCACAGGCAGGAGGTGGGGCCATAAGGTCTAAGTCAAGGATATCCAGAGTCACAAGGAGCAAAACAAGGCAGCGAGCATCTGGCCTTGCCATGGCTTAATCTCACTCTCTGCCCTTAGACCTGCAAAAGGATGACCGCCTGATCTGGACGCTCGTTTGTGGTGCTCGGGTTTCCAAGCTGCAGTTTCAGGCTTCAGGACAGTGTCTGCATTTCCAGCAGAAATAGGACAGGGTGGCATTCGAAGCTGCAGGAAGAGCTCCTGAACTGGCTGCAGAGGCCACGGCTACTACCAGAGTCTTCAGCCTTTGTGCACGGGGCAAGTGGATGGGGAGCTGAGAAGGGCTCCCTTGAGGCAGGCCTGAGTCACATCAATGCTCCGGATGCCCCACCCCTACCCTACTCTGCCTATTCTGTCACCCTGTCCCATCTCCTATGAACCTGGATCAGTGGGGACACTGGAACATACAAGCCAACAGCTAACTATCAGCACAGTCCTATGTGAAGAAGAACAGGCATCATGATGGTGGGCAGGGCCCTCCTGAGTGTGTGTGTGTGTGTGTGTGTGTGCCCAGCTTAGCAGCTCCACAGGAAACAGGACAAAAGCCCAGACGTCTCTAGAGAGACCTGAAGGGCCAGGAGGATAAGAAGACCAAGTCACAGGCAGGTGAGCCAGGAAGTCTTGGTTCCCAGAAGCTCTAAGAGAACTGAGCCCAGCCTTGGCTACGGCATAGAGAATAGACTCAGAATAGTGACAGCACAGCTCCAACACTCCTGTCCCATTAAGGGACACCTTGGGCCTGGGAGCACAGGAAGAAGCAGCCTCAGTACCAGCTCTCTGAACTTGCCCATCCTCCAGGCAGGAGCCACAGGACTGTGGCTAGGTTGGCAGCACAGTGAAGACCAGAGGATGGCTCCTGGGATGCAGTGGCAAGAGGATGCCTGGCGAGGGCTTTCAGGGATACGGCTGGGACCAGGGTCTTTCCTAGATGGACGAGGCTAAGAAGCCCATTGGACGTTGAATGGCCATGTGGGCAGGCAGCTGGAAGGCGTCTAAAGATGTAAAAATAACCATGGAGTTGTCATGAGCTCACAGAGGCCTTCACAGCCAGAGCCCAGGGCCATGCAGAGGGCAAGAGGGACAGGCAGAGATGAAGCTCTGTGTGGAGGGACACGCCACTGGGAAGACTGAGTGACCAGGCCTGGAGGCTACAGGACACAGGGAGGGTGGAGCTGTAAGGCAGTAGAGTGGAGTGGCAGTGGCTGTGGGGTGGCTCTAGCCCTAGAGGTCACAGTGACCTTGGGGCAGCACCCCAGAAGTGCTGTGCATAGGATCAAGCAGCAATTTGGGATCACCATGAGCCTGGGGATGCTTGGGAGCAAGATGTGAGGTCCCAGGCCTGAGGTTTATCTTAGGGAAGATTCCGTGTCCACTGTGCCACATGGGTGAGGGAGTCTCACAGACATGGGTGTCCCCAAGAGTGTGTACAGCACAGAGCAGCCAGTGCTCAGGGCTGAGGCCCAGCCCCACCTTCTGTCCTCCCAGTCACCCTCCAGGCAGCTGTGGGAGTGGCCAGGCAGGGACCAGGCTAGAGCATCCTACTAAGGACAAAGATACCTAGGGAAGATATGGCTCTCTGGGTCACACAGCACAAGAGTTGAACCAAACCTTGAACCCAGGTATTCCAATTCCCTGTGATGTTCCCATGAAGAGAGGGGTCTACCTGCTATACTGCCCTGTCCCCAGCCTTGGGCTGAGGTGTCGCCCCAATCCCTTTGGGAAGAACGCGGAGGTCTGTCTAACCCAAAGGCAGAGGTGCCAACTCAGGGAGGGATTGGGTCACCACCAAAGGATCTCAGTCTTACTGAGAGACATCTGCAATTCTTACTGAAAGACATCCCAACTTCAAAGTTAGGGTTTCCTAAGCAGAGAACTGGCTGGCATAGGACTCCATCTTCAAGGCTCCCTGTTCCTATGTGTGGGCTGGAGGCCTCTGCTGTCACCATGAGCCTGTGGGTGGGATATTCCCCTGCAGGTAGAGTTCACTGAACCTCTCCGGGTCAGCCACACCCTGGTTGTCTGAGGACAGCGCTGAGCTAGGGACCGCTAGCTTTCAGGAATGGAGAGCAAGGCCCTGGAGAGAGACGGGGCATGAAACCTCCCCACCATATGTCTGGACCTTGGCTTCTCTGCCAGGTCCAGGACTTGGGTCCCCCTTGGTAGCTTTCCCAAGCTAGGTGAAGGTCCTGATGCAGCCCACATGGGAAGCAACAGATTAGCGCCCTGTGAGGATGCTGTCCAGCTGTCTATAACCACTGCTGGGGACCCTCCATGGGCTGTCTGGAGCACCCCTTCAGGAGACCACACCACTGAGAAAGAAGACAGGCTGAGACTTGAAGTTCTGGTCTCAGCCGCTGGCCAGGACAGAACCCAGAGCACCCCCTTCCTGAAGGTCCTGCCCCGTGGGAGAATCAGAGGCACATCCTTCACTCCCAGAACCCACAGAGACAGGCTTGGTAGGAAGAACTTCATACTAGCTAGCTCTCAGGGACACCGTGTCCCAGTGGATGTGCTGGGAGCTACAACTCTTATTCTCTTGCTTAACCACTTCCTTCCATGAGCTCATACTGCCCACCAGAGCCCTAGCACTGTGAAACACACCTCTGATCAAATGTTTTCCCCTCTTCTGCCAGCTAAACCATTCCTACAGGACAGCTACCAGTGTTGGCAGTACCCAGAGGAGTGAGGGCATGTTGGCCAAGAAGTCGTTGCTCCCCAGCCTCCTGGTCCCTCTCAACCACCTCCCATGAACCTCTACAACGGAAGTCACAATTTAAAAGCCAAGGATCCCTTGTTCTCAAGGCAAGAGAACAGGACCTTTCCCTCCCTTCCAAATCAGATCAATGGCGTTCAGACCACAGGTCCCCAAGGATGTAGGTGCCGGTCTCCATCTAGACGGAGGGCAGGGGTGGGGCAGGGAAGAGCCAGTCTCCAGTGGGACAATGGGAGACGGGAGGAGAAAGTCACAGTGAGGTGGCTACAGGCTCAGGTAGCTCAGGAAGAGGTCGCGCAAAGCCCAAGAGGCAGTGGGACAGAAAGCAGACTCAGGACGGACAGGCCTAGAGAGGCAGGACCACACCTCCCACTCTTGGTCACCCTCCAGTCACCTCCCAGCCCTAACAAATTCCAGCCCAACTTCAGAGCCGCCTCTTGGGACAGCATTAATTCATGTTCCTTTGCCAGTCCCTCCCCTGGGGCTTCTAGTCTGCTCCCTGCCTGGCACACGGGAAGCTCTTGGATCCCAGCAGTCAGTGAGCACAACTCAGGATGCTTTTTGGGGTAGCATCTATCCCAGGAGTCTTCCCTATAACCCCTCACCAGCTATTCCAGTGCTCTTTGCACATGGGTCAGTCCATCATGGTTCCGCTCTCTGGACACAGGTCATCAAAGCCTCTTACCCGTCCTGTCTCCCTCCCTCCCCTGTGACCTTTACCTCTCTACAGATCCACACCCCCAAGCCTGGCAGTCTCCAGGGCCCCTTCCTCTACCCACTCTCCAGTCTTCCTCTTCCAACAATTCCAAGGACGAGGACCCCCAGGCTCTGAGCCACAGAGTGTCCAGGCTTGAAGGACTGATGAAGACACCAACAATTTGTGGAGGCCAGCTGAGGCCAAGGCGAGAAGAGACTGACCACAAAAGGAGCTAGTACATCGCGCCACCCCCTCCTGGGAGCTAACAGATGCCCAGCATCCTTGAAGTCGCTCTGGCTGCCTGCACATGTGTGAGACTGCCACACACACACACACACACACACACACACACACACACACACACACACACGCCCCCACCCAACTTCCCTTACAGACCCCTTGCCTGGGCCAGCTCCAAGGCACCTGTCTCCTGAAACAGCTGCAGTTCCAGGCTGAAGCTGCCGAATTGCCCTGGTTCCTTGCTGGCCCTCCCTATACAGAGGCCACAGACCCTGGTACCAGTCTCTCTTCCCAGAAGTGTGTCTCTCTCAAACAAATTAGAAGTCAGTTTCCTGGGACACAAAAGTAGGACTCTTTCTACTCTTGCCCTACCTGAGATGGTGGGATTGGGGAAGGGTGGCACTGCCTGGAATGCAACTTGGGAACTCCTGATGCAAGTATTTTCATCATGGGGACACCTATGTCCCATGACACAATATGGGGTCTGCCCGGTGCTTCACGGGGAGGCCGCAGTCCCTCTGGGTCTCTGCTGATCCAGGAAAGGGATTGGCCCACTCAGGAGCTGGAACCCCCTAACTCTACACCCCGGACTAAATTGGGGCTGTGTTGCGGGTGTCCAGATCCCAGGGTCCCGGCGCCGAAACGGCTGCGACTCTCCGGTTACCGCCGCAGGGCCAGGTTTCAGCGGCTCCCCCGCAGCTATTTCGGGCTAGCTGGCACCTCGGCCACGCGCAGCAGGGCCCGCAGGGTCCCGCCGGCTTGCCGCAACCCGCCCCCCGCCGGCCCAGCCGCTCACCTGCCACCGGCGATGGCTTGCGCAGCACCAGCCACCTATTCTTCCACTGCGGAGATAGGACAGCGTGAGAGGCCGCCCGTGCGCGCCTGCCCCGCGCCCCCGCCCCCACCCGCGCGCGCCCCCGCCCTGCGCCCCCGCGGCGCCCCAACCTTCTTGCCGTCCCGCAGCTTGACCTGGCCCTCCACCAGCGCTGCCTCGGTCATCTTCTGTCATGGTTCCCGCCGCCCGCCGCGCCCTCTCCACGAGCCCGGGCGCCCAAGCCCAGGGTCACTTTCAAAATAGCTCCGGGAGGGCCCAGGGCAGCGCCAGGAGGGCGGGCCCGGCGGCGTGGCGGGCGGGGCGCAGCGACGACACCGGGACCTGGGTGCGGGGGAGACTGGGCGGGGTGCCCCGGGGCCACAATTTTTAAGACCCTGACAAAGTGCAAGCCAAAAATGGCAGTGGGCTTGAGCAGCCTCTGCACCCAACTGGCTGCCAGCCGGCACTGCTCCTGCCAGGCCTCCGGACCACTACCCAAAACCACCTGAAGCAGCCTCTCAGGGAAAGAAACTCAGCCTAGCGGGGGATGGAAGTTGGGACAGTGGCAGTTTCCCAAAGAGAAGGTAACTGTCTCAAGACAGCCCCCCCCCCCCAAGGCTTTGTGACCATGTGTCTGCCTGCTCATTCTCTTTTAGTTTGGCTTCAACGGCTTCATCCTTTGCACCTGCCCTTCCCCCACCTCATGGAGCCAGGAGGCACCCTTGATGACGGACCAATCTAGAACAGCCCTGGCTGAGGCCATTCCCCAGCCCCTAGGTCTTCTCCACCACCAGGGGTAGCCATTCTCTGGGTAGATATAGAGGAGGTGGGTGCATCCACTCTTTAGGTCTGACAGAACAGACCTCTGTGCAGGTGGCTGCCAGGACCGGGGTCACTGTGTCACCTCATTGCCCCATGTCTCCCGGTCTGGTCTCTCCCCTTCTGAAAGCCAGCTTGCACCAGTCTTGAAGCATGGAGGGCCTAGGTGGTTGTGCTGCTTGACAACAGCCTTGCCTAGTTGTAGGCAGGGGGCTACCCTGCCCAGCCAACTGGCCTCTGAGCCCCTGAATTTCTGCTCCTCAGCCTGTTGCTCAGGCTAGGGTCGATTAAGGTTTCTATGAGCTTTCTATGGCCATCCTAAGTTATTGTGGAGGTTAAGCGCTTTGTCAACCTATGTCATGGGTTCCCCAGATGTAAGTTCACCTTAAGACCCATGTCCTAGGAGCACCTCAGGAGAGAGCAGTCACAGCTGGGAACTGACTGCCCCCAACAAGATCAACTCAGACACAATGAAGCCCTGTGTGTTTGCCCGTTCCAGTTCCCACCCCAAGGAGCTGTAGTCCAGCTAGAAAGGGGTTAAAGGCCAAACTATATTCCACTCGCGTGCGCGGTATGCATTAGTCTTCATCCCGCACAGATTCCTATCGGCTCCATAGAGAGAAGCTGAGGGTCAGAGTAGTATGAGGACTCACGGCCACACGCAATGACCCCAGAGCAGCAGTTGACTTGGGAGCCCTTGCCGCAGTCCCTCCAAGGAATCTGCAGGACAAACCGCAAGTAGACCATACAGCTGATTTGAATGTTTTCCTCATGTCTTGCTGTGGCCTGATGCAGGGAGGGAGGATGCTTTGCCATCCATCACACACGCAACACCCCAGGGCCTTCCGCAGAACAGTTGCTGGCCACAGAGCCCCATTCATACTCCCCACACATCAAAAGCCCCTGGGGACTGGCTCCGACAGCCGGTATGGAGTCAGTTGGGGGTTGTAGCTATGGCCACATCCTCCAGCCCAGAAGCCTGGCACTTGCTCTTCCCTGCAGGGAGGGGCCACGTCCTGCCACATTCCAAGCGCTGGCCTTGGCCCAAACCCCAGCCACGCCTGGCAGCTGCACCTGCTCCCACACTGGCCCCGGAAATGCGGGCGCCATGGGGATAGACAGCTTCCTTCTCCCACTCCACATGACCCAGGGGACAGCACTGTGGTCACCAGGCCTGCTGAAAGGTAGGAAGAAGTATCTGCCCAGTAGGGGAGGAGGTGGTCTGGCCAAGAATTCTGTGACAACGACCCTCTCTGTGCCTCAGGTTTCCCAGATGTTATAGCCAGAGTATAACAGGGTATAGCATGATGAAACGATATCTGGACACTGAAGGATGGCTAGCTGACCAAAAGGATGACAAGCCTCTTGGAGAATCAGGGTGACATCTGGGAAGAGCAGGATGACGGGAAGGCAGTCACGTGTAAGGCAGGATGACACTCAACCCCACACCCCTGCCTGGCACCACTGCACTCCAGATACCGCAGGACTTTAAGGACGCTTACAGCTGTGGCCATAGCTTCACCCCTGTCTGAGTGCCCATCCACAGTGCTGCAGCTAAACTGCCACTGCCACGCCCCATGACCTCGCAATGCCGCTGTTTCATCAGTGGCTCTGCAGCCAGACCTCTTGCCGGGCAAGAGCATGCGCATCATTGTGTGGCCTGAGCTTCCTGTTGCAACCTGGGTTTGTTACCATTGCCAGGAGTGACTTCATATGCAAGAGGCTCTCAAATGATCAGTTACACGCATGGGAGGCTAGGACCAGATGGCCTGCTGGCTTGGCATCTCTAGGTGACTGGAAATGCTGGGCAGACACATGCTTACAGGCTATGGCAGGCACCAAGCCCCATGTCCACCTCCACTGGGTGAAACAGTACAGATGACTCCAAGCAGTGGAAAGTGGAGAGAAGTGGCGGCCACGTCTGAGCCCAGCATTAGATGCACTATGCTACCATGCAAACATTTGTCACTAGTCACATGATAAGAGGAAGGGTATTATGGACTGGATATCCCCCCATCCCCAGCTCCTCCATCATTTGCTGACAGTCTCACGCCCATGTGACCATGGAGCCTCTAAGAGGGTATTTAAGGTAAATGAGATCATACATGGGGACCATAATCTGATAGGACAGGTGTCCTTATAGAATGACAAAGAGATCCCAAAGAGTCCTTTCTCCTCTGCACACAGGAAAAGTCACAGAAGGATACAGCAAAGAGGCAGCTGTCTATACACTGGAAGGAATTGGGAGCTGAATTTGATGGCCCCTTGATTATGGACTTCCACCATCTGTCTGTCTGTCTATTTATCTATCTATCTATCTATTATTTTTTTTTTTAGGAAACAAACTTAGTGTGCTGCAAAGAAAACAGGCATGGCAGTAACAGAAAAGGAAGAGCTGCCTGCTTAGATGTCTGCTCTTTTATGTGCTACTCTGTCAGGACAACTGCTGTCCTTGAGACCTGGAGTGGCTCCCCAGGATCAAAGCCTTGGTCCCATCTCCTATTGATATTGGGAAGTAGTGGGACCTTTAAGAGGAGGGGCCTGAGAAGGGCCTTCAGGGCCTGACAGGGCACACCAGGAGGGCACCAGCAGGACCCCAGGTTATTCCCCTTTCTCTTTAGTGTCCTAGTCTTCAAGCCAGTGGATTGCTTTGCTGCATGCTTCTGCTGCAAGCTCAAGGGAAATGAGGCCAAGCGTGGGCTAAGCTTCAAAACTGAGCCTAAGACCCTTCTTTCTCTATAAGCTGAGTTCAGATCATTAATGACAGCCTTTGAGTGAGAGCAATAGAGATAACCAATGCCAGGGGCAGCAGAGTAAGAAAGCAGCTGTGCTGGGGTTGGAGCGAGCTCCCCTATGATCACCCTTTAGGAATGTAATACTCAAATTCCTGAGTTAATAGCATTTGGAGTGGTGGGGCGGGGCTAATTAGGATTACTGTGATCATGGGAACAGGACTCCTTGGTGGACTTAGTGGCTTTACAAGAAGAGGAGGAGCTCTATCCCACCCTGTGATGTCCTACGCCACATTCCACTGAAGCACAAGGCCTCAGCAGAGACCCACCAGACGCCAGAGCCACACGCCAGGACTTACAGCCTCCAGAACTGTGAGCCAAGTGACCTCTTCATAAATTATCCCGTCTCACTTATTCCACTACAGCAACACGAAATGACCTCAGACCCCTGCAAACAACTCCTTCCTTATACTTACACCCCTTAAAACACGGCCATGCGCCCCTCTCACTAAGAGATGGATATCTTTTCCACTCTCAAAGTCAGGCTTACTTTGACTAAAGGAAAACAGAGGAAAGCTCACATCCATGTCCCCTTTTGTAGTATTGCCTCTGTCATGTGAACAAGTCCAAGACAATTTGCCGGGTGATGAGATTCAGTGTCCTCCCACCCTGGGCTCCAGCCGATAGCCATCCGTTCTTAATAACCCACTGATAAGTCCATAGCCTACACCCTGGAGACCCCAGGTCAGCACAGAGAACTCACCCTGCAGAGCTTAGCCCAGGTTATCAACCCTAAGAACTGTGAGCTAAATAAACAGAGTGGCTTCTCGCCACCGAGTTCTGAGTTCACGTGTGGTATAGAAAAGGCTTTCTGAAGTAATCGGTTATCAGCGGAGGGCACCAAGATCTCCGGAAAACTGGAGAGATGAAACCCGAATCCCTGAATCACTGTGGGAACTCTATGGGAACATTAGCCGATCACATAGAAGCAGGAGGCAATGATCTCACCTCCACATGTATGCCTAGTGCTTCATACCAAGATCAGACAGCTTAGAATGCATCAGGGCAGGGTGTAACCCACCGAACAGTAAAAGTTGTGGCAGACTGCTCAATGGGAGCAATGAAAGAGAAGCCAGTGGTAGGGCTTCCCAATGACAGGGAGTAACTTCAGGTTCAGAGAGTAACAAAAGAATCCCATTGCCACGGCCAAATGGGTCCCTCAAAGTCCATGTGCTAGAACCTAACCCTCAAATTTCCATGATTCTGACATCTGGAGGTAGAAGGTAATTGAAGATAAATTAGGTCACAAGGATGGGGCTCTTTAATGAGATTAGTGCAGGTTGCTCTGTCTCGCCATGTGATGTCCTGCTCCATGCTACAGTGTAGTGCAAGGCCTCAGCAGATGCCAGCACCGCAGCCTTGCACTCCCAACCTCTGGTCTTTGTAATTTAGCTAGTGTCATCATTAACCTCAGCTGCTATGTCAGCTAGGAAGAGGGAACCTCAACCAAAGAAGAACTACCCAGATTAGACTGGTGTGTGCATTTTCATAACTACTAATTGATACAGGAGGCCCCAGCACAACATGGGCGGTGCCAACCCTAGGCAGATGAGTCTGAGTTGCATAAGCGAGTTAACGGAGCATGCAAGAGGGACAAACCAGTAAGCGGACTTCTTTCATGGTTTCTGTTACATTCCCTTGCCTTGAGTCCTACACTGGGTTATCTCAATGACGGACGGCAATCTGAAAAAATGAAACAAACCCATTCCATCCTGAGTTGGCTTTGGTCAGAGTCTATCCCAGCCACAGGAAGCCGCTAGGACAGCTGCTCTCAGTGTTCAGTTATGGCAACAGAAAGTGAACAGAAACGTCCGTGTATAATTCCGTGACCATAAAAGTGAGATTTAGACAAACTTGCTGCTGGTTTCTTCAGCTCTTAGTTGACGTGGGGCTTATCTTCACTGTTGACTGGATTTGGAATCGCCGTGGAGATGCACCTCTGGCCACATCTGTGAGTCCGTTTCCAGAGTCAGTTTGACTACATCTGGGATTAACTGGAATCCAGAAATAGAGGGCACACCTGTGAGGGATTTTTTGCTTGGTTTGAAGTAGGTGGACCCACTGCTACTCTGGGTCTTCACGCAGGAAACAAGTGCCTTTGATCTGGCTCTTGAGGCAGGAAGATCCATTTTTAATCTGGGTCACATTTATGCTGGAAGCCTAAGGACATGGAAGAAAGAAGTTCTTGCTCTTTGTCTGCTTGCTCTCTCCTTGCCAGCAAGTCCATTCCTTCACCAGCATTAGTGCCTATTTCGGGGAATCCAGCATCTGCTGAGACATCTAGCCTGGTGGACTGGACAATTATGAGACTCTTGGACTTTCTGTTCACAGCCAACCACTGTTGGATTAGCGGGTCTGCAGCCTGTAAGTCGCTCTAATAAATCCCCTTTATATATGTGTGTGTGCATGTATATATGTGTATACATATATATGTATATTTTATAAGTTCTGTTATTCTAGAGACCCCTGACCAATATACCCATCCTGAATATAGCCAGAAGCATTCCATGGGTTGAGGTTCCAGATTGAATAAAAAGAACAAAGGAAGGGTTGAAAGGATGGTTAAGCAGTTAAGAGCATGGGCCCTTCTGTCAGAGGACCCAGATTCAATCTCCAGCACCCACATGATAGCCAATGAGCATCTGTAACTCCAATCCCAGGGGATCCAATGCCCTTTCTTGCCTTTCTGGGCATCAGGCATATACATAGTGCACAGACACAGATGCAGGAAAAATGCTCATATACATAAAAATGAAAAGAAAATAATAAAATAAAAGAAGAAAATGAACTGAGTGCCATCATTCCCTCTCTGCGCCTGAGTGTGGACTCAGTGCCACCAGCTGCCTCAGCTCCCAGCACCACGGCTTCCTGCCATGGTGGACTATACAGGAATGAGCTGTGAGCCAGAGAGCATCCTCCTGTCTTTAGCTCACTTGCTTCCACCAGGCCTATTGTCACAGCTAAAAGAAAATGATACAGGGGCTGGAGAGATGGCTCAGCGGTTAAGAGCATTGCCTGCTCTTCCAAAGGTCCTGAGTTCAATTCCCAGCAACCACATGGTGGCTCACAACCATCTGCAATGAGGTCTGGTGCCCTCTTCTGGCCTGCAGGCATACACACAGACAAAACATTGTATACATAATAAATAAATAAATAATTTAAAAGAAAATAATACAGTTAACTTAGAATATGAATTTTGGAAAACACAGGCTTCAGAATCAGGCTTCAGAATAAAGAATATCCCCCAGCAAGTCCTAGAATGGTTTAAAACCACAAATCAGGAGATACCGCCCTAAAGAAAATTCCAGATTATAAATGCATTCTACCAGCTCCCAGAGAGCAGATCATCCCAAACGTGTCTAGTCTCTCAGAGAATTTTGAAGAAAGAAGGAATGCTCAAGAACTTACTGTGTGAGTCTAGAAAACAGTCATTTAAAGGAGATAAGAAAAATGATGGGCAGACTCCACACATAGACATAAATAAATCCAAAGTAGTAAACAACAGAAGCGGGATATGTCTGCCACGTCCCAATGGGCTGGTCCTCGGGTAGTACCAATCCAAGATGTGGTCAAGATGAGGGGACCAGGGATGGCGCAGCAGTCCCGGATGGCTATGGAAGGGCGCAGGTCCATACCCCTGGGATCATTATCCTTGGTTTACAGGCTCATGTCTCCCCAGATCCACACACACTCGGCCATCTGTGGGTACCTGAGTCCTGTCCTTCTCCTATGCTGACCACACTGAGCTAGGGCTGTCACCCAGGGAAATCTAAATCAGCTCACCAGCTCCACTGGCTCTTAGTGGACTTAAAGGTCACTATTTTTGAACATCACACAGATGGGGACTTGCTGTCCCTCTGCTTCCATGGAGCAAACTGGACCAGAAGACCAATGTCAGCAAGCAGCTGGCCGCCGGGCTTCTGCTGCCTGGGTAGAACACACTGTCTTGTCTGACTACACCATCCAGATTTCTGGATGCTGTTCTGTTCTCAATTATCCAGGACCCAGAACTGAGGGCTTGGCAGAGGCTGGGTCCTTCTGACCAGGAAGACTGCACCAGGAGAGGGCCACATTGGACCAGTTCCCCCAGAGTCTCACAGGGTGTCATGAGAGTGGGATGAGGGTCATCCACAGAACCTCCTGGTTCTTCAGGCAGCAGTAGAAGGGCTCACGGGTGGGTAGTGAGCCCCCAGGCTGAGCACTTGAGGCTTTCTGGGAGGGTTAGGGCAAAAGCGTCACCTAGACTGAACAGACTCTTGGTGGGGCATGGCGAGACCCTGCTGCCGCTGCAGACGGAGAGTAGGAAGTGCCCAGGTCACCAGGGGAGGACAGGCATGGGAAAACCTGGTCCCAGCTAGAGACACTGAACGAGGTGCTATCTGCTGCCCCACGCAGGCCACGGGTCAGGAACCACGTCTCAGTCTGACTGTGCCTGCTTTGGGCTCTCTTAGAGACAGCAGGCCTCAGACCCACCCTAACCTGTTTCCCTTTCCTGCCCAGCTTGCTTTCCAGCACTTCAGTGCCCTTCCGCAATTGGTCATGAATTTTCCTGCTAGAGACTCTGAAGACCCTTGAGACATATCCAGCGCCTCCCACAGTCCACGGGCTCAGGGAATCTGTCCTCTGCTCCCCCACCACACTGCCTACTGTCTCTGGCCCCAGAGATAGAATAAGATAGCTCCATATCCTGCCTGGATGGAAGCAAGCCTGGCTCCCATGTGCTTAGTACTAGCAGTAGCCAGTCATGGGCCCTGCTCCTCAGGTCTCCCTCAGAGCTGCCACAGCTGATAGCAAACTGTTGGCAGGCTGCCATCTTGAAGCTAGGTGCACGTTTTTGTTCATGGCCTGGGGAACTGGACTTGGCTTCCATGTCCTGCCTTAGAATGCTTAGGGTGCCTGGACCCTGGCCTGGTATAAGGTCTAGAGGAGTCTGACTTTGCTTGTCCCCTGGAGCCATCTTTGTGAGGCAGAAGGCTCTTATCCACACTCAGGAGCTACACTGGCTTTCAGGCCCCACCCCTGAGGCCACACCATCTGCACTGAAGGCCCAAGACATGATTTGGGGAGGCTAGACCCAAAGCACTGTCCCAGCTTGAGGCAGTGCTATCGTGAGGCCAGGTCCTTAGAAACAGTTTTATTGTCTGTAGTAGACAGGGAATTGTAAGCAGTCAGTCCAGAGGATCTCAGGAGGCAGCTGCTGGTCGCTTGGGTCGGATGCGGTCGTTGATCCAGTCCACGTAGTTGGACACACGGGTGTAGACTCCCGGCTTGTTGAATCGCCCACAGCCGTCACCCCAGCTGATAATGCCATACAGGTAAGCCACACCGTTCTTCTCACAAGCCAAGGGCCCACCTGAATCCCCCTGGAACAGAGACTCGGTTCAGCCACGCATGCACCAGCGGCCCGGAGCCTGACTTGGGAGCACATGGGCTTCCAACCCTGCAAATGTGCTGAAGTGATTGATAGGCTAACAAAAGTCTCCAGTGCTCCCTGGAGACTGAGCGTTTTCAAGGCCAACTGCCTGGGGATGGGGGACAGGCATTTCTGAGAAGTGTGGGCTCTCTTCCTGACCCCAAGCAGTTAGGAAGGCATCTTATTCGCAAACTGTTGGAAAGTTTTCTCACCTCCACACCCCGCAGCTCTCTGATCCTACTCCATGAGGAACACACGGGTACTCTAGGTCCCAGCATGTTAGTACACTGCCGGAAATGCCACTTCATAGCCTGCTAGACTTCTCTACATCTCTTGGAATAAGTGTAACAGCCCCCTTCCCCAGGAAGCCCTCCCTGATTACCCCAGAATCCTGTGCCATCTTAGAGATGGGATCTGGCCTCTCTGAGGCCCGTTCCTCACTTGTTTCAAAGGCAGAAAGCAGTTCCTTCACGTTGGAGCAGGGTGACATGTAATCATGGCTATGGCCTGCTCTGTGAAGCCCTTCACAAACATTAGCTATTGATTGATTGATTGATTTCTGAGTACACAAGACAAATCTGGGCAGAGAACTGTAGCCGTTGAGGCCTGATGTCACGTGGATGATGCTAACTGTTGCCTGGACAGCAGGGCTTTGTCTTGGCTCCATGTGATGCTGGGCCTGCCTTTGACTTAGTTTCCCATCTATTTAGATGGTTCTCCTACTGCAAGGATGCCCTCCAGGAAGTGCCAAGTGGTCCACAGTGGGGGACTTTCTGTCTTACTCTCCCTGTTAGGCCTTGAACTCCCTAGGAGCCAGAAAATTCTAAGACCCCATTTGTGTGGTCCCAGTGGGGGCCTGGCAATACCCTACCTGGCAGGCATCAGCCTTGCAATCAAAGTAGCCGGCACAAAGCATGTTGGGGCTGATGTCGGCACCATACACCTCAGGGCTGCTACACTTGTGGTCAGCAACAAGGGGGACCAGCGCCTCCTGCAGGAAGCTGGTATAGTCACTGGCATCTGTGGAATACCGCACTTTCAGGGCAGGCAGGCTCACACTGCCTTGCCCCCCATCGGGGTGACACGGGGGCTGCCCCCCACTCACTCTCTTTCATGTGGCCCCAGCCTGCAATCTGGCACTTTTGTCCGGTTGGGAAGGAACTGCCTGCCTCAGGCAGGCAGATGGGCTGAACAAACTGGGAGCGGACAGCACAGCGGTCCCCCTTCTTCTTCAGCCGAATCAAGACTAGACAAGAGAGAGAGGCCAGGGATCAGCCTCGACAGAGAGAAATACATGGCAGGCAGTCCCATAAAATGGGCAAGGGGTGGGTGGCTGGTGGCCTAAGAGACCAAAGACGAAGCACCTCTGACATCTGACTTTTCCCCCTTGTATTCCTGGCTCTTATCTGGGCTCTGGTTTGGGGTACACAAACCACACCCCACCCTGCTGAGGCCCTGAGCTCACCAAGGTCATGGTTGCTGGGGTTGAACACCGAATACAGGGAGTAGGGCACATACTTCTCGATGCCAAATGTCTGTGTCACGTCTGTTGTGCGGTTGAAGAAGTGCTGACCCAGTACCACTGTGATGCTGTTCCTGGGGGGACTGGACAGAAAGCTGGCAGGAGTGGGCACCCAGTCCTCTCCTCAGTACTATCAGGTCTCCCCAACCTTGCTCCTCTACTTGTTGGTCATGGCCAAGCAAGAGAGTCAGAGCCCTGGGAGAAGTCTGCACAGATGTTTTTAGCACACGTGACGGCAGAGTCAAGCCCAACAAGGATGGCGAGGCCGCACTGGTCCTGGCTTAGGAGCCCTATCTTCAAGCACAACTTCATTCACAAGCCAGCAGGGTAAGGTCTGCTCTAAGAATGGGCCACATGGGTGGAGATCTGGTCTGCCTAGAGGCCCTTCCCCAGCCTGGCCTGGCCTGTGGGGTCCCCAGGTGCAAGTGCTTTACCCCCAGGACTCGGGGCTAGAAGGAACGGCTGGCACTTTATTTACTACGCAGTCAGGTCAGTCTTGGGGTCTTGAGGCTGCAGCCTTGCAGGATAGGGACAGGAGTGGACCTTGGACACTCACTCCTGGGAGCCCATTCGATGGGCTGGGCCTTGGTTTCCCCAACTGTGCAGTGATCCTGGGGGGTTCATGTTGTAATTGAGCCCCCCGATTCCCTGCTCAGGTGAGCCCCTCAAACACCTAGACATAGGCAGAGGGTGGCGTATGGGACAGGCCCCAACTCTGGCCTTAGGATCTCCACCTCACTACCGTGCTCTTAGAAAGGCAGGGTCTATGTAGATGCCAGGGCCATACCCACTACTGCCCCCGCATAGGTGTACATGGAGATGCCTCACCCTCATGCTCCGTGACTACCTCAGTGCCCAGCACAAGCGTCAGGCCACAGAGGGACTGAAGGTGCTAGGGGAGCATAAGAAATGGTCAGCAGAGGAAGGGAGAGAGGCTGGCTGGGAGGTGGGTGCCCTGCGGGGTGGGCCAGTGTGCTCACTTGTTGGAGAAGCAGTGGGCTGCAGACACGACCCAGCAGGTGTGGATGAGGCTCCCAGCACAGAAGCTGTTCCCAATGTAGATGGCTGCCAGCCAGGGGTGTGAGCCAGGCAAAGATGACGAGCCACCAATGATGCGTGGTCTCAGGAACGTCCTCTTCTTGTGCCTCTTGCCACAGGTTGGGCGTGCAGCTGGGGCTGACTCAGCCAGCGTCATCAGGACCTCCGGGAGCTGGGACTGGACTCTAACCAGAGATTCTGGGAGTGGAGGCCATCAGTTCATACCCCTGGGTTTCCCTGGAGACAGGGAAGAGCCAGAGGGGTCCTACCTGGACCCATAGCCCAATTCCTCAGGCCTAGCCCTGCTCTGAGAAGTTACCCTGGGAGCCTCTGTCCCTACTCTACAGAAAGGGAGAGTATAATGAAGGGTACAGACCTTGGCAAGACCAGAGCACCTGATACAGAGTGAGCTCTGTCTCTCCTACAGTCTGGGACCCCACTGCGCACCCAAGATAGCCAGATATTCCCAGTATGAGTGCTTGGGGCACAGGCCTCTGAGAGTTGACCACTCCAGGGTCTAACTACAGGGTACCACTGAGTCCCCTCCACCGACCCATGTCTGAGGATCCTCAGGGAGCACCACCCCAACCTCTCAGTGTGCCCGCACCACAGGCTGCCAGGTGGCAATACTCCCACGACAGTGCGTTGTCCTTCACCACATAGCACCAAGGCCTCTCGTCCTTGTCTGGGTTCCTGGAGGCAGGCAAGGGAATCACACCACCACTCTCCCTAGACGACCACTCGAGCACCCAATGGGGCAGGCACCCACACCCACCCTAGAGCTATGTGCTTGCTCTGCAGACCCTGGTGGGCACACTTGACCCCACCCTCCCAAGAGGCAGAGGTTAGTGGCCATCTTGGCAGTGTGGGCCCTTGCTGAGTCTGGGGATCCATTCTGTCCACCCCTTTTCCCACACAGAACGAGTCAGAGTGGCCACTAGATGCTGACCGGCAGTAAGCATGAGGGCCCAGGCCGAGCAGGGCAGCAGCACCCACTGAGTCCACATGCAGCTCCTGGTAGAGCAGGTCAGAGTTCCAGGCCAGGCAGCTCAGGCCGGAGGCAGTGGTGCTGGCCACTCCGCGGTACTCTGTACCATTTCCCTGGCTGCAGAGCTCGTTAGGAACTGTGGGCACAGTGAGTACGTGAGGCCACGCCGCATCAAGGCTCCCTGACACCATCGCCCCACAAGACAAGAAAGAAAGTGGCTCACCAATGTTGCAGAACCGCCCAGCATAGCCCAATGGGCAAGCGCAGATGCTCGTCCCGGTGCCCACGATCAGGTGGCAGGTGCCTCCATTCAGACACGGACTGCTCAGGCAAGCTAGGGGACAGCCCAGAAACTGAACCTGGTCTCCATGAACTCATGGAGAGGCCAGAACTCAGTTCTTTCCCTGTGCCCTTGTTGTTGGGTCACCTCCCCGAAGCTGGCCATGACATACCTGTGTGGCGGGTGCCTTCACACCGGGCCTGGCTCTCCACACAGCTGCACTGCTCCACACGTTCCTCACTCACACGGGCCCAGTGGTCGCCCACCTCAAAATACTCGTAGCGTGTTTCATCAAAGCATTTCTCTGCAAGTCACAGTGCGCGCATAGCACCTGCAGGCAGGCACCACCCAGCCCAGCCTGGACTCAGCAGGGGTTCCCCAACCTCCGGGAAGGGCCCCATTCCTGGGCCCCCAAGGTCCTCTCACCTGTGCCACAGTCCTTGCCTGTGAAGGCCAGAGGGCAAGCACAGTGGTAGGAGGCACGGTCATGGGTACTGGAACATGTGCCCCCATTGAGGCAGGGCCCAGAGGCACAAGGATCAAGGACAGCTGGATACACGCAGGAGGGGACATTATGGATGCTGGCAAGAGTCTTTGGGGTCCCTCCGTACCCCTTGCCAGCCGAGGGCGTCTGGAGAACTCTCACACTGCCCTCTCTGGGTGAACAACTACCCACCTCCCAATGCTCCGCACCCAGCATGGAGGTGACACGTGGCTCTTCATTTCACACCCTCCACATCTACACACACTGTGCCCTCTACCCCCTCCTCGCACCCTGGGACAGCAAACCCACAGGTTTCATGCTTTCTTCTTTCGGACTCCTGGCGCTACCCAGGGCTTGTCCCAGGCACCATGTATGGCTCCAGGGATAAACTTCACCACAAGAGGGCGCTCTGGTACCATCAATGGCCACCAAAGCCATTGAGGGTATGCTGCCGTCTGGGCTGACAGCTCTTTTGTCCCTAGATATCCCAGGATTCAGAAGGATCAAACTCACAGGCCACGCCCCACTACGTGCAGAACCCCTTGCCCCACATCCCACTATCTCCATCCTGCTCTGTGACCCCTAGACCCCAATCCAAGCACCCCGTCAAAGCTCTTCCTGGGGGCTCAGGCTGGTCCCGCCACATACCAACCTGGACCATCCACAGGCAGGGTAGCCTCTGCACAGTAGCCCCAGGCCCGGTCCCGGTCATAGTTATGTGTTGTAGCACACCTAAAGAGCCGAGTCTGAGGATGACACGGAGTCCCTGCCCAGAGCCCCACCCATCCCTGCCTAGGCACCCTGGAGCACCTGCTCACTAGAGCCACCTGCTTGGGATTGAGACCTACTAGCTGCAGGGCTCATCAGGGTCCTCAGCTCTTGTCCCACCCTGGGACTCACCACTTCCTGTAGGCACTTCCCTCAGAGGTACAGGAGTACAGCATGCGGCCGCCATAGCGGAAAGGGAACCTGCATGGCTGCCCGGACTCGGTGAGCACTTTGGAGGGGTGGAAGCAGCAGGGGTCAGGGGTTCCGCTGAGTACTCCACCTCTACCCCACGTCCCAGTTGCGGGGTCTGACCTACCTTGGCCCCCAGGGGGGCTGCTGGAGGGAGGGAGGAACCTCCCACCTTGAGGTCCCTCAGTCTCTGTCTCTGGAAAACTTGCTATTGAGGAGTTGACGTCCCCGGAGGTCACAGGGATCGTGGGAGTCACAGGGGTGACTGTGACATTAGGTCCTGGTGCTTCTGTGTGGTTCTAGGAGCCCAACGTTTGTCAGTGCGGGATAGTCCTTCACGCTTGGACAACAGCAGTCAGGCATGTCACAGCCCTGAGCCTCCTCGAGGCAGGTCCCAGAGACAATGGATGTCTCCAAGACCTCCTCTGACCTTTCTTTCCCAGTCTGAGTGGTTCAACAAGCTAGCCTGGAGTCACAGGCCCCCAAGTCACCTGGTCTTGAGATTCAAGCCTAGAGTCAGGTCTAGGGTGGACAGGAACGGCTAGAAGCACCAGAGGTCTACACCCCATCTCAAACTTTGAGATACAAAAGAAGTCCCAGGGACTCACACGGCCTGCACTAGGCCAGGGGCAACAAGAGGATTCCATCCCAACAGTTCAGGCCCCCAGGCCTTCCAGGTCAGCCTAACCCAGCACCCCACCTCTGTGTGAAGGATAACTTCACCCCACTAGGCCATCCCACCAGGCCCCTAGCCCACTCCTTCTGTGGGGCCCTTTCCTCTCTCTAGCCTCTTCCCAGGAACCCTGAGTGGCCACAGGGAGCCCTCGGCCACATTGTGAGGGAGAGGGGTCAGTGCTCACCCTGCCAACTTGGGGCTGGGCCCCCCGAGGCACCACCACCAGCAGCAGCAGCAGGAGCAGCAGGAAGGGACATGGCCTGGGTAAAGGACAGGGGCTAGAAACCCAGGCTCGTTGCCCCATGGCTCCTCCTGAGCTGGCGTGAGGGGCAGCGGGAGCAGAGTAGCCAGGGAACATGGCCAGGGCAGGTGGGGTCAAGGCTATAGGACAATGATTAACCCTGCCTCCCACGTGCATCCTGTTGGGATCCTCCTGCCAAGGCCATGGCTCCACCCCACTGTCCAGCTTTGCCTGCCGGCTGAGGCAGTCTTGTCCTGGTGAAGGCTTGCTCCTGGCCCCAACACCACCCTCCAGTCTCAGTCTCACCTAGGAAGTCTTCCAGGGTGACTTGGGCAGGTCAGGGCCACGTCTCTCTGACATGGTTGCCTGGCCACACTGCTGGCCATTCCTGTCTGTGAGCCCTTTACAGGACCGGCTGCAGGCAGGGCCCTGGGGGTTCAAGTTCTTCCCAGCTTGCCACTGACTCAAGGTGGAGATGCTCCTGTCTGTCCCAAATCTACAGATGTCAATACAGGACAGAGGGTGCCTCCTCCACCCAGGGCCACAGAGCAGCTAAAAAGAGAAGGCTGCTCCCTGGGCCAAGGCTGTATTTGTCTGCTTGTCCTAAACCTGGGCTACGCAGGACCCCAGAGCAGACAGTCTGGGTACTCCCAGTAAGCTTCCCCAGCCCTGTGGACATAGCCTCCATGACTCATGTTGAACAGGCTACACCGAGCGAGCACCATTGAGCCCCATAGCCCTGTGGCTCTAGCACTGGGGGCCACTGGGGACCCTCGGCAAGCTGGAGCAGAAACTCCACACCCAAGGCTTTAGCTGTGGCAGAGCTATCTCGGGATCGCCTCTCCACTTCCAGAACAGACACCAAGCAGCACCGGACCTCGTTAAAGTAGGTGCTAGAAGCATGGTGGGCACTGGAGACATGGCAGCTCCCATCACAGAGGTGTTGGGACACGGTGGTGCTGGGGAATGGTGGTGCCGGACATGGTGGGTACTGGGGACATGGTGCCGCGGGGTGTACATGACAGGGTAACTAGTACGTACATTCTCTGAGAAACCTTCCAGCCAGCCCAATTCCAGTTCTAGGAAGGGTTTCGGGATAAGCCCCTCAGCAGTGGGCTGCTCAGTGCTGAGGCCTCTCCTGAGGCATCCTGGGCCCAGGATGGTGTGTCTTACAGCCTCAGCCCAACACCACCCTATGGCCCTGCACTTCCTGCCTCCTCACTAATGTCCTGCCATGTCAGGACTGGATAACCAGTCTATAGCCAGCGTCGCTCCTGTCTGTCTTCGACACACTTGGTTCTTTTGCTAGACACCTGAATGAGACTAGGGTAGGGGAGCAGGGCCAGCAGCAAGAGGGCTCCACTGGGCACAGTGGACACAGCGGGCAGGAGTGAGACCACAGACGTCCAGAACCCCAGGTCACCTACAAGGGACAGTGTGATGGACAATATTGGGGTGTAGCTGGCCTCATTATCCCAGGGGTGGTCCTGGATCCCATTCATCTGAGGGCGGGAGGAGATTCTGACCTTCAGCTCCCAGATGCCAAGCTACCTTCTCCTTGCAGCCACCCTTGACGCTGACCTCACGGCCAGGCACCATTCCCTCCCTGGGATTCTTCCTTCTTGGGACCATGTGCAGGAGTGAGGGCTCCCGAGGGTGGGGAGCATGCGACACCAGCACTTAGCACAACACAATGCATGGCAGGTCTTCAGAAACATTTTATTGGGCAGAGTCTGAATGCCAAGGTTGGCTGCTGTGGAGCTGTCTAAATCCAGCCCCTGTGACGAGGTTGTCCCTTCAATTCCTGCTTTGGCTCCTGAGGGTATTGTGGCTGAAGGGGCTCCTCCCAGGCCCCTGAGCACCCATTGCTGACAAATGGGCCCCCGCTGTCTCAAAGTCATGGCCTTGCCATATGAACAGGAAGACAGAGCACGCTGGAGCAGTAGGAATCTCAACTTCGGAACAGCTTCACACAAAGGTGGCATGGTGCGTGCTGGCCTTGGGCCTGCTGGGCTCACCTGGGACGGGGCTCAGGCCGGGACTGTTTGATAGAAAGGGTCCGTCAGCTCTCACCCTCCTGGGGCCCAGCCGTAACCCCAGGACGCTGCCTCCCCACCCAGGAGTCACACCCGCAACGAGGTCCACATCGATGATCCTGTTGACTGGGAGGCTTCCGCTGCCTTGGGCCCTGCCCCCTGTCACAGGGAGAAGAGAAGCTGTCACCTGCTTGGCTCAGCCCTGGACTTCCAAAACCCACCCGTCATCCCTGCACAGACACCAAAATACCCCAGATCCACTCCAGACAAGATGATCGTGGGCAGGAGGGCTGGGAAGCTCAGAGGGCATCAATTGCCTACACCTCCAGGCTGACCAGGAGCCTCCACAGATGATTCTCCTAACTGGGCGCCTCACGGGGAATGGCCCTGATGGCAGGCAGTACCACAGTCTCAGCTGGGAGGGTCGGGAATCACAGGCTGTTCTGACACGATGAGCAAGGGACTCAGGGCTCTGGGGGTTGGGGAGCCTGGGGTTTGTCCTGTCACAGGGCTTTCCTACACCTGTACAGCTGTAGCCCGGCTTCATCTGTCAGACTGCTCAGGGGTCTCACCCACCAGGGTGGCCTCTCACTAGATGCTGGCCCGTGCAGCCTCCTCTGCCCACCCACCCGAACACTGCTGATGTTTGCAGTTCCCTGTTGGGCATCCTTCTCCAGGCCTCATTGGCTAGCTCTCCTCATCTCCCAGGAAAACAGCTGGACTCCTTCCTGACAGGCTTCCAGTGAAGATTCTGAACTGCCTCCAGGCCAGGTCTGTAATCAGGGAGGTGGATTCATCATCCAGTGCGGGACTGGAGTGGCGTAGATGCACCCTGGGGTTCAGTAGGAGTCCCCGAAAGCAGGGAGGGGAGCTGTCTCTGAGTCACACTGAGATTCCCCTCACAGTCTCTTCCTTGCCCCAAGTGAAGCCCAGAAGCAAAGAGCCAGGTCACCTGCCTAGGTCCCTAGTCACCTTGTCCTGATTGCTCACCTTCACCTGGGGCCAGTACCCACCCCCAGTTTCTCCTGGGTGCTGCCTGCATCCTTTAAGCCTTGGAGACCCTAGGATCCTCCCATAACAGGCCTCCCAGCCCAGCTCCCCAGGCCCCATCCTTCCTTTTCCTAATGTTGGGGTCATCTTCACCCGCACAAACTTCTCTGGGACTATAGTGCCCCTTGACTCCCATGTCACCAACACCTGTCACCGACCTGTCGCCTCCACAGTCACTGTCCTTCCCTTGCTGAGGCTCTTCTGTATGGCGCCTCACTATTCCCCTCTTTGGTCTGAATTCCTCTATTCTAGGTGCCCCAAACTGCCTTGGAAGGTTCTAGATCTCAAGATAGGTTTAGAAATCCTTACTCCAGGACTGCCTTGACATATCTGGCTCGCTGTGCATGGGTCTTGTAAGAGGCCTACCCATCTACTTTGGGGGGAGGGGTATCCCCACAGCCCAGTAATAGCCTGCAGGGATTTGGGAGTGGCTCCATTTGGGTCAGGTCTCAGTTTCCTGCATTGTACTATCTGAGCTCCAATCAGGGGCAGTGACACCAGAGTTAAGGCTGAGGGAGCCCCTGAGAACCCCCACTTTCCATCTATAGACATGAGCAGAGCAGGGTCTGCAGAGGTGGATCCCCACTTCCCGCTACATCTGGGAGCCACAGGCAGAGTGGGCCTTCCTTGCCAAAGCCTCAAGCGGACAGATAGTTCCATTCCAAGCCACAAGACCCCAAAACATGGGATTATAGTCTACAAACCATTCCAGACTCAGTTTCCCCAACTATAACAGAGGGCTTAACACTAAAGATGAAGATTCTGCTCCCTCCACAGCCCAAGTCTCCTAACAGACACAGGGGTCAGGAGGTCTGTGATGGCCAGCTTCTCTATGGACTCCAAGGCCCACTGACTCTTTGTATCTCACCTTACCCTTGGCCCAAGCTTCCAGAAGTGGCTTCCATGACGCCTTGTGTAGCAAGTTCGGGCCTGTACACAGAGGCACAATGTCTCTGTTGGGGGTCCCCAGCTCATCCTTTGACAAGTCCAGGGGACACATGAGGAGGTTCATTGACTTCAGCCGGTATCAAGAACAGGGTGCCCAGCACACAGTGTGGGTAAGACTGGAACTCTCGCCCAGTCTGCTCTATGGTCACTCAGCAAACATTCTGCTAGGGCCTGCTGGGATCGTCTTGCCCCTATCCACCCTGCTTGTCATTAGACTCCCACAGCTTCAAGTGGCACGGCAGCAAGACGGTTGTTTGTACACTCAGGGACCAGGGACACCGCTGGGGCATCTATGTGGATGCCATCGGGTCCTGAAAGAACCAGTTACCCGACAAAGGCACAGCAGGCCTGTATAGTCCCCTCCAGTTCTGAATGGACACTGGAAGAGACTCCAGCCTCCCGTAGGCCTGTGTGCCCAGAACGGGGCAAGGCAGATTTTTCTGGGGATCAAGGAAGTGCACCTCAAAAGGAGAGGCACTTTCACACTTCCTGCCTGCCCAGCCCTGCCTGCTCTGAAAATGTGGCAATTCCCAGCCAGTGAGTCAGACAGCAACCATATGTTAGGACCAGCCTACCTCCAAGGCCCCACAGAGCTCCCTAGGCTAGGAGCAATGCATGAGAAGCCACTGGGCAGGGCCAGTCTGGGGCAGCAGAGCCCATACCACACCTCCTGGTGTTAGTTCCCCTGGGCCCTGAGTGCTCTTGAACACTCAGCCGGAGGCTACAACAGCATCTCATTTTCTGCCCCTTGGGCCACCCCTGGGCCTTTCCTCCTGGCACACTGGCCCTTGGCTAACCACTCAACCCCCTTGCCAGAGCCCCAGAGACTGGGAACTACCTAGGCTCCTCTATGGGAGCCTGAATAATCCTTTGCCTATCAGGAGTGGTGGCATCTGTCACCCTCAGGTCTCTTCATTTACCTGTGGACATTTCCTGCCCCAGCTGCTGCTGCCTGCTCTAGGCTCAGCATGCCGACCCCTAAAGCCCATCCCTAAGGTTCTGTGCCCCACAGCTAAGTAAAGTTGAGGGTTCACCCCATAAGCTGCCCCCCAAATAATCCCTTTCTCAGGGTCTAGCTCTAGAAGCCTGTCCCTCTTCCCTTCCTGTCTCCACAGGCAGATACTGCCCTGAGTTATGGCCCCATGCTCTCAGGATTGCATGCACCATCTGGTCCTGCGGCCTCCTACCAGGGCCTCCAGATGCTCCTAGAAAGAACCCAGGCACAGGTGAGCCACAGATGCAGGAAAGCCTGGAAGGAGACAGCAAAGAGGACCAGGGCCAGGGCTCCACCCTGGCCATTCCACAGGTTCCCACAGGGGCCTGAAAATTGTGGCTCCTCTTGGGAGAGAATGACTTAGCCCTGGTCACCACCTGCCTTCACAAGGACCCAGGTCACCACCTGCCTTCACAAAGACCCAGCGCAGGATCAGGGCTGTGACAGGCAGGGCGAGATTTCAGTTCCTTATTCTATGGAACACTTCCGGGCCTTGAGCACATGCTCGCCCGTGGCTGGGGTGGACAGTGGTGCAGGGCACACTGGTGGACAGGGAGTGGGCGAGTCTAGAGGATGGTACCTAGTGAGGCTGGCATGCTAGGGTAGGGGTAGCCAAGAAGTCAGCATGGTTAGGGAAGGCCTGTGCTGGGGGTGAGTGTGGGGTAGATCAGGATGGGGGGTCAGAAGAGAGCAAAGCCTCGGGTCTGGGGTCTGGGCTAGTACAATAGGTCCAGGGCCTTGGGGCATCACTAGGAACCCGATATCTACTTGATACTAGACATTGGACACGGCTTGCTACCAGATGTGCTATGGGGTGGCTCCTGGCAGATGGCTTCCTTGGTAACTTGGCAAACTTTAGAGTGTCGTCCCCAGGGGGTGAAGCGTTCTGATCTGTGTCTGTCTGTGCCGCATGAGTGCCCTCATGCCGGGCTTCCCTGAGGACATGAGAGGTGCCCTGGGAGCCTGAGAATAGAATTGGACGGTACTTGCTAAGGAGGAAATGCCTCCTACAGGCAGTCTGGATGGAGCTTGAGGCCGGGAAGGCTGTGTACCCTCAATCCAAGCTCAGAAAGTGTGGTACCATGCAGGGCTGGGGAAGCACCCGGGCTGGGGTAGGCAGATAAGCCTGACACGAACAGGATCTGTCCACAGAGCTGCAGTCACGATATCTTTATTTCCAGGGTGAGGAACTGACACAAGACTTTGTCCCCAAGTCTCAGCTACCTCTGGATGGGCTGGAGGAGCGTGAAGAGCTGTGGTGGAGAACTGAGCTGGCAGCTCCCAGACAGCCACTGTGACATGACCAGCCCCTGGATGGCTCTGTGAGGGCCCCTTCCCTAGGGATCATGGCTCGGCCCTTTGGTAGTCCTTCAGAGCTGACATTTCTCGGCAGCCTCCTGTGGGTCTGGGATTGAGGTTGAGCAGGGAGCTCGGCCTAGCCAGGTATCCCCAGGAACCAGGCCATTCACTCTGGGCTGGGAGGGGCTCACTGATCTTTCCTTAGCTGAGACTGGCCTCTGGAGGCTGTGTTGCCCAGTGAACAGAGGGAGAAGACAGGCAGGGCAGAGGCAGGGACCTCAGGAGAGTGGGTAGGACAGTGGCACCACAGACCAGCCATGGCGAAGGGAGGGGCAGCTGAAGTGTCCAGTCCCTGGGCAGAGAACCAGACCACCCCTAGGCTCCGAGCTACTGCTGGCTGTGAGCACTCGGAGTGCTGATGGGGTGGGGCGCTGGCCATGGCCAGAGCAGGAGACTGCTCTGTGGTTCTCACCTCAGACCCTATCACCACAGCTCACTTCCTCCTGGAAACAACGAGTCCTCCAGGCAGAACTCCACCCCTCCCCGGATTCAGAGAGCTGTCTGGGACAGACAGGCTGCTGACCCATACTGCCTCCCCCTCCCCCTCCAGAGGCCCTCTTTATGCCCCCAGCACGCTAGCAGGCCAGCAGACAGACAGACAATACTAGAAGGATGAACAGGAATGACTGTCTAACTGTGAGGGGCAATTTCCAGACCTGCCTGTAAGAACTTCTTGCTTGGGAGGCCCGACTCCAGGTCCCTGCTCCCTTTGCAATGCCTTGTAAAACAAACACAGAGCAGCCCTCCAAGAGTGCAGGAGGAAGTTCTCCCATGCTGGGGACACTCATCTGCTTTTCCCTATTATGAAGGAGCTTAGGTATTTTGGAATTTCCTTTGTCAAGACACAAATATATATGAAATGTTACATAGAGGCACTTCCATGTATACACACACACACACACACACACACACACACACACACATACATACACCCCTATCAAAGTGTCTAGAGTGTTAGTGGCCACATTTCAACGCTTTTCTCACTGGATTGTGGGGCCAAGGTGGCCAACAAATCCCTAAAAACTATCTCACAGTTAGTCGAGAGTAACTGGGTGGAAGTGGGGCCTTCAAACCCTGAAAACTGTAAGTGGCAATCAGTTGGCCCAGCCCTGCTCAGAGAGCCAGAAAGGACTCTAACGTGTGCACCTGAGGGTGCTCTTATAGGCAGCCTTCTCCAGCACTCTCAGCAGCCCTTACTCAGCCAGGCACTCTCCCACATAAAGAAGCCCTGGAATAGTTGGTGCAGAGACACAAACTGGGGTAAGCAAGCTGAACAGTGGAATCATACCCCACGACCTCCTCCCTCATGCTGGGGCCACTGCCTCCATGACTCCAATGACACTGGGGACTGGAGAGTGGGAGCCACAACCAATGCGCTACAGCTGAAGCCCCCAGACCCTCTCCTGCTGTCCTTTTTTTCAGGACAAAGCCAAGGACCCTGCTTCCTTATCTCCTTGGCAACCAGAGACTCGCTCTCTACAAGTCTACACCCTGCCCTTCCCCTATCAGCACAGCCAGGGCACGCCAGCAAAGGCAACCTGGCCTGGCACCACACTGGGCGTCACTGTCCATGTGCCCCGTGGGTAAACTGCACAGCCTACTCACACTCCAGATATGGCACTGACATTTGAGCTGTGAGCCAGCTTGAGCAGAAACAGGCTCCAGAGCCATCCCAGAGAGGGGAACAGGGCTTAAGGAGCCAAGCCCAGGACGGCTCCTCTGCTCTCCTCTTCTGCAGTGGAAGTGCCTAGGCAAACAGGAGACAGCTGTGGAGACCACAGGCCTGAGGTGAGGAAGACCCTGCCAGAAGGCAGGATTGGGCAGGGGACAATTCTATTCCCACTTTAAAGCCTGTTCTCTTGATGTTTCTATCACAAAGTTGGTGTGGCAGCCATGTGAGCAGCCATGTGAAGTGAATGGTCTCTCTTGAAAGCCAGTCTATTTGGAGCTGGAGAGATGACCGTGGTTAAGTTGCTGTTCTTGCAGAGGACCTGGGTTGGTTCCCAGCATCCACATGGCAGCTCACAGTCATCTGTAACTCTAGTTCTAGAGAATCCGACACCCTCTTATAGCCTTGAGTTGGGGGCACCAGACACACATGTAGTACACACACAAATATGCAAGCAAAACACTCATATACACACACATTAAAAAATAAATCATTTTTAAAAAGGTTGTTAAGATAAATCTACTTAATTTCTCCAAAATGGTTAAGATATAGAAAGAATCATTAAGACGTAGAAAGAATCGTCTATGTTTAATCCTAAAGAGAGAACCCACTGTAAATGAAGAAGAAAGGAGTTTTCAGCCAGTCAGTGATGAGCGCTCGAGTTTATTACTCTCGGAAGAACAGAGTTAGAACACAGGTAGAACTGTAAACAGGCAGCTACAAAGGAGCAGAAAGGAGGGTGTGGCTTGACAGAGGTGCCCAAACATGCACACAGGGCCACTTCATGGCTCCTCGTGCTTCCTGACTGGGTGTTGCCCCACTGGGTGAGGCTGGAGTCCAGGCCACCGTGTGTGCCCTCCCAAGTGCCCAGATGTGTGAGTGTATGGAACATGCATTGAAGCCCAGAAAGAAGGCCTGGACGGGCGCACACACTGCCTGCTGTAGATCACAGCCAGGCGTTGGACAGGAACAATAGGAAACATGCACTGAAAAGGCTCGTCACTGTCACTGAGGACACCGAGCACAGCGGCTGCTGGAGCCCATCACCACTGTGTTTTGGGTGGGCCCAGAGTAGCATCCCAACTGCTTGGTCACACTGTTCCCCTCCACTGGACTCCTGCTTCCCCTAAGAGAAATGCCTGGACACATCTGAGGCCAGCCGTGAGCAGCAGAGCGGCAGAGACTGCCTAGCGCAAGGGCACAGCCTGGCCTGTCGAGGGCAGTCAGTTAAATCCCGGCCGGCCACAGAGGGGCTGACATTGAGAAGCCTGGTTCTTGTCAGCATGGGACCCTTGCTGACTGGCTCAAGACAAATACCTTTTTTTTTTTTTCGATCTTGAGGCTAAAACACTGAGATGGCAGCAAGGAGATTTTAAAAGTTAGATCCATTCTCAGAGCTGAGCCTGCCCAAGGTGTCACTGGACGTGGGCTTCCATTCCCACAGCGCCTCCGCGGCAACAGCTCAACATGGTGACCTGCCTGAGCCTCAGTGACCCTCCCAGGGAGACCAAACCTTGGTTCCACCTGCTTTCCTTTCAGAGGAAGGCAAAAGAGGCCCCATAAATACATGAGGCGGCCACCCCTCGCGTTTCAGTACGGAAAAGTAAAGGAGGGGCTGCCTCGTTGGTGCTCCCCTTATTAAACATGGGCTGGAGCAGCCTCTGGGCAGTAAGCAGGACAGATCAAGGCTGTAGAGTCAGAACCTGGAGGTACCTGGTCTTGTAGGTCCTGGTGTGTCTTGGGGGTTGGGGGGTGGCGGTAACAGCGTGCTGTTGGGGCTGCTGATGTCCCCCTCCCCCATCAGGGTCAGGTCAGCCACCTGCTCATCCTCCACAGTCTGGATGCCCCCAGCCTCCACTTCTGGCGATAGCCTCCTCCAGGCCTGTGTAGGACCCTCCTGCACAGAAGGGATGCAGGATGGCTTTGTAGGCTTCTCTCCAGGTTGGGTGGTTCCAGGAGGCCCAGGGGGGCTGTGGGCCGAACTGGGGCTGTGGATGGAGGCGGGGCTGTGGGCGGAGCCGGGGCTGTGGGCGGAGCCTGGACTGTAGGCGGAGCTGGGGCTCTGGGCGGAGGCAGGGCTGGTGGCTGAGCTGTCGCTGTAGTTCTCAGTCTGAGCAGCTCCCTCCTGGACACAGCCTGTGACAGCTCTCTTGCTATAGCCCTTGACTGGGGCTGGGCTGGACAGGGCGAGTTCTGAGGAACCGGGAGGTAAGCGAAGGAACTCAGGCAGCACCAGGTCTTCCTTTCTCAGCAGCCCACGCTGGTCATCGGCTCTGTTGCTCTGAGCTTTGGAAATGAGCTCAAAAAACTCTATTGGAAGAAAACCCACAGTGACCACATTTGAGAGACTCGCAAATACATGCATGCCTCAGCTGACCACTCACTCTTACCAGGGGCTTCTGCTTCCTTGAGCCGCCACTGGCAGCCAACAGGGTTATGAGGTCAGCCACACTACTTTCCCCACAGAGACGAGGCCAATGTCTGGCTGCCAGCCCCCCTGAAAATTATACTGCCAGGCCTAGGCTTGAAAACACCCCTCCTCTACTTAGTAGGGGATAAGCTTGCTAGCGCTCAGTAGGATGTTGCTGGCACTGTGGCATGTGCTTTGTTCATACATGGGGTCCTTTAGACCTGAGCACAGATGAATTTGAAGTGTAAGTGATGGTCGGAGTAGGGTCTGACAGAGCCAGGGCCCAGCCGCACGGCAAGCCCAAATCGGGAATGGATGGCTAGCCTGTGGAAGGCTGAGGGAAAGCTTTAGCTGGGTAGAATGGAGAGCCCTGAGATCTACCTGGCTCCCAGATTCACTGTCTCTGCACAGAAGGTGGTGCTCTGGGCTGAGGGGAGGAGGCGCTTCAGGACCCCCTGACCCAGCTGAAGCTCCCCAGCCCTTGGGCCAGAATGGGTACTCTGGGCTTGGCACCTGCCTGGCTTCTTCACTGCCCGCTCCAGAGCCTTTTCTTGTCAGCAGCCTGTGTTTAGTGTGACTCAAGCTCACCATTCACGCCACTGGGATCTAAACGTTCTCTAGATCCTATGGCCGTCACTGTCGGTGCTTCTTAGAAATGTGCACACTCAGAGCATATGCTTTATATTGGCTCAGGGGTCAGAATGCCCAAGGGCGACATTTAATGGCTCTATTGTGAAAAGGTGGCAGAGTGAGGGGCACATCCCACCCACCCCTATGGCCCCCAAGTCCCAGGGGCACCCTACAGAAATCCTGGGTCAGGGCAGAACAGGCCTTTCTCCAGCTTCCATGGTCAACATAGGTCAACAAACCCACAGCCCTCTCAGGCCTAGAACTTTGCCCTCCTCCCTCACACCTAGTTCCTGCCCCCACCCAAGCTGGGCCCCAGCTCTGTCAGGATTTGGGTGGTGGGGGAAGGGAGCTGGTTGAAAGCGCAGCCAAGGCTGCTGGCCTCTGGCAGGGCCTCTGGCTTTCCCCTCATAACAGGGCCTTTAGTGAAGTTACACTGGTAGCCTCAGTACAAGAAGACAGGCCACAGACAGGGCAGAGCAAGGTTAAGGACCATATTGTGCATTTACTGGAAGACACGGAAGTTTTAAAAAGTACACATACCCTCTGCTTCGTCCAAATTAATTTTCTGATATTTTTTTTTCCCAATCTTTGCAATAGATTCTTCTCTCTTTGAAAGCCGGGGATCCCTAGCACCTTTTCCATTTTCTCCTCTTATTTTAATAGAGTTAGACTTGCCTAGTGTTCTCTCCTCTCCCTGCATCAGAAGGAAAGTCAAGTTCTACTGCATGTCAGCACACAGTAACATCACTCATCAGTACAGCAAAGGCCCTGGGGCCCAGCATCGACAGCATCTAGACACACTTCGCAAATCAATCCCAATGACGGATAGATAACACAACAGCGTTTATGGCCCACCTACCCACCCAGGACAAAAGAAAACCCAAGGCTGGCAGCTCATAGCCAAGCGGAGACTGAACTCCAAGGAACATTAGGAGAAATACCCACAGGGGGAGGCACACAATCCTGAGCAGAGCCTCGGCCAGCCAAATGGGCGACAACAGGCACAAGGAGCCCCAAGAGGTGGAGGCCATGCAAGAGGGGCAGGGACAGCGTGGGGCAGGCGGAAGGGGAATTACCATAGCAGAGTGGTTTCTGGGGCTGGAGTTCACAGCTGAGCTTTGCTTGACAGGAGCACCTTTCGGTCTGTCTGTGGACACTAACACATGAGACAAGCTTGTGACCAGATCTCACAGTGCCCTCTGAACAATAAACACCATTCGCTGTGCTCAGTGAGAACAAAGGCCCTCACCACCCCTTATCTAACATGCACACCCCAGCCAGAGCCTATGCTTCTCTGTCCACCTGCTGCAGCTGGGAGAAGGCAGCAGGGCATGGAGGGAGGTCTAGACACTTACTGGGACGTCAGGAGGCTGAGATCGAAACTCATGCCTTTTACCATGTGCTACACGTACGTGTTCCTTTAGAATTGAACATCAGGCCCTGCCTTTTCCCCTGTCAGGGTGTAGCCAGCTTTGGTGGCAGAGTCTGAGGACCACTGTCTGGCTAATCAGAATCCTAGTCCCCAGCACCCAATAAACCCGCAGCCCCACCAAGAACTCACTTGCACACAGGCCCTACTTGCCAGCCTTGGAGGAAGCTGGTGAGAACCTGCCAGGTAAAGCTAGGTGCCTAGCCCATGGATGCTGCCTACATAGTGCTCAGTCCTCCCACACCAGGGCCAGGGCGCAGCACTTTCTAGAGTGGAGGATGACCAAGGAAGGGGAACTCTCTACAGAACTAGAGTACTGTAGCCCAAGCCACAGAACCTTATCTGCTAAGTTGATGGGGACACATGCACCTCCCAGGGCCCAGGGGGATCTGTTTATACAAAGCCCTCCCTCAGGAGTCATTTGGGCACCTGGGGAAAACCTAAAGTTACCTGGAATAGCTCCACACAATGGACCTCCACCCATATCACCCCTCCTCGCAGCTTCTAGAAAGTTTCCTCCCACCCGGACAGTCCTAGAGGCTGTAAGACAAAGTGCCTCCCCCATGGGTTTCCTGTGCTAGCGGCCTGAATAATATAGGTCCCTGAGGCTTTGGAGGTTTGGGGGCCCATGGAGGCTTTGACGAGGACTGACTGACCAGGTCAGGGGTGGGAAAGAGTTATGTGGTCCCTACACATGAGGAACAACACAGCAGACCAGTGCTGAGTGCAGGGCCAGTGCCCTCTGGACAGGACCAGGCCCGCCACTGTCCTCACTGCCTGTTTCACCCAGAGGGACGGATCTCAGAACAGGGCACTGTGCTAAAGGCAGGAGACCTAGACCAGGCTGTTAAGGCCTTAGGTCCCTGCTTTGTAACAGCAAAAGCCTCTAAGGAAAAGAGTACCTTCTAGTGCTTTCTGCCACAAAAGCAACATGGAGGGGCAGACAGGGGCTGCCATTCTTCCTACACCTGAGCAGACATGCTCAAGGAGCCAGGTCCTCCTTCCCCTATCCTGCTGCCCCTTCTCCTGTAGGAGGCTGGGTCAGCACATGAGAGGTAGATTGCCGTGTGAGGGGTCACATGGACAGAGCGGTCTGTCCAGGGTATGGCTATGAGACAGCTACTAGACCACGGAGTGGCAGGCTGGGAGCTGGCAGCCTTACCTTTCCCTCTGCAAGGATCCCTCTCCTCCAGGATGACCCGCTGTCCATCCAGACTTGATATAGGAGCACCAAGGTCCAGGGGCTCCTTCTCCCCACTCTAGAGGCAGAGATGATGCAGTGAACTATTTGCCCAGATTGGAACTTTCTGGAATAGTTGCTGTAACCCAGCCACTGACAGTAAGATTAACCCAAGTTTAATGGAGCCTCAATCCAGCTGGATCTGGGGTCAGATCACCCAGCCTGGCTGACCTGTGGGAATATGGAACCCTGAGAGGCTGGTGGAGCATGTCTTTCAAAGGTCACTCAAAGGGGAGGCAGAACAACCCAGGGGCAAACTGGGAACTCCTCATCCCTGAAAAAAGGTTGATATGCATGTGTCAACACTCAATAACTTCATCTGGCTTCTGTTTCAACACAGTCTTCATGATGGCCCACTTAAAACCCCCAAACTGCTCTGAGGAGAGCCCCGAGATAGGGGCAGGAAGCAACCTTAGCAGCTATAGGTGCTCTTGACCGCTCAGGACACTCTTCCCTCTGCCGAGCAGTTAGACTACCACAGCTATAGAAAGAAGCAGGGGAGGGACCCTGGATGCCAGGCTAGGTCAGTCTCTATAGGCAAATTTCTGATCTCCAAACTGGAGTGAGGCCACAGTAGGGAAGTGGTGTCCAGTTACCTGAGGCTGGAGCCTATGAATAACCAAGTAGGTTGCTCTTGTGTATTCAAGGCTCTAGGACAATTCTGAGGACAATTTTAGGGAAAATTAAAAATTTAAGAATATTTGAAATCAAAGCTTAATATAGTGATGTATGCCTGTAATCCCAGTAGTTGGGAGATATAGTCAAAGGATAAGGAGTTCAAGGCTAGCCTGCTACATGAAACCCTGTCCCCAAAACATCAAAACAAAACAAAACAACCCTGGAAATCACAGCTTGGATTAAGTTGACAGGGAAGGCTTGGCAGATGCTATACCTCAAGCCACTGTGAGCCAACACTGACTGCCTCAAGGCCAGAGCCATCCTAGCTGCTGGTCCATAAACACCCATGAAAGCAGGAAAGGGTCAGGGAGGGCCTGCAGTCTTCTTCCTCAACCTCTCCTCCATAACAACCTCCCCCCTCACAACTGGGAGGGAGCAGCACAGTGTACAAATACATGCGAAACTGCCAGTCAGTGCAGGGACAGGGACAGTGTACTTGTGCCCTGACAAACTGCATATCAAGGGGACTGGCTATACTCTGTTCTCTTGTCACACCTGAAAATGGTGGAACTGTTTCAAGGTGTTTGTCGCTTCAATTTGGTTCACCTGAATCAAATGTAATGAACAACATGCAAATAAAGGACACAGAGGGTGGGCAGAAGAGGGACTGTCCTCTACCTTAGGAAGGAGAGCGACAAGATACGAGAGATAGTGCTCAGACTCCAAATGACACTCACCAGCCTCACCAGCAGGCTACCCAGGTCCAGGCCATACTTGGCCACCACCGGTCGCAACACTTCTGTGACAGGCTTGGTGGGCTTGGCCTTGAGTCCCACTGACCGGTTAATTGGAACAAGATCCAGCCTGGAAGGAGGGCAGGGAAACATTCACAAAACACCCAGTTCTGGTTCCACCATGTCTCGAGGGTCCCCTCGGCAGAACAGGAGACCCCGACAATTCAGCCCCACCTTATAAGGAGCACTCCCTGCATGTGGAAGCCACTCCATGAAGCCCTTCTGAAACTAAAAAGAGGGCAGCGGGCCTCAACCTTCCGATGGAGGACTGCACAGTCAGGCTACTGCCAGGCACCCACTCACACAGACTCTGCCTCTTTCCCCACTAAGATTTTGGGGCCAAGCAGCCTGTGTGTGGTGCCTGCCCCCTTGCCAAGGGTCTGGTGGGGGCACCGTCATTCTTTTATGGCTGGTGATGGGACAAGTACATGTTCATTGGGTAAAAACAGAGATTAGCACAGAACAGAAGTCCCAAGGCTCAAAATATGGAGGCTCCAAAAGTCTCCAGAAACCTGTACGCTCTTCTCTTACCGAAACAAAGTACGCTTTTCCAAGCGTAGGTCCCTTGTGGCCAGGATGCTGCTGTCCTGATGCAGCACCAGAGGCTGAGGAACAAAGACACCAGAGTTAACGTGGGAGCATGTGGGCTTGACATGTAACAGCACACAGCTGCAAGAACAAAAGAGCAGTTTCAAAATTAGCCTGACACCCTCGAGACACCAGGTTGTGCTGCCATGCACCCACAGACCCCTGGGAGCCTCCATTCCAGCTGCACTGCGTCACAGGCAGGGGGTAGTGGTGGTGGCAGGAGTGGGCACTGATAAGGCCAGAAGGAAGGGAGTAGACAGAACCAGGATACTGATGGCTCATTCCTGTCTGGCATAGTACCTTGTCTCCGCCCACCAGGAAGAGGTCCACAGCAGCCCCATTGATGCCGTGCCGCTCACACAGTCCAGATAGGATCTCTTTGATGGAAAACCCGGACTTTACAGCAACCACACAGGATGTCCCATCTGGGAGGTGGACACAGCAGTGTTTGGCAGCCTTATCTCTCTCTAGTGCTGAGGTCCTGCAGGCGTCTGACTGTAGGGTAGGGACACAAATGTCAGTGTCAGAAGGTAAGGGAGTACCTCCTGAAGAAGATCCAGCCTGCCTGGTCTCCTGGGCCCCATAACCTGCACATCCTCATGCAGAAACTCAGAATCCACCTCAGAAAATTCTCTGCCCCCAAAGCTGATGGTGTGGTAGGGTCTGGAGACCAAGGCCATGATCTCTCAACCACGGTAACTATATGGCTTGTACCTGAAGCATGGCTGTGTCCTTCCAGCCGAGATTGCTACTGCTACACTGGACCCAGCTCACCTTGGGACCCTGAGGCTGTGAGAATGAGCTGCCCACAGGCCTGCAGGCTGTCCTAACCCCTCCAGTTATAGCATTACAGGCTTGTCCTGAGGGCACAGACCTTCTATGAAACCTGCCTTAATAGCTATCTCCTTATCCTACTGCTTCCCAATGCCTGAAAATCTCTGCCTGCTACTTCAGACAGCTGTCTAGGAAGGCGAGGACTGGCTGCAGGAATGGCCCAAGGACTCCTAAATCTGTGTGGCTCTTCCCATGAAGTGGCTGTTTCATCCCTGGCCTTGGAAACTGCCCAGAAAGGACCTGGCAGAAGGGAAAGAGCCAATTCCCAGCCTAACCTCCTGGCCACCATGGGGAGGAACCTGGGTTGGCCTCTGGATGGTGACAAAAACATGGTCCGGTTGGTCCCATTGATCTGGCCCATAGCCATATATCCATAGTCATCTGTGAGCTGTGAGGCCAGGGGACTGGAAGCATAAATGAGTTCCCCTAAGCACAGGATCACCCAGCTGACACCTAGACACATGCACTTCAAGTTTTCCAACACTAAGCTGGGGTATTGGTGGCAATAGGTAACTGACTCACGGTGACCTTGACAGGGTTTCTGGAGTAATGAAAGAAGAAACAACCATCTACCTCAGCCATCAACCATCTTGATGGACAGTTACAAATGTCATGATGCTGACAACCAGCAAGGTTTCCCCAAATTCTTGTCAGACAAGAGTTGAGGGAGTAACAGGTCCTGAACCCTACCTAGCTCCCCTCACGGCACATTAGCAAAGAGCAGGGCAAGCAGGGTGCCCTGTAAGACGTGCAAAGCTAGGCCTAGCTCTTAAGCAGTAGGAGGACAGCTCATAGGACCCCACAGGCAGACACAAACACTGGAATGCTAGCGTCAACAGGAGGTCTGAGCATCAAGCCTAAGACAAAGCCCTTTTTCAAAGCTCTTAGTGGGAGTTCAAGAAATATTAACTACATCACAACAGAGGAATTTAAGAAATAAACTCAAGGCTAATTTTAGTACTTACACAGCGCTTGTCCCCACCTACTAAACAGCTTCTCACAATGCCCTAGAAATCCTGGACTGGGGACTCTGAGGCCTAGGGGACCCAGGCCAGTGTCTAATCCTGGGACTCTGTTTATGAAACAAATGCTGGGTTTAGGAGCCAGACTCATCTACCAGCTGGTAGGTGTAGCCTGTGACCTTTGGAAGGAGAGTAGGTGGCCACTCACCAGGTCTAGGCTCCCTGCTGAAGACACAGAGCCCTGGGACTCCCGACGGCAGAGGCCTCCATTGGCATGAAGCGCATCTTGAAAGAAGGGAAAGACCGGGGTAAATCAGAGCCATAGCTTCGCCATGCTGTGCCCTCTCAGTACAGAATCCTACCTCCAGCCTCAGACTGAAAGACACATATAGTAAGGACAGAGAGACAGCAAAACATCAGAGGCCCTTCCAGGAGTCACCTTGCTTCACTGGGGTGTAGTCAGATAGCTCCCTCACAGCAGAGGTCAAGGCAAGGGCCAAGGAGGTCACATTGTGGGGGCTGTGTAGGACTTAAGGACTTATCTGGTGCAATCCAGGCACCAGATAACAGGGAACAATGCTATGCAGCCCAGTCTCATGTCCTTGTGTGGACCTGTCTTCAGGATTTCTATCTCAAAGGGCTATTTTGGGTCTGAAAAAGACTGTCCCTGTGACCAGCTGGCTGCTCCGTCTACTGGTGACTCATTTCCCATCTTCTTCCTCACAAACCCTGTTCAGAGCCAATAGTCCAACTCTCCATAGTTCTAACTATGATCTAGGCTGCCCTACACACCATGAAGGGCCTAAACATGGTTCTATGCCAAGTCGGACTGATACTCAGGTTCCTGGATCCAGTGATCCACCCTGAACAAGTGGCCTCTTAGCATCTACAGACACTGTACAGACCGAGTGAGTATCTGAGCTCTACTCAAATCCTCTGGAATCTACCTGTTACTATCATAGCAGGAAGGAAAGGACCTCAGTCAGCTGAACACTTGGCACTAAGGAGACTCCAGAAGGTTCTGGAGCAGGTCTGCTCCGTAAGCTGGCTCATCCCCAGCTCTGCTACCCAGTCAGGTTCTGTGACATTTCCTCATTCCTCCTGAAGACTCTTGCTATACCTCTGCCTGCTCACCATGGCTTCTCATTTCACCATGGCAGCTGAGCTCCTGCTCACAACGACACGGTCTGCATCCACATACCGTGGGCATGGTCACCATGGTCCTTCTTCTTCTGGGACCGCCCCGTGCTCCTGCTCCTTGACCAAGAGAAAAAGGCCCCTTTGCGTTTTTTCTCGCAATCCTCATCCCCCACATCCTCATTCAGGGATCGTCCTGATTTTGATTTTCCACTTAACTGCTAGGAAATAGAAAAACAGTTAAGAAGTTACTTTAACGTTACATGAAACACCAAAGGCGGAGTGCAGAGCTCTATGAGTAAGGATTCTGAGGAATAATCTAGAATCTAGATCCTTCAATGAGTCAGGGCACAGTCCTGACCCTCTCTCACCACTGAGGTGGCCAGGGATTAGGGGACAGGAAAGGGCTCGAGGGGATGGATCTAAGTACTCCATGCCCCACCCCAAGCTGGTGAAGGGATGAGTCGCAAAGCCTCACTCTCACCCCCACAAGGGCTGGCCCAGCACCTTTTTTGGTGTGGACACATTGGAGTGGTCGGAGCTGACACTGTGCTTGGAGGCTGGGCTGCTGGGGACTTGCTGGGAGTCAGGGAGGGTGCGTCCTTCCACCTCTGCCAGGACACATTCTTGGTACAGCTGGGATTTCAGAAAGCGAGTATAGCTATCAAACTTCATCAGGTTGAAAATCTGAGGAGCAAACGCCATGCAGTACAGTCACAGAAGGAACAGAACTCCCCGAGACCCTAGGTACCCACAAACAAGTGCTATTTTGGAAGTTTATTTCAGCCGATGCTCCCAGGGCATTCTGATGTTAATTCTCCAGGCATCCTTCTGCTCTCCCCTCTGCCACTCTAGTAGGAGTGGAATCAGAGAGGTTATGTTAGTCAGAAGCATGGGCAGACTCAGGCCTTCATTTCCTAAGGACTTGGAAGGCTGTCATCTCATGAGTGAGTGCTGCCTGGGGAAGATCCTTGTTTTAAGCTAACTCCTGGCTAGAGAGTGTGCTCTGGACAGGCACTGTTGGCTCAGATCAAATGCTCTTCCACAAAGAAGACATCAACATATAAGCAGGGTGCCCTGCGCATTCGGTGACTCAGCACTCAGAGGCTGAGGCAGGAGGACAGTGAGTTTCAGGTCAGTCTTGGTGAGCTACACAGGGAGACCAAACGACACTGCCAGTACTACTAAACCCATACCGCAAGTACACAGACAGGCCCAGAGCTATGACGGCCAGACACCAAGTATTCTGAATGTATACTAGTGTGGCAGCAATGTGTGTTCATAGAAACAGTACTTAAAGTTTTGAACCTGGATCTTTCTCTGGGCTGGTAAAATGCAGTACCATCCTCTCTTGACTTCTGAGTGACACCAAACTCTGGCCCCAGGTCATCCCTGCAATGAGACCACTGACCTTTCATAATATGCCATGTGGAAAAGCTGTAGGTAAGGTGTGCCCAATGCACTTAAAATTTTTTTTAACATGTATGTATGTATATATAGAGAGAGTAGAGAGTGTGTGTGTGCACACATGTTATGGTCCATGTGTGGAGGTCAGAGTATAACCGTAGAAGTTGGTTCTCTCCTTCCACTATGTGGGTTCCAATGAACAAACTTAGGATGTCAGGTTTGGTGACAAGTGCCTTTATCTGCTAAGCCATCTCACCACCCCAGTGACTTTTGATAGATAATATTGTCCTTTCCTTTGGTTCACAGTGGGGTACAAGTCTGTGGAGCAGGCTTCTCATTCCTCAGTTCTCCCGAATCCTTTTGAGACTGGAGGCCAGTGGTCAGATGGAGTCCTCATCATGCCCACAACTAGCATTCCCCCTCCCCAGCTGAGAACCCTGCACCCCAAGCCCTGGCTGGAAGCCCCATGCACTGTCTGCAGAGTCACCTGGAGCTGCTGTTCCTTGAACATGTCAGGGTGGGGCGCATTGAGAATGTCGTCTGCCAGCTGGGCCTGGCTGTCAATGTTTACAGGAGTGGTGGCCTTGCTGCATAGGAATTTACTGAAAATCTCCCGGGCCCTGTAAGAGAGCTGACAGGTAGAAAGGTCTGAGCAGAGCTGTGGACACACCCACTGGACATGCATTTCCCACCGGTCACTGTAGCGCTCCTAAGACTGACACTACTTTGGGACTGAAGAACTGATTCACGGGTCCTGTCTATACTCTGGCTTACAAAGGGAAGTATAAAAGAACGAGTCGGGAAAACCCTCCTGAATGGGCTCCTCTGCAAGTTTACCAATGGCTGCTTTGGAAGGGCCTCAAAAACTGAGACGTGCTACCTGGAATAGGCCTCAGAGTAGGATCCACCAGCAAGGTGTGAGCCACCGGGGAGGACAGGAGTGTGCAGTGCTCAGAGCACAAGAAATAGGCATGAGGCCACTCCGTGAGGACAACTGTTACCTTGGGGACATGTCATAGGACATGGCTGAGGTAGTTCTGGGGCAGCTTGAAAGGAGCCATCAGGCTGGCAGGGTGAGGGTACACTTGGACTGAGAGCTTCTCCAAGCCTCCCTCCAGCACGGCTTCTCCCTCCCAATCCTAACACCAAGTACCACCTCTGCCAGGCTCTGTGACAGGACATTTGTGCAGTCTATGTTTAGGCAGGATTAAATGTCACACACTTAAGTTTTTATTCGGAAGCAGAAATGTCATTTTTTTAAGTCACGTGGAAGCATCCCTCATCAACTGCTCAAGCAAAACTCGATGTAGCCCTCTGCCACCTGACCCTCAGGCAGCCCCACTTGGAAGAGCAATTTACCTCTTTTTTGTCGTGTGCAGGAACATGACTGAAGCATTCACAGGCCTGCCAGAATA
The DNA here is from genome assembly GCF_037038515.1 of Microtus pennsylvanicus. Classification (NCBI taxonomy): domain Eukaryota; kingdom Metazoa; phylum Chordata; class Mammalia; order Rodentia; family Cricetidae; genus Microtus; species Microtus pennsylvanicus. Next base: position 62,059,351 of record NC_134590.1, read on the forward strand.
AGATGTTCTCTTCACTGAATTCTTTCCGTAGAAAATCCTGAGGGAGCATAAGGAAGAGAGCAGTCGTCATTCCACAGCTCCGCCATGCAGCTGACCCCCAACCCTTATCCTGGCCTCCTTTGTCTACCACACAGCAGAACAGGCTCCTCTCCAGAGGGCCTCGAAAGCAAGCAGAGACTGTCCAACATCCCCGAGGGCACTTTCTGCCTCACAGCTCTTTTCTCAAGAGCTGGTCTTTCTTTTTCTCTGAGAAATAGATTTTTAGTTTCTAGTGAGTACACAAAATGACATTATATCATACGACACTGTCCTACACATGTTGCTCATATTCATCCCTTTACCCTCTCTTGTTGCCCCACCCCCACTCCTGGGTCCTTAAGAGCTGTGCTTGTCAGAATATCTTCCCAAGAATTTTGAAGAAGCTCCGGCTAGGAGGATGACACACACCTGTAATCCTAGCACTCAGAAGGACGAGGTAGGGTTATAGTTCCAAGCTAGCCTGAATGACATAGGGAGACCCTGTCTCAAAACAAACCAACACATAGAGCCAAGAAATTCTGATGTTCTTTCTTGCATAGACATCCTATGTCTGTGGATGGGGCGTGGGGGGAGGGAGCTTAGGAAACTCCAGGACAGGAGGCCAGTCAGGAAAGAAGACTGAGCTGAAGGTCTTTACAAATGCACACCCTACTGAGTCTGGAGTTTGGAGCAGAAGCTGGGGCAGTCACGCTCCTACAAGTTGATGCACTGTCTCTGAGGTATGAGATGACCCAGTAAGCTTAAGCACCCTTGGCACAAAGTGGCAATGCCCCCTCAGCAGTGCCCCTTACTCACAGAGAAGTAGCGAACACCAATGGGATCCTGCAGCAGACGCTCGAATGACACTGCCCAGCTCGCAACCCTCCTCTCACGTAGGCGCCGGCAGCTCTGCACACTGGGGAGGCTGGCATTGCTGCTCAGGCTGTTGTTGCTGATGCAATCCTTCAGGTCAGCTCCTGTCAGCTCTGCAGGATCAGTACAGACACACCTGCACCTCTTGCCTTTTGTGACTGCTCCACAGGAGGCAACAGGTACCTGCAGCCAGCTCCACTTTTCACACTTGTTCAGTCAGTGATATGCACTGCACCTGAAGCCTAGCCAAAGCTTTCTAGATATCAGATGTAGCAGTGAAAAAAACACATCTCATCTCACCAACCACACACACACACATACACATACACACACACACACACACACACACACACACACTTACTTAAATACTAAGCTCTGACCATGAGAATGAAACAGAGAAACTATTACCTAAGTGCACATACAACACAGGGCAGTAAGCTCAATGTTGAGTATACAGCAGGGAGGCATTTGCAAGTGCACCACAAAGCCAAAGACCCCAGTGAAGCCCAAGGAGAAGCTTCAGTTGGCCCATTGCCCTCCTGATGTTGTCTGCTGCAACTTGAAATCCACAGCTCACGCTTATGCACTTTCCTGCGTGCAGGTCACTTCTCAGTGGAAACACTAAGCCACAACATCCAAAATGAGTATTAGCCATGTGTCTGCTGGCAGCTGATTCACTGGTGATTCCAATACAGGAAAGCACTACAACTCAGAGGAGACGGAGAGGTGTCTAGGAAGACCCCATTTGTCACTCCTGTCCAGTTGATGAAGCAGCCCAGGGACGAGAGGACCACAGGCCAATGTAAGTGGAGCTCTAGAGTTGTTACACATGTTGCCTCTGGTGAGCAGGGCACACAGAGCTTCCCTAGATGAGAATGACCCATGTCAGAGGCAAGGCCAGGCCACTGCAGGGAGACAGGACAGGAGCCGTACTGTGCTGTCAGAAGGTCCCAGGCTCTGCAGCAGAGCTGACTAAGATGACTTTCCACATGGTATCCCTAAGGAAATGTTGCTACATCACATGTTCACAACAGGCTCCATCATCTGTTCTGAGCACCTGCTGCCTGGCATTCAAGACAGGTTGGTCACTCAGGATGGTCTGCCTGAGGTCAGTCCACAGGACAGATTCCTGGGGACAAGGTAGCAGACTCTAGCTTGAGGCCAGTCACTGAAGAGAGCTTTGTAGCTGGAGGGGAGGACGGAAGTACAGGGACTGGAAACAGCATGGCCACTTACACTTTCGGATCACACCCAGTCCACAGGGGCACTGAGAGCTGCCACTGAGCCTACAGCCCAGAACAGCGTGCAGATGGTGTGTGCAAGCCAGAATAGAGAGGGCCTGAGGAGTGGACACTGCACTTTCTAGAGGAAAGTGACCCCGAGGGCTAGGAGCCAAGCCAAGGATGTGACTATAGCATGGCACCTAGATTAAGTACAGGGCAAGAACATTCAAAGCCAGCTAGCATTTAGATTACAAGAGACAAGGGAAAGACATTCGAGTCACACACTGACACCACTACAGATGTTTATGTCAGAAGAAATGAGATCATGAGATCAGAACTTGTACAATCTTACCCCCACCCCGTCTGTGCACCAGCCACTGTTCTCCTGAAGTCTAGAGGAAAGGGCTTGGGTCAGGACACATCACAGGAGTTGCAACCTGCTCCTCTAGAACACTGTTCACAGGGGGGCATGGTCAGAGCAGCTGGCGCTACATAGGGCTGCTTCACTAAGTAGCTCGGCCAAACACACTGTGTGAGCACCTCACACACTTCCTGTGGGGTTGGGACCCCACAGGGATGGTTCTCTGAAGCTGACCTGTGTCCAGTGACCACAGCAGATACTGATTGTCTCAGAATGCACATTTAAGTCCAAAATATGTCCTGATAGAGGTTTCCCAAGAGCTACACAAGCCGAGTGTGACTGTCCCAGAAGAAAACTAAACAGAAAACACATTAAAAGGCAGGATGGCTCCACCTAGATCCACTGTACACCACACCACCCCCACTGCAAACCACATCCATCCCCACTGTACACCACGTCCATCCCCACTGTATACCACACCCATTCCCATTGTACACCACACCCATCCCCACTGTACACCACATCCATTCCCACTGTACACTACGCCCATCCCCACTGTACACCACGTCCATCCCCACTGTATACTACCCCACCCCCACTGTACACCACATTCATCCCCACTGTACACCACGCCCATTCCCATTGTACACCACATCCATCCCCACTGTACACCACATCCATTCCCACTGTACACCACGCCCATCCCCACTGTACACCACGTCCATCCCCACTGCATACCACGCCCATCCCCAATGTATACTACCCCACCCCCACTGTACACCAACCCATCCCCACTGTACACCACATTCATCCCCACTGTACACCACCCCACCCCCATTGTACACCACCCCACCCCCACTGCATACCACGCCCATCCCCACTGTACACCACATCCATCCCCACTGTATACCACGCCCATCCCCACTGCATACCACGCCCATCCCCACTGTACACCACATCCATCCCCACTGTATACCACGCCCATCCCCACTGCATACCACGCCCATTCCCATTGTACACCACACCCATCCCCACTGTACACCACATCCATCCCCACTGTATACCACGCCTATCCCCACTGTATACCACGCCCATCCCCACTGCATACCATGCCCATGCCCACTGCATACCACGTCCATCCCCACTGCATACCATGCCCATGCCCACTGCATACCACGTCCATCCCCACTGCATACCATGCCCATGCCCACTGCATACCACGTCAATCCCCACTGCATACCACGCCCATGCCCACTGCATACCATGCCCATGCCCACTGCATACCACGCCTATCCCCACTGTATACCACGTCCATCCCCACTGCATACCACGCCCATGCCCACTGCATACCACGCCCATGCCCACTGCACACCATGTCCATCCCCACTGCACACCACTTGCTACAGCACTATACAAGCATGTTCTTGAGGATAAAACACCAGACCCATGCTTGGGACAGAAGGCAAAGTCCAGGAGCAGATGAAGAAGAATGCAGTGGAGGCGGGGACTGAACCACATCTGAAAAACTTCAAGCTGGGCTCTTGCTTTCCAGATCATATTAAAGCTGACCTCATAGGGCACAGTGATTTAGATGTGAAATGAAATTGGAGACAAACTGGAAACCCAAGCTCCCATGATGTGGAGCACAACAGCATCTGAACCCCATATAAAATGCCCAGGCAAGAAGCTAAGGGTGACACACAACACACAGACTAAGGGCTGGTTCCTTCCAGACCAAGACACCCACACAGACAGATGGCCAGAAGAAGGCAGAAGGAAGCACATGACAGGTTCCGGGCTCCTAAGCACTTGGGCATACTCCTCTCTGCAACCGCTGCAGGCTAGTTCATGCTCCATACCACTCTGCCTCACTCTGCTAAAGTCAGGCTTTGTGCATACCAGGTGACAACCCAGGCAGACATGGGAACTTGTACTTCAAAGGAGCTTAGCACTTCAAGGTACATAGGAATCACACTGCCCAGCACAGTCTTTCGATGACCCAGCCCCCACGGAAAAGTGAGGGTGCTGATGTTGTTCTTCACTGCATCCTCTGTTGATGAGGTGATGCTCACCAATCAAGCACTGAGCCCAGCAGAGTCAACACTGCAACTATTTCCCTCCAACTTTCCTCTGAGGCAATGAACTAAAACTGAATAAGGAACAGTTAACTCAAGAAACACAGAAGAATCCTCTACAGCAGGATGTGCACATGCAAAGGTCCTGTGGCAGAAGAAATGCAGCACACAGCAGTGACTCGGCTGAGCAGCAGCAGTGCTGGCAGGCCACAGGGGTATCCTGGCAATGTGTCCTTCACCCCAGACAAAGGACTGGCAAGGTCTCTTGTTCCTCACAGTGGAGGGTGGCCTGGAGGACAGGAAGGCAGAGGAGGTAAGGTGGGACTGAGTCACGGAGCTATCCATAGACCATAAGGCCCCACTAGGGCGATGAAGTTTGTGCTTCTGAATTACAAAATACTTGTAATTCCAGCTCAAGCTTAGTATGAGAAATACCCATTTTTCTTTTCTTTATTTGTTTTTTGAAACAGGGTTTCTCTGTGTTGCTTTGGAGCCTGTCCTGAAACTAACTCTTGGAGACCAGGTTGGCCTTGGATTCAGAGATCTGCCTGCCTCTGCCTCCCAACAGCTGGGATTAAAGGCGTGCGCCACCACCGCCTCATGAGAAATACCCATATTCTCTGTGTCCAAGGTACTCAATTGCTGGAAGAAAAGCGGCCCAGTCCTCCGAGCGGACCTGCAGACCTCCCAGCTTGCTCATATGCAGCTTGTCACTGCTAGCTCAACAAGATCTTCCCCGCTCCCTAAACATCCAGGTTTCTGTGTGCTCACCTTAACTACAAGAGGTCACTAGTCTCTAGGGCTGCAGCAGGAAGTGTTGGGTGTGTGGTAGGAGTGAACCTATGCTGTCTCAGTCAGTGAGTGAAAGACGACCGGTATACTGACTAAACTTATTTTTATAACCTGATATAAAACAACGGCTTTCCAAGACTCAAGTCAACATGCCACCGTGAACTCTAACAACGAAGGATTGCAGCAAAGAGCTGCAATGATGAGCTCCGCTGTGTCACTGAGTGTCCCACATCGCTGGCTGCCAACGTCCCTGGCTGTGGGTCAGGCTTGTCCTTGGGTCTCTCAGGCATGAGCACTGCGTAGAGAGGAAGGCGGCGCAGCACCTAAGCAGGCACGGCTCAAGTGGCAAAGACAACAGTGGGGAACTGACACCATAGGAAATGAGGGGAAACAGCTCATCTTCTGGCAGCTGGACTAGAGACCCGCTCAGGTGAGATGCCTGGTTGGTGAGGGGACGGTCTCCATGGCTGCAACAGAGCCCTTCCCCTAGGAGAAGAGGAAGTTTCTGGTGCTCTGGTAATGCCTCTGGTTGTGGGAACAGTGACTTGGCCTTGAGCCCAGCACAGCCCAGGGACCTAGACAAAGACATCACAAATGCTGAGGCGAGGCCTAGCCACAGTGGACTATGACAAGTCACACATATACGGGGGGAGGGGGGGCGCAAGTCCTGAGTCCACAAGGGTGCCACACGTGGTTCTTTTAAACAGAGCTCCTGGAGGAGGTTTTCACCCAGTGGGGGTGTAGGAGGCTTGCAAAGCAGACGGGTAGAGGCAGACCCTGCTCAGGCTTGGCACAAGTTGCTCCTGTGAATTGGATCTTAGTGCTTTTGACGGGCTACACAGACACAAAGTCCCTTCCCCTTTGTCATGCATTTCTGAGTTCAGAACCCACACCATGTTCCAGCACTGTTAGTCACATACAGAACAAAGCATCTTCAGGATTAGCCTGACCCAGGACATCAAGCAGCACCTGGTGGCCAAGGAATTCCTTGCAAACACCTCTATTTCTAAACCAAGTTCAAGACCAGTTTAGGAGGCCGACACACATCAGGTCTGAGACTCACTGGTCTGCTGGGAGCTGCCAGCCTGGAGCCTGGTCCTCTAATGTTAAGCGCTTGGGTGAAACACAGGCTGAGTTGAAGATATGGCTGCACTGTGGCTTTAGTGGGTGTGTTCTAGGTGTTTGTTGTGATGTGGGTTTTCTTCTTTCAGTCAAATGCTGACCTGGTGAGAACGTGATTCGAGTCTGTGCAGATCTCCTGGAACAGCTGCCAGCACAGCTGCAGAGACTGTCGCAATGTAGGCTGTAGGTTACACATTGCAGTAATTCCTTGAGACTGAGTGTGCAGTTACTTCTGTGATGCATGGCCTCAGCCTGCTCCCAGTTCACTGTATGTCTTAGCCAATCATAACCTTAAGTATTCCAAATGCTCAAGTCTCAACTCTAAGCCACGTGGCAGCCCAACCCAACATAAGACCCTCCCCACGCAGCAAACATACCTGAGGACTGCACACGCCAGCCTGCTCTGACACTCAAGACAAGTTGAGAGACAGATGTGGGACTTTACCTGGGTAGAGATGATAAGAGCCACTGTGGTGCCATCTAACCAAATACTTCCAACCATTCACCGTAAACCACCCTTCTGAGTCCATACCAGGCTCAGCCTGGGTGGCCAGGAGCAGAGGCCTGGGCCACGGGTGCTGAGGACATGGCTCCTTAGCTCGGTCTTGGGGGTAGATGAATTATTGCAGAGCCTCAGGGACCCTCGCAGAGGCAGCCCTCAGCCTTCCAGCACTGGCTCCTGGAGAGGCACTAGAGCCTCGCAAAGCCTCAGAGACTCATGTATAATGCACAGCCGGAATGCCTGCTGCAGAGGCCTGAATTATTCACAAGGGCAGAAACACTGTTCCCCCAGTGTGGGGAGGAGCCACTGTGCAGTTCATGAAACAGCAGCAGGGAAGGAGCAGCAAGAACACACAGCTTCTCGTAATAGTTATGTGATGCTGTCATATTTCCACACCATCTTGAATTTAAACTCTTAAGTCCCATAAACACAAGATCTATATTCTCAGTGAGAGACTAAAGCCATGGCATCTCAAGGGTGTGCACTTAAGAAACAAGCAGCTTGAACTCAACCAGTTCCAAAGCAAAGTCTGTGGCATCAGCAGCACACCTAAGGAAACCTCGAGGGGCTGGGAGCTCAGCCGGAGCTGGGAGCTCAGCCGGAGCTGGGCGTGCCAGCTTTAGAAAATAAAGCCTTTTGCTGCTGCCCTCACGAACTAAATCAGTGCATAAACAGAGGTGGGAGAAAGGCAGTGAGGCCTCATGAGTTCTCCATGGTCTCTGAGGTTGGGACTTTCCGCAGGTAGCCCAGGTAAGGGTCAGCAGAGACCATTTTCAGCTTTCTGGCCACAGTCCCCAGCAATTCCAAATTTGATCTCTAAGACACGCAAGGGAAAGATGACTGGGGGTCAAAGTTTTACCACCCAAGCTGGATGACCACAGTCCAATGATTGGTGACTTTGGGTGGACACTCCTCCACAAACACTCCGGACTCTGTCAGTTCCAGTAGAAAGGCCACCAAAGGATCTCAATAGTGTCCTCTAAAAGAGACCTGCAAAGGGTTAAAAGGAGGCCTCAGCTGTGTCTACCTTCCCTGAGCACATGGCTTCACATCAGTGGCGAAGCAGGGAATACACCCTTACCACCCGTGAGGTTGCCACCAGAAGCTCACAGGAGTCTTGTTGGTGTGAGGATGGGGAGCAGGAACAGGACCCCCACTCTCTTCTGGGCCCATTCTGTCTCTGGCCCTCCTGTCACAGCCTTCCGCACCTCCTCCAGGGACAGTCACCAAAACATACACATTTTTTTTCTAAGCTATTTGAGGGTAAGTTGCCAACAGCAGCACACACACAGACAGATACAGACACACACACACATAGACACACGACACATCAAGGTGTACTGACTGCTAAGACTTTTTTAATCACCGTGATAAACCCAGACCATTTAGCACAGCCTGTCCTCTACTTCCACCCGCCATGTCCTTCATGGTGCCGTCCCCTCTGCCCAGGACTAAATTCTGCTGGTTAGCAAAGCTCTCAGGCACCTCCCACCCCTCTGCACTGAGGTCTCGGTGGGCCAGAGGGTTTGGTCATCCATCTTATCTTGGCTTGTCAGTGTCAGGGAGAGAAGCGGATCATGCAGGCACCTTTCTCTTGGGTGCACCGTGCCAGTGTGCGGCCTGATCCTGTAGTCAGGGTTTTCTGCATTATCATTCTTTCTCCTCCAAATACAAGTTGAATGGCCTTAATTCAGAAATCTGAAATTCAAAATGCTCCCAAATCCAAAAATTTGGGATGACTAAAAAGCTACTTCTACATCTTGTCTCATGACACCTGCAAACAGACTAAAGTGCTGAGTAAAATTATCCTCAGGCTCTATGTGTAAGATGAATAAATGAAGCCCATGGGAAGACCTGTATCCAATGCCTGAGAGAACTCACTGTACCTATGGGAAAGTTCCAAAACCTATGGGAAAAGTCAGAAACTGAAATACTGGCCCCAGTGATTTTGTATAAGGAACTCTCATCTCCCAAACTAAGGCAAAAAGCACCTCATGTTCATGGGGCTGTACCATGGTCTCAGTCTCCTGAGAGGGTCTCAGGGCTATGCTGGTCTGTAGTCAGTCAGGGGTTTGCGCTCAGTGGCCTGGCACTTTCTCCTCTACTCAGTCCTCCATCAGGTGGTCGTATGTCCCTGTGAGTCTTCCCAAACACTGAGCACTGACCGGAAGCAGACATATACCTGCAGGCCCACTGTGTGCTTTCCCTGCTCAGCCCAGGAGTTGGTCTTTGGGTATGGTCACTTCCTCTCCAGCAGTGGACAGCCTCCTTTCTCTCCTGATGCCCCCACTTCCTCCCTCAACAAAAAGCAGCTGAGCTTTCTGGAGTTCCCTTGCAGGTGACATTCACAGCAGAGTCCCACCTGCCTTTCTGCGCTGGGAAGCTCTGTCACCTGCTGGTGAAGGCACTGCCTCTCTGTGAACATGTTCCCCTTACTCCCACAGTGGTCCATGTGGACATCAGTCACAGGTCACCAGTATGGACAATTCTGGTTCCGGGAGAGGCCAGGTGGAGATAGAGCCCAACATGACCTTTTTGGATCTAGGTGACATGATGATTACTGGACCCTTTGTCTATGTCTTGGCTTTCTTAGGGGGAGAAACGAACACCTGTAGGGCCTGGGGCCCGAGAACCCCGTAAGGATCCCAAGCTATACATCCAAGTACTGGAACTGTGCCAGAAGCTAAAACGCCATCAACAAGAGAGGCCTCAACCTACCTGGAGGGCTAGGTTTCCATGAAAGTCCTGCATGACACGGGGAAGATAGCCCTGGCCTCACCTCGTTTCCTGTGTGACAACTGCACACCTGAGTTCTGTCACCTTACTCCGAGAGCAGCTGGCTAAGAGCACTTCATTCTCATTGCCACCAGGGTGACCCTTCATACTAATCAGTGAGGAGAGCTTAGGACAGGCCCCACTGCTTACAGACTCCACAGTGTAAAATCTGAGGGCAGCCATTCGGCTCCTCACCTGAGAAAGCCAGAGCAGAGCGAGCAGTGGCAGATCCTGACAATTGGCTTGTTTTGAGCACCACAGCAGAGCCCCCAAACTGCTGGTCTAACTCTGCGGGTCCACTGTGAGGTGAGGCTTCAAAGGTTTTAGGATACTGGTGGGTAGAACTGGGCAGGCACCACAAACTCTGAGGTGGCATCCCAGTACCCTTTCCTGCCCTGCTTGCTCCTCACCGTCTCCCAGGGAGTGACAAGGCCAGACAGTCCTTTGAGACTGTGCTGGGATCACACGATTATGTATACCGCAGGACCCCAAGGGAACAAATGGGAGAAACCTAAATGCTGTCTTGAAGCCGAGACCAGGCCCATCTGAACTCAGCAGAACAAACTCAGCCTGTGAAGTGACACAGTGTTTCAGGAGAGGAAATGCCAAGCAGATGGGAAAATGCCAAGAGCTTTCAGGGCCGTAAGAGTGGGTAGAACGGGAGCTGCCAAGGGTCAGTGTGGGAAGTGGTGGGAGAGAACAGCTCCTTCGTTTGTCACATTGCATTTTCAGAACTCAGTTGAGGAGCCATCAGCTGCCACCATGAGGGTCACTGAACTACAGGGGGCCCTAGCACATGCCAGGAAGGGGCAGCGCCTTTTTGAAGCACTGATTCACACACTGGCTGGAACCAAAAAGGTCACAATGCCTTACTGGCTAATTCTTTCTCAAAATGGACTTATTTGATTTTTTTTTTTTTTTTTTTTTGCTTTTCGAGACAGGGTTTCTCTGTGGCTTTGGAGCCTATCCTGGAACTAGCTCTGTAGACCAGGCTGGTCTTGAACTCACAGAGATCCGCCTGCCTCTGCCTCCCGAGTGCTGGGATTAAAGGCGTGCACCACCATCGCCCAGCTGACTTATTTGATTTTGACAAATAAAAAATTGGTATCACGAAGCCACACAGCCTCCTTTTGTGTTCATTTCAATGACAGCATGTGGAACAGTCACCTGGCAACAGAACCTGGCTGAAGAAGACAGACACACTGCCCAGCACAGAAGCCCAGGGATCCAAAGGCTGGGCTCAGGAGGAAGGCTCTGGAACCTCATGCCCACATGCGGTGGGGCTTCACCTTCTACAGAAACCATGTCAACAAGGGTGTTTTGGCTGTGCCAAGTGTAATGATGGAGCTAACTTCATAGGAGGGGGTGAGCGCCGCGCCTCACTGGAGAGCCACTTAACCTTTCAATAAAAACCTGATAATAACTATATGCTGTCATCACAGGAAAGCTGTGACACTATCAGGCACACAGTAGGCACTGAATGATGTCAACTACTAACTGGGCTGTGCTAGTCCTGAATACCAGGTGAAGGGCAAGCAACTCCAGCTATATCTGCACTGTTAAGTCATGGTTCCTAAACTAGTCTCTGCCTTAACATTTTAAATATAAATCTAAAGCTTTTGTTGGTCAGCATTTAAAATCATGCTCTCATCCCCTCCCTACACAGACATGGCACCTCATTTAAGGAAGATCCTGCTTTCTCTCTGATGAATTCAATCAGTTCTGAAGGTCAGGGCTGGTCAGGGGCTCTGCTTTGGGTCTGTACACAGGTGGCACCAACTATGAGTTGTGTATATGTAGTTTTCTCCTTCCTCTCTTTTGTCTTTTTAGTCTGGGCTAACCCTAACACCTAAAGTTACTGTCATGCGCACATGCTCGTGCTATTCTTGGCTCTTGTAGAATGCTCTGGTTGTCGAGTCTATCTTGGAGACAAATCAAGCCAGTGCTTGACTCTGTCAGCTGCTACTCTGGCCTCCATGGTGTGAGTCAGTTGGCTTCACTCCTTCTCTGCTGTGACAGGTCTGCTTGTGTGTCTGCAATTGTTTGCCCTAAAAGCAAACTCTGAAAACATAGGCTTAGTCTGCCTCAAAATGTACCCAAGTGTCTGGAAGTGTTGCAAACAAAGCAGAAACTCAAAACCCTACCCCATACCATGAAAAAAAAAACAGATTCCAGGGGCATCCAAGACTTAAATGTGAACAATAAAATGGTAATAGTTTTACCTTCATGGTCCTAGGAAGGACGGAGTAGAGCAAGACAAATGTGCTTCTTAAAGGGGGATGGCCACTGGGACTATCTTAAAAACTTCAGTCTGCAGGAGACAGCACTGAGAACCAACTGCAGAAGGTGGCCTGCACGCCTTCCTCAAGTGCTATTACACCTTCTTTCATTCATTATTAGCCACAAAAACCAAACAAGAACGCAATTGAAAACATAAGCTGTAAAGCTGTGAAGGAGAACTGTCCCCATAGGCTCCAGGATTTGAGCGCCTGATCCCCAGCTGATTATTGTGTTGGGCGGGGGAGGGGCTGTTGAACATCTGGGAGGTAGAGCCTTGCTGGAGGAAGTAGATGGCTGGGGCAGGCTGTGAGTGCTCACAGTCTTACCTCACTTCCTGGTCACTCTCTACTTGATGATTGAGCTCTCAGCTTCTTGCTCTTGCAACTATGCTTCTCCAACATAATGGACTCTTATCCTTTCAAACTGTAAACTAAACAAACTTATTACAAGTTTCCTTGGTCATGGCATTTTATCATATTTTATCAATGGGAAAGTAGCCAATATATAAGATTATCATAATTCATCTGTCCAATCCAAGAATCACGTCTAGAATTTATTATTTTTTCAATTTTCTACTAATCAACTAACAGTTAACAACATAGCCAGCTGAATGAGAAAACACAAAAAGCAAGCAACAAGCACAAGCTTGTTTGTTTCTGGCAGTGTCTGCGATGGAATGCAGGGCCTCACGCTTGTTAATCGGGTACTCTATACTGACACCCGTCTAAGCAAAGGTCTGGACTAAGTATTTAAAAATAAAACTGAGCCAGGCGGTGGGGGCACACACCTTTAATCCCAGCACTCAGGAGACAGAGGCCAGCCTGGTCTACAAGAGCTAGTTCCAGGACAGGCTCCAAAGTTACAGAGAAACCCTGTCTTGAAAAACAAAACAAATAAATAAATAAATAAATATCAAGTGGCCACATACAAACCCCAGCGGCCATGATAAACACAACAGCTGCGTAGTGTCCACACTGGCCAATGGAGAATATCTAAATACACACGCCGATGGCCAGCTCATCAGAGCAAAGCACACACATATGTCCATGAAGAGACCTGTACGGGCATGTCTTGCAATCTTTGCGACAGCTAAAGTCTGAGCCAGCTTAGCAGCTATCACCAGAGGCAAGAGCAGACAGTGGCCATTTAACAACAGAACAGGGCATGGTAGCCAAAGTGATGGAAACAGACCCACAGGCAGGAAAGCAGTTCACAGACAAGTCAGGTACCAGAGAGCACACATGGCAGCATTAGCCCAAGATCACATGGAAGGGTGAGACATCAGTTCAGAGTGAAGGTGGAAGGAAGATATGTCCTGGGAACCAGGCAGAGGCTCAAAGGATGATGTCCCAAGAACAGGTGCCTTCCTCCCCAGCGCCAGTCAATCCCCAGTGCCTTGTAAAGATCACTAGCATCAATCACTGTAGCCCATTAATGTTAGCTAACTTGAAAGGACGCCTTTATAAAGGCAGAAAAGCCCATCATTAGGTCATGAGTCTTAGGTTTTGTTTTAAAATATTTACATAAAAGCCTTCCTTCCCAGAGGATGTGGTAAACTGACCCAGAGATGTGCTGTCTGTAAGGAGACTTTGCAGTTTGGCCCCAATCCCTTCTGTGCAAGGCTCACCAAAAAGTCCATGTTACTCAACCAGTATGTGCCACCTATCTCTCAAGCCCTGGCAGGTGAAGTCACTGGATAAGAAATAAGCACATAGCAGGGCCACCTAGCTGATCTCCATCATGTTCAGAGCTGGTAAGGGACCTCAGGGAGCTCCCACATACTGCCCACATCCATGCTCAGGTCCCAAGAACAAAGACATCTCTGAGCAATGGTAGTAGCACACCACCAGCCTGCAGCACAGTGGGAACGGTCCCCCTCACCAGCCTTGGGACCTTGCAGGCCCTGCCCTCCGTGTCTGGATCCCAAATGCAGAGGGAACACAACTGCCCCTCACTGAGGTGAGGGCTGGGTACACCAGAACCCGCAGGGCTAAGTGTTGCTAGTCAGGTATGCAGCACCTATCTAAGGACACCCTGAGTGTCACACCACATGGTGCCAGACAGACTGAGAGCCCTCCAAGGAGGTGAGCCCAAATATTAAACAGTGTGTAGAACATTTTTGGGGCCCACACTGCTCCCTGGAGATGCACCAGAGCTCAGCTGGAACAGCGACACTTCAGAAGACAGGTTCTGATGTGGGCAGGGCCTTGTCACCACTTCATGATGCTCTGACTTTTCATGGCTGAATGCTCTGTAAAGGCAGAGAAAGTAACGGGATGGGCAGGCAGGGCTTGCTGATTCCAGAACGAGGTATCAGCTCTGAATGAATGAGGAACTGATTGCTTCCCACGCCTGTAATGTGTGGATATGGGATACTCCAGGCATACTGGGGTGAGACCTGGCACTTCATGATTCTAAGGGTAGTGCTCATCCTATGGGATGAGAGATCATGGGAGCTCCTTGTATTGAGCTCACATTTTATTGTGAACTTTCTAAATCATGTTCCACAACTAGAATGTGAAAGCATCACATCACAGGATGCTGGCTGTGATGGGCTGGCTGTGACAGGAACCCTACTGCCACTCAGCACTAGAAAATGAAACTAAATGTTTAGCAATGATCCCTGGAATCTGGACCTCTGTCACTTCTGATGGGAAAGCCATCAAGTCAGTGTGTGTTTAGATCACCCCATTTACCAGGAGGCATGTTGGTGCTACAACAGAAAAAGGTCCCTACAGGTGACTCTCCATTGGGCTGAAGAGACAAATCAGAACTAGAGAAAGTTAAGGGGCTGCGGCACGCAGTCCAGATACAATTGGTGAAGAGAGAGGAGGCTGGGGACCACCTGGGACGTCTCAGTACTGACTCTAGGCAGTGCACATGCAGGGTGAGGCCCCAGGAGGTCTCAGGCGATGGTTTGAAGCTACAGGATGAAGGTTGCCAGCCCTTGCACAAGTCTGGGGAAGTTCCAGATCCAACCAGTTCTTGTAGGAATCCCTGGAGGGGCTCCATCAAGCCAGGAACATAAAGACTCTTTCAGGAATCCTTCTTCATATGCCAAGTCCGGAAAACACCTTGGTCATGTGACAAAGAAGCTGATGCCACAGAGCACCAAGGGAACTAACTCTGGGGCAACTGCATTCCCTGCCCCACCACATCTCTTAGCAATGTCCCTGCGAGTGCTAGACTGATCCAGAGATCCAGTCCCCTTGTTCTGACATCACAGGCTTACTGCTCTTTATCATCCCTTCCTACTCATTCCTGTGAAGATCCTCATATGTGTGCACTTAAGACATTCATGTTTTTTCCTGTTAACCAGCTCTCTAGCCAAAGGCTCTATGGTGCTAAAGGGAATGACAGGGAGGCCGCACCCCTACACAGCTCTTTACCAAAGTGTAAAAGAGCACAAGCCCCAGGCATGTATTGCAAAGGCTTTTGCAAGTGAGCACACTGTGTCAGCTCCTCTGAAACCGAGTGTTGGGACATAAGCAGGAAGCCCCTGGGCTTCACCTCTCTGAGCAAGGCTCATACTGCTTCTCTGCCTCAGAGACTCACACAAGTCTGTTCAACCGAGTTTTGTTCTCTAAGAACCGACTGAATATGTTCCCTTTGTGAGGCATGGCTCCCTCAGGTGGGCCTCTCGAGACAGAAGGGGAACCAAGAGGACCCTACTCCCACTCCAGTGCACTAGAGACGAGTACTGAAACCAACATGTCCAAGGTTCCCACAAATAGAAGAGGGGGAGGAGGCAAGGTGGGAGGAAGGAAGGCAGGAAGGAGTCACTGGCTTTATTACTTTTGAACTTTGCTTGAAAAAACACTTCACAACATAGTTACTAATAAAAACTCCTTCCAAATGTCTTGTCAAACCAGAAAGAAAGGAGTGTGTTGGGAGGCGTCTTGGCAGAAACCAAGTCTGCCTGCTTCCCCAACAGTCTACAGTCTGTTTGAGTTTCAAGTCCAAAAAAATCATTGAAAAAAAAAAAGTGAACTACTGGGCCAAATAAAAGGCTCTGCTTAAACACCTGCTCTCACACCACAAGCTACAAATTACCATCCCATTCCTGCTCAGTAGTGAGCAGTTTTGAAAAGCACAAGATTAGGCTGTGGTACCGTGGACCACCGAGCCACGCTGCACTGTCAGCACCGTTCCACGGGGACTCCTCACATCTCTGTCTCTTCTGATTACAGAGGATGGTTCACCTGCCCAGAATCTTCACAATCGCAACATTCCAAGTGAATGCAACCTAACTTCAAGTCCTCGTGGCAAGCATGGCTGGCCCTACATCCCTGAGCAGCTTCCAAGTCAGCTCAGCATGCCTGTGACGTGGACCGCTGCAGCCACTTCTGTAGGACAGAAGATGCTATCAGGTTGGAGCAAAGCCAAAGCTGCCAGACAGGAAGGGAAGGTGGCTTGCCTGAGTATAGCCCTGGGCAGACCCCACAGGTAAAGATGAACAGTTAAGAAGTGCCAGGGGTGAGGAGGGCAAAGGGCAGAATGATACAGTCTTTCCCAGAGCATCCGAAGGTAAACAGTCATTTGAGGGGTTAGGGAGCCCTCCAGATCTCAGTGGAAACCTAAAAAAAAACCAGGAAAGTGAAGATTGAGAGAGCCTGGCAGCCTCTTCACAGAGGACCTGGCTGGGCTTCACAAGGAGGGAGGCTAAGCAGACCTGGCCAAGCCCATAAGTATCTAGCACAGGTCACAGAGACAAAAACCTGACAAAGGTGCCCCTACCACTCTGAGCAGGCATCCTAGTCCTCACCAAGTTTGTTCAAGTCTCCAGAATAGTCTGGGGAGTACTCTAGACTCCAAGCACTCAGATCTAGGTTAGCCTAGCTCAGCACCCAGACCTGGCCTAGAGTCCAGACAAGAACCAGCTCCAGACAAATACTTAGTCCAGCCTAGCTCAGTGTCAAGCACCCAAAGTCCCATACCTGTGGGGCACAGCAGGCCAAGAACAGCCCTTGGCCCAATACTCTCTTCCTTCAAGTTCCACTGAAAGTTCCACCACAAAGGAACCTACAGTCATGTGCATGACTACCACACACCTTCACTGACTCTCCTGTACTCTCTGCACTTAGGCAGAGGGTCAAAGAAGGGGACACTCATGCCCATACTTTAGGTAAGAAAAAGCTAAAAGCAGAGCAAACCCAACCTAAGGCCTAGCAGCCTGGAGAAGAGGGTGAAGACAGACTCGGAGTGCCTTCTGGAGTTTAGTCAGATGGGGATGCTATGGACGGGCACACCCAATTGCTACTCAGCAGGCATTTTCCAATCTGTGCTCCAGAATAGGGCATTTGCTTGACAGAATTTAAGAGCATTTTGCTGCTGAAAACACTTTAAAAGTCACTGCCCTAAGCCAGCCTTCCAAAGCTTGAGCTAATGTCACTGAAGACCACTGGGGCCCAGATTCAGTGATCCTCTCACCAAGCTTTCTCACGCCAGTCACTGGCAGGAAGAGCACAGAATACTACTCAGAGAAGGGGCAGGAGGCAGCAGGTGGGTGGGACAGGAGGAGCTGAATGACATCAGGGAGAATACAGTGGGCAGTCTGGTGTGCTGGGTCACTGCAGGCTAGCCTGGGACAACAGACCACTTGGCAGACGGAGGGGGTCCAAGTTCAGTGTAAGCCGGCCACAGCTGCTGCCCTGTGGAGACTGGAGAGCACAGGCATGGCGGACGGTAGGGATGGGGAGCGCCTGAGGAGGCAGAGCCTCACCTCCATTCGAAGGATCCATGGATGTGGTAAGGGCACGAAGTCACAGAGTTGAAGGGCCTGACATGAGGACATGAGGAGTGGCAGATTTCAGGACCAGCAGACTGGACAGTACAGAGATCTTAGGGAAGTGCTGCACAGACCCCACAGCCACACCCTCCACTGACTACACTGCTACAGTTTCTCCCTCGCATCCCCCTCCTGTGTGCGTGTTATGCGTGCGCGTGCATGTGTATGCATGTGCATGTGTGTGCGCGCAAGTGTGTGTATGAGAGATAGCAGAGTAATTTTCAGGAGTTGGTTCTCTCCCTGTACCATGTGGGTTCCAGGAATAGAACTCAGATTATCAGACTGTGTGGCAAATACCTTTATCCACTATAAGCTGTCACATGGCTCTTCTCTGGCATAAATCAAAAGATGCTCCTCACGAGGACCCTGGAAGCTAAAAGCTTGCATCTGTCTATCTTAGTGACGAGCAGGTATAACCAGAGGCTGGAGGAATCCTTCCACACAAAGGAGGGGTTTTGCCCTTGACCCAGGCAGACCATAGGTGACTACTACCTTTGTGACAAGACCACCTTGTTTACACTGTGTTTCTCATACCTTTCACAGACTCCTCTCGCTTTAATCTCTGTAAATGTCCTGATCCCAGGGACTGTCAAGCTGTCTGAATGCTAAAATTGAGTACTAATGTCTCTAATGGTCCGCCTGCTGTCAGTTTACTTCACACACCAGAACTACTGAACCTTTAGCAGGAAAGGCACACCTGAATGTCCTCATGCAGCAAGGTGGTATGCCCTTTGAGAACAAGAGCCGGGTGGGAGGGGAGATCCTGGCAGAGCTGCTAATACCAAGTTAAAGAGCTTAAACTCCATGGGAGCACAGAGCATCGTGGGAACCTGGTGGATTACTGCGGGAGTACAGAGATGGGACACTGGGAGCATAGAGGTGGAGCACTGTTTGAACACAGTAGTGAGGTACCACAGAAGACAGTGTGAAAGCCAAGCCGGTATCTGAGACGAAAAGTCCTTTCAGTACCAGCATCAACAATGGGACTCACATTTATATCCCCTCCCCTCCCCTCTCTTCCCCCTCCCTCTCTCTCACTCCCCCCATCTTCCCTTCTCCTTCCGTGAAGCTGAAATAAAACCCCTGGGCTCAGGGCTGGAGAGATGGCTCAGAGGTTAAGAGCACTGACTGCTCTTCCAGAGGTCCTGAGTTCAATTCCCAGCAACCACATGGTGGCTCGCAGCCATCTATAATGAAATTTGGTGCCCTCTTCTGGCATGCAAGCATACATAGAAGGAATGTTGTATACATAATAAATAAATAAATCTTTAAAAAAAAACCTGAGCTCAAGCATGCTAGGTAAGGGCTTGGTTTACACATTTTCAACCCTCCAGGTTGACCTTGTTTTCTATTTGGACCACGGGAAGTCTCTGAATGCTAGGGATACTTCTCTAGGCCTGATCTGCTGTCCTAGAGACAGTCTGCCCTCCACACAAGGCCAATGTGCAGGCAGTGGTGATCTTAAGCCCTTTCCTGCTGAGCAAGTGAAAAGCACACTCTGAGCGAAATCTTAAATGGCACCGCCCAACTTCCTTAAAATTGCATGAGACGACATGGTAGGAACACACATTACCAAATGTTACACACAGCCTGGAATGACATCAAAGAGTCACCTTATGTCAAGGGCATGGTTAGCTGGATGCACGACACTTCTGGAGAGTATTAGATTCCTAATAGCCATAGCCCAGGCTGGATGAGGAGGCAGACATAGCCTCAACTGGGCACAGATTGAGCTGGCCCCTCGTCTCTACCTGCACTTGGTACACATTTTTCCATACATCGTGGGGTTCTGTGGTTCCTAGGTTCCATGTGGGAATCTGTCTACTACTGACCAGGTCTATAAAATATCTCTGTGTGGAAACATTCAAGCTTCTGCCTAGTCCTTCTCCACAGGTGCCTGGGCACTGCATGATGGAATATGGAAGAGCTCCTGGGGCCTGTGGGAAATGGAAGGCTTTAGCTGGATTAGTAGGGTGAAGGCTGGAGGTTCTTCTCCAGACCTGAGCCCCGGGGACCTCGACTGGAGTGATCCTTACACTGCTTCAGTATCACTGTGACCACAGCACATAACAGTGACCTCCCAGAACTAACACACAGACTCAGTCAGACAGCCTCTGCATTTTAACCTTATAATTAGAAAAGAAACTAAAAGTATAAAAATAATAAAAGCATGAAAAGTGGCGAAATAAAATATATCTGGCTGTCTAGCTCAGTTGCTGAAATCCCCTGCCTCCTGCCATAGCAGGTCCTCCATAGGAGAACAGAACACAGCCCTGTGGCCCTGGGGTCTGAGCTGGAGGAGAAGGGGACTGAGGGTGGAAAGCCCCCAAAACAGGGGGAATCACCTGGCCAGGACACCACTTCCTCAGAAAAGCGCAGTGGGGGCTGGGAGCCAGGGGCTTCCCACCCTTGGAAAGGGACCTTCTGAAACCTATAGGACAACTTGAGGTGCTGGGGCTGGGGAAGACTGGCTTCCCCAACTCCTAACAGCAGTACAGAACTTTGGAAAGTCAATAAAATATATTACATATTATTAAACTGATGGATTATGGAAACCTCAAGTATATACATTTCCCACAAGAATAAATGTCCTCTGCCGGAAAAGAGAAGTTAGCACCAGGGCTGTGAACCTGTGTTTTTGGCCGGGACTTGGCTGCCCATCCTACTTCTTTTCTTGCATTAAGGAGGCTTTGTCTGATTAAATGACATGATTATTATTGTACATAACACAGGAAATATAACCCCCTTTACTCTAAAATATATGCTTCTCACACTTTGCCCAGGCTCCCTGTCGTCTGTGTTCTGGCATGAGCAGGTTTGTAACTCAAGCAGTGGGAATCCTCCCCGCCTCCATTCTGTGAGTCCTACAGAGCTACTAATGCCAAAGGCTCCGCCTGCACTTTCCTGTGGGAGAGGAATACCAGCCTGAGGTGGGCAGCTCTGCGGGAGACAACAGAAGTCTCTAGAAACTATACCAACTGGTCTGTAGTACCAGAATACTACACGCCTGAGGAGTGTCTAGATGAAGCTCTCCAAAGAGTTTAAGGCAGTTTCTTTTGTTGTTGTTGCTGTTGTTTGTTTTGTTTTGTTTTTTCTTTCTAAATGTTGAATTAAAACCACGGATTATGTCAGAGAAATGGAGTGAACTCTGGCTGGGTCTTCCTTCCTGGTCAGTCCCACTAAAAGAGCCCTGTATACAGATTCTTCTAAAGACAGAGAGAAAGGTTTTCATTCTCCTTCACCCCACACTCTCAGTTCATCTACTACATTTTCCTTAGGAAGGGAACTTTCAGAATGGCTCAAACTCAGCAACTGCTTTGAGAGCTGAACTTGCTCGTTTGGAAGCTGGATGTACAGGGATCAGCAAGCATGTTTTTGCTTGTTGATCACAGGCATGCAGGAGCACGAACTGCAGCTCAGCACACTACCTGTGCTGGCTACACGGAGCTTCTATTGCCATGTTAGTCAAACACATGGCCAGGCCACCAAGACGCTGCCCGTCAGTGAAACTCCAACTGAGACCCTCCCACAAGGAAAAGGCAGAGAAAGCATCTTACTGAGTATATATCAAATGGCAGATATATTTTCATAATTTGAAAACGACAATAAGAAAAATAAAATATGACTTACCACCATCAGACACAGTTGCAGACTGAAAAAAAAGAGAGAGAGACATGAGTTAATTACATCTCATGACAAGATTCAGGGAACAGCGCTTCACTTCCTCCAAGGTCCTGGGCGACTCCCAGCTACCCAGGTAGGCGCTGAGAGAAGCAGACAGTGAGTCAAGCCTTGGGGCTCCAACTCCGCCCCAGCTGGTGACTCCCTCTAAGAGGAAGTTGCCGTCATTTTCACTTGAAAAGAACAGATCCCAGCATGTCTGACATCATAGTCTTATTAACAGACCGTGCGATAACAGTTTAAGATTAGTGCCCCAGTGAGGGCACCTTGCAGGACAGGGGCTCAGTACCAGACACAACTCAACTCAGGCTAGTGTTACCTCCACTCCAGTGAGACCTGAGCTGTGAGAAAGCAGAACAGGAATGTGTCCCTAACCACCACCACCTCCCCCCACTCCCGCCCTGCCACTCCCCCTAGGAAGAGTGGGACTACAGTTCTGGGGAAATGCCTGCGGGCAGATTAAAAAGAGTTGGGGGTTGCTAAGAACTACTGGGCAGAAAGGCTGATCCTCTGGGAATAAAAACTGTCAGCAGTTCTCTGCAGGAGCCCAGCCTGGGCTCATGTGGACACTTGCTAGTGGTCAGGTAGGTGGTGAATGGTCCAGGAAAAGGCAGATGGATAAGGAGGCAGGCATCCCAGGGGCAGCAGAGGGACCCAGCAGGAGAAGGAGGAGCATGGAAGAGCCAGTGAAGCCTGTGGCTAGGATCCTGGCGGCAGTATGGCTCCTCCCCAAGAGCAGGAAGGACAGCAGAGTGCCTGAGTGGCTCAGAGGAGGCCTGGGACACACAGCAAGTCCAGCACCACTGCTCTCATGTCTGCAGCATGCCAAGATGCCAGAAAACTTTCCCTCCTGTGGCCTGGGCTATACGTGGCTCTACCTAGAGCTTCCTGGATCAATTACAAAGCCTTCCCAGCTTTACCTCTTCCAAGGTTCTACCATTTTTGCCATAGCATTCAGGTCTCATCTGAACCGGGCTTCTAGGTGCAGCCAGAGGGCAGACAGCAAGTGAGTAGAGCCTGCCTCACACCAGACCTGGGTCCCCTGGGCATCCTGTAAGACCCCTCTAGTAAAGTAATCTACTCAGTGGCTGCCAACAGGAACACCTAGAACCAATGGCCATAAGACACTATCCACTCTCCCCAGGGAAGCCAAAGGATAAGTGATAGACAACCCACCAGGGCACCTGGATTTGTGCACTTCCTGTCCGACTCTACAGCCCACATCCAGGCCTATCAGGCAGTCAGATAGTACTCTCGATCCATCCTGGCTGATACCAAGGAGCCCCTATTGCTACCCTGCTAGGATACATGATGAAGGACTCAATGGTCCACCTTGATGACCAGCCTCCACTTATGACCAAAGGACTATCATGGCACATAGAGAGAAGTCACTTCTTACTGTGACTGCTACAACCTGTGATGGGGTCTGAACCCATAAAATCGTAGGTCTAGAGAATCCAGGTTCTGTGGGGGCCAGCCATGATAGATAATCTAAGTCTGGGCAGGTCACCCAAAGGAAGTTCTTTATTTCTTCCAACCATTATCACCTGGGACTCTGGCCAACGACGAATTTAAATGGAGGCTGGAGTCACAACTGTTTACCCAGAGACCGGCAGGGCTGCAGGAGGAACCACGTGCTGAGATCACCCGACCCCTACCCAAGAACAGACCATTCAAAGGAAATTCCTGGCATTCCAAGCACCAAAGCTAGAAACACCTGCAGCTCAGAATCACCAGGAAACCCTAGACGAATGTCAGCCAATCAGGAGTCTTAAAACTCAGAAACCCCCAGGCTGGAGAGATGGCTCAGAGGTTAAGAGCATTGCCTGCTCTTCCAAAGGTCCTGAGTTCAACTCCCGGCAACCACATGGTGGCTCACAACCATCTGTTATGGGGTCTGGTGCCCCCTTCTGGCCTGCAGGCATACACACAGACAGAATATTGTATACATCATAAATAAATAAATAAATATTAAAAAAAACTCAGAATACGTTGGACGTGCGGAAAGACCGAGTTTGCACACTTGATTAAAATAAAGGCTCTTTGTTTTTACACACACGACTCTTGGTTTCCTTGTCGGCGTGTGGGGATTGCGGATTTGGGTGTAACAGTTCCTTAGCCACCAAGAGGATGCACCTAATTAATCTTTGATTTTTAATTTATGGATGTGGCTATTTTGCCTGCCTGTATGTTTGTTTACCACTTTGTGTGCCTGGTGACCTCAGAGGCCAGAAGAGGGCATCAGATTTGTCTGTAACCCTGGAACTGGAGTTACAAATGACTGTGAGCTGCTGTGTAGGTACTGGGTACTGAACCCATGTCCCCAAGCAGCCCATGCTCTTAACGGCAATGCTACCCCAGCCCTAGAGCCACTTAACTTTCACCTTATTGGACATCTATGAGCAGTATGCACCCATCCTGCATGCTGGCCTCCTTTACAGGCTGGAGCTTCCATGCCTTGGCATGTCATCTGCCACCACAGTGTGAGGCTGAAAGACACCAGAGCCAGCTCTTCCTGGGGACTGTGAAGAAGACCCTTGTTGTGGTGCACATTCAGAAATCCTGTCAATCTTAGAGTCTAAACCTCAACAAGGTGTCACCTTGTGTCACTCAAGACAAATGCAGGCCCTTAAATCATAGCTGACTGAACACACATACCAGGAAATGTCAACACACAGCAGACCTACCGTTAGGGAAGCATAGAGGCCTAGGAACAGGGGCCGGAAACCAAAGACAGGCAGTGAGAAGATGGCTTTCAAGGACCAATGAGGAAAACAACGGTGGGAATGAGCACAGCAGTGTATCCATCTGCCAGCACTGAGCCAAGGTCAAGAGACACCTTTTTGGGAAGGGACACACTTTCAATTTCTAAAACAGTTTTAATTTACAGGAAAAAGCCAGTACAGAGATGTGTACTTTCTAATACGTTACTGTTACAAAAGCCAGAGTCCTTGAGAAACAGAAGATAGGCAGGGGATTGGGAACAACAGGCAAAAGCCATGGCCTCCAGTGAGGCGATGCAAATGAGCCTGGCCACAGCACTGTCACCCACTCTATCTCATCTGAGATGTTCCACTCTTTTGGCATAGGCCTCAAGGAAGCTGTTCTGAGGCAGGCACAGGGCACAGTATTCTGGGAAGCAGGAGGATAACCCTACCTTCAGGAGCCCCTATATGTGTAACACCAGAGTACAAACTCTGCCATACCCAAGGGAGGCCCACACAGGCCAGAGGCCGTGGAAATGTGAGCTGGAGGGATGGCTCAGGAGTTAAGAGCACGGCAGCTCTTCTAGAGGACTAGGGTTAAATGCCCAGCACCCATGGGGTTGCTCACAACTGTTTGTAACTCCATTTCCAAGGAATCTGGAGCCCTCTTCTGACCTCCACAGGCAAAAGGCACATACATGGTGCACAGGCACCCATGTAGACAAAACACTCATGCACGTAAATAAACAAAAGGCACATACATGGTGCACAGGCACAGGTGCACGTAAAATAAACAAATCACCCTTTTAAAGGAATCAGTAGAAACAGCAGCAGTTTCACCTCCTAGAAAGGTCTCGGCAGAATGACACAGTCATGACACCATGGAGAAATGAACAGTGCCATTACAAGAGGGAAGAAGGTGGAGGTAAGGGAGGGGTGAGGAGGCAAAGGGGAAGAGGCAGAAGCCCCCAACTCATTCCCCTTTTCCTTGGGACTCCTAACAGTCCCAAAGGATGTTGTCACAGCGGTAAACTAGTCACCTGCAGTTCAATGTGACTTTTTACATTTCAGTGCTCAGAGCATTTATCTCCTGGGGCAGTAGCTACAGGGACAGCGCATTCACAACACAGGTTTAGCACAGCACTCATGCTGTGCTGCCAGGACCTGACTGGGCTGTATTCCCCAAGGAGGGCGAGCAGGAGGAGCCAGAATAACCAGAGGTGTACCTCACACCCGAGGGCATGGGAAGGAGGACACTGTGGGCTAACTGAGAGAGGTGCAGTCAGCTGTGGTGAGACACAATGCCGTGTCATCGTGCCACCGCAAAAAATGCAAGCGGTTTCCACAGCACTGTCACAGGCGCGTCACTTTCACTGTGAAACACGTGAAAAGGCAAACTGAACACAAAGGACTGACATGGGTCAGTCGCCCTTGGAGTTTGTGGTTATGGCTTTCTTATGCAGAAAAAGACCATGCATATCTTAAGTGCACAGAATACTATTTTGAGTACAAACCCATGAGAGCATGATCACCATAACCAGACAGGGTATCCTCGCCTTACAAGGTATCAATAAGCATGGGCATCCCTGAGGCCACAGTACTTTCCTGATGTGTTGTCTCCCTGCCCCCACTCCCTCTCGCCCTGGCAGCCACTCTTTTACTCTGCTTCAGGACCTTAGCCCTTTTAGATTCCACCATGCCACGAAGACCATGGAGGATCCATCTTTCTGTCTGGCAGACTTCAGTCAGCCTAAGATGGCTCGATGTCACAGATGGCAGCTGTCATATACACACCACATTTGCTTTATTCCTCATTCATTGGTTATCCGCAGGTATTTGGGTTATTTCTGTATCTGGGCTATGGGGTTAACGCTGCAATGGGCTTGACAGTGGTGCTGTGTCTCGGATCCAAGTCTCAAAGGAAACTCTACACTGCTTGCATATTGGCTGCACTGATTCCCACCCCACCAACTCCCGCCCTGGCCTACAGTTGTGCCCTTTATCACTGTGAAGGCAGGCGTCAGATAGCATCGTACTGTTTCATCTCCTGATGAAGGGCACATGTGACATGGTCTGCACAGGAAAACAGCTCCTCTGCCATTTTGCAAGAAGGATTTATTTATTTTTATTTTTTGAGACAGGGTCTCACTACGCAGCACTGGCATGCACAATATAGACTAGACTGGCCTTAAGCTCACAGAGATTTGCCTGCTTCTGCTTCTGCCTCTGCCACTGGAGTGTTGGGATTAAAGGCTTCACTAATACACCCAGCCTATAAGTAAAATTTTTTGTTTTGTTTTGATTTTTTTTTCTTGTTGATGTTTAGCTACTTGAGTTTCTCATATATTTCGGTTACTGACCCTTATTAGGTAGCATGTGCATGGCTTGCAAATACTCTCTTACCTAAGAGATTGTCTTTTTGTTTTGTTGACATTGCCTTTACTATAAGGAGTTCCTGGCTTGAGTTCCTTTAGTAGTGGACTGTGACCTGGAAATATAAGCTGGAAAAACCTAAGTTGCTTTTGGTCAGGGTGTTTTATTACTTCAGCGAAGATCAAATTGGAACAGTGCATGCGAGCATCTCTGAGTGTCTATTTGTGGGCATGTGTACGTCTGGGTTCCCAGGCTCTAAAGGGATATATACTTACCTCCCACGTGGGGGCTAATCTGAGGACTAATGGTGGCTGCATGCTCTAACCCAGTGTGGAGCTGCTGCCCCAGATTACACAGCAGTCTCAGCTGGTAGGTTCCCTTACCTGGACTCAGGTACACTTGCACCTCCTCTGGATGGCCCCTGATTGCCCTCCCTGGCCATGTTTGGAAACCTAGCCAGGTCCTGTCTGCTCTGGGGCTCTTTGGCTGTGGAATCAGAAGGGTGGCTCCACAGACTCCAAGGAGCCCCAGCTGCAGGCTGGGCTGCACTGCTGACCTGGCATCAAAGCATGGCATTTTAGCTACAGCCTGCAGCTACCGGTTCTCTTCACGCTCTTACACAGAGTACATGGTCGCACAAATACAATACAATGCTTTTTCTTTTAAATAAAGGGGCAGCTGGAGAACACGTTCACCTAGAACAAGGCGGAAGAGGCAATCATCAGGTATATACCTGGAAGTTGACAAGAAATAACTTCTGTAATCCAGGAGCCAAAGTAGACGCCACGTCAGTGGGAACATTCTGGGTTATTTCTGCTTAGAGCTACTCAACAAGCAAGACCTCAGGGAAGAAAGATCTGGAATGTGGAGTGTGCTTAGAAAAGTGGCGAGAGGGGCAGGGAGGGCCAGAGATGGGGGGAGACTGAGGTCGTAAAAGAGCTTTTCTGTGTTCAGTACAACCAAAAGACATGGAGATCAGGGAACTAAGGACAACATCTGTCACAGAGCCTCACATCTGTGCTCTGCTGAGACCTCAGACTTCAAGCAGCACTTACTCCAGACAAGTACTGTGACAAGCTGGCACATGGCAAGCACCACACAAACACAGCACTCAGTGTCCCAAGTCCTCAGTCCTTTGTCCTGGTGCCTCATTGTAAGTCAGGAAAACCTTCCATCCATCTCCCAGCAGCCACCGCTGTGTCTAGGCACCACACTGAGTTCTGGTTATTGTGAGGCACAGACCACAGTCAGTCATGATCAAAGTGGGCAGTGTGCAGGGCAACACATGCTAGAACGCTCACACTCACACAGCCACAGCTGACCACCTGCACCTGAGGTGCTAGGAGTCTGAAGGTCAAGTTCACAGCCGCTGATGTGAATAATCAGAGTGGCAAGGCCTGAGTCAGAGGACAGGGGCTAACCTTGCCTTAGCTATGGGAGCAGATACCGGGGTGAGAGATGAATCAAGTCTGGTGGGGTTCCCAGATAGCTAAGGGGAGACAGGGATGTGTGGAGGGTTCCGTGGCCCAGAGGCAGTGAAGGCTGTGGAGGTTGGGGGTGGTAGTGCTGGAGGTAACATAGTTTCAAGGTCTGGAATAAACCTTGTGCTGACAAAGACAGAGTGAGGGACAGCACCTTACATGGTGGAGGGGCTGGGCCTGCAGGACCAGGAGGGGACATGCCTCTGCAGAAGCATATTCTTGTGACTCCTCACGGTAGCATCTTAGCGGGCCACTGCCAGGCCACAGCCTGGACACATCAGCAGCACTCACTCAATGTGCATCAAAGCAACTTTACACTATCTTACTTTTTACCGCTAGGAAAACACGTCTGTGGACATCTACACATGTGTGCCCTTTTCCTAGTGCAAACAAGCTGCTCATGAGAACACTGCCGAGTCCACCCAAGGGACTCAGTCATGTCTGAAGCACTGGCTGCGCCTTGCTTCTTCATGTTTTCAATCCCACAGGCAGCCGACCAGCTTCACCCTGCTGCACACTCCAGAACACTGTGGGTTTGCCACGTTCTGCACTCAGCCCTGGTCAGAACATCATTTCAGAGCCCTACAATAGGTAGAACATTGCAGAGAGAATCTAATTTGACTAAAAGAGAAACTCAAAGGGGGAAAAAGAGATTCCACAATATACTTCAAACTCAGCCCACAAAGGCTCAGCAAGAGCCAGGCAGAGGCAACCTCAAACACATCGCCTGCGTTTCTCACGTCCCACGGCTGCCACCGGCTGAGCCGCACTCATCACTGCTAAGCACACCAACAGTGCCAGCTCCACTGCTGTCAGCCACAGCCCCTCATCAACGCCTAGGCTCTTCTCATAGAGGACGGGCAGATGAGGACAGGCAAAAGGTTCCAGACATGAGAGGCAACGGACACTCTGGACACTGGAATCTGAATCACCCCTCAGCCACAAGTCCCCTTGGCATGCTCATCTTCCGTGCTATTCATTTACCTCCCCATGTCCCAACAAGGCTCTGCCTTCACCAAACTCAAAGGTCTTTTGCTGTGCCATGGGTACAGCTCCAGCCATGCAGGCAACAGAACTCCCAGCAGGAGCCTGTGTGCGCCCTGTACAGGGCGTACCTGTATCCTGTACCCACTGAAGTCCTACTCACCACCCCAAGGAGACAGTGGGCCTTCCATACAACCAAGAAAGAAAAGTCCCGTGTTTTCTTTACACTAGAGCCAGTTTTCATTTTCAAATACGAAACAGCACTCAATACAACCTAATGGCCACTCTCCCGTAATGATGACCACATGGCCCAACCTGCTGTTCCTGACATCTGAGGCCTGAGGAAGAAATGGTATCCACCTGTGGGACGTGCTGACTGCCACCTCACTCCACACAGAGCCTTAAATGCTTCCGGGTACAACTGCTCCTCCCAACAGACCACCCAGGAGAAGAGAGATCCTGAGAGGGTGTAGGCAGATTGGAAATGTTACTTTCCTATGATAACTCATACTTCTTTTGACTATAGGTTTTACTCTCCTTAAGTAGCTCATACCAGAGCCCAGGATACATCTAATGGCCATGCAGTCCAGCACATGCATTCCCCATCCACATAACCTGAGGAAGTCATGGTCAGTATTCCTGGCCACTGAGACTCTTGGCTCTCTGGCTCTAATTTCCATCCACCTAGCTGTCCATGTGCCCTGAAAGATATTGGACTCGAAAAACTAGAGAGCTCCTTGCCTCAGGGCAAAGAAAACACAACCACCTGCACTTTAAGAAAGGCAGCAGCTAGCCATGTAGACTATACACAGAACCCCAGTATTCTGAGTACCCCATTTTAAACTTTAAGATTCCCTTGGGACCTGGGGTTTAAGAACAGTCTCTCCACTTTACTCCAACACCAAAGGGTTAGGGAGCATCTGTCTCGGCCCCCAGGAGCCACTCTACTTAGCTGGCCAGTGCCTGGTGGGAAAGAAAAGGCTAGAAAGCAGAAAGGTGTCAGAACATCAAACATGGCCATGTCACCTAACCATACCCAACCCAGTAGGAGTTGCTCTACCCTGGAAACCACTGGAAACCAGCCCTGACCCATGAGACCAGTTCAGGCCCTGAGGGAAATGGAAGGGTACAGCTATCCTAGTGTGCACTAGCATTCTACACCCACACCTGGCGGGTACAGACGTCCTCCTGTGCACTAATGTATACACCACACCTGTTGGGTACAGACGTCCTCCTGTGCACTAATGTATACACCACACCTGTTGGGTACAGACGTCCTCCTGTGCACTAATGTATACACCACACCTGGTGGGTACAGACGTCCTCCTGTGCACTAATGTATACACCACACCTGGTGGGTACAGACGTCCTCCTGTGCACTAATGTATACACCACACCTGGCAGGTACAGACGTCCTCCTGTGCACTAATGTATGCACCACACCTGGCGGGTACAGAAGTCCTCCTGTGCACTAATGTATACACCACACCTGGTGGGTACAGACGTCCTCCTGTGCACTAATGTATACACCACACCTGTTGGGTACAGAAGTCCTCCTGTGCACTAATGTATACACCACACCTGGTGGGTACAGAAGTCCTCCTGTGCACTAATGTATACACCACACCTGGTGGGTACAGAAGTCCTCCTGTGCACTAATGTATACACCACACCTGGCGGGTACAGATGTCCTCCTGTGCACTAATGTATACACCACACCTGTTGGGTACAGACGTCCTCCTGTGCACTAATGTATACACCACACCTGCCACTGATATTCTAGCAACTTTTACTCCAGGAAGTGTGAATTAGATATTAGGAAGAAAGATTAAGCAATTCCCAGGAAAAAAAATTGAAACCAGTACCCAGGAATTAATGACAATCTTCCATATAAGCTTAAATCTATTTTTATCTTCCTAACAACATGGGACTATCACAAAAAGAAAAATGCTTTTTGTGCTCTCAAATTTTTTTTTAAAAAAACACTCTATAACACGTTCCACTCCGTACCCTCCTATAATAACCAAACATTAAACTCCAGTACTTGTCAGTATGTTCCCGCAGAGCCAATTTGCTATATTTTGAAATGTGAACTACAAGCTAGCAATTTAACAAGAAGAGAAATGTTAGTGTTTATCCACTTGAAACGCAGTATTGCAAGAAAACATTCACTAGCACTTGAAGAGCTGTTAGAATTACTATGGGTAACTAAAAGATAAATATTGGTGCCTTCAGACAGGCTCCCAAAGGGTTAGGAGGGACCAATGTCCCAAGCAGCCGAACAGACAGCCTGCACTGGGCTGTGGTGGAGTCCCACACTCACCCATCACTCTGACCTAGCTAAACAGCCAGTCCTGCACAGGGGCTGCGGTCATTGTTGTTGGTGTGGCACTCACTCCACGGCTCTCTCAGGACCCAAGGAAAGCAGCTTCAAAGCTTACACTTCAAAGCACCTGGAAATTCCACAACTACTATTCCTAGAGCAGGTAGAGATAAAGCAGTAATCCGGATGTAAGCTTTCTTATGGACATCCGTTTACACAACACACAGCAGCTGGATCACTTACCTGATGGTCAGTAAAAACGTCCGAATCATCTGACAGCCCCTTTTCCAAATTCATCTTAAGACAAGAAAATGTCCAGAACGCGTCAGGCACCTGGATCTAAAACCCCATCGGACACAGCACCGTGCCTGTACATGTCAGAAAAGTTCAGACATTTCGGTTCCATGTGCTCCCTTCGTCACCCATGGCAACAGGACACTGAGGAAGCTGTGGTCTGCCAGAGACTCAGACGCTATCTTGATCGACTCATACATAAGAGTCACCCTGTGAGATCATTTTTAAAGCATTTCCTCTACCGAATCTGAAGAGCAACACTAGCTGATAGGGGTAATTTCTCAGCACAACAGCTGCAGAGAATTTGTGTTTTAGCGGCGTGGTATGGTTTGCAACCTTAATTACAGTTGCTGCTGATTCTATTATAAGCCTGCTCCATATGCACGCGCTTCCTTGGTGGCAGCCAGCAGGATCTAGTACGTTCCTAAAAACCCCTCCACCTCCACGCAGCATCTGTGATACATGATTGGCTACGCTTGCTTCCCAAGGATGAACAACCCAGGAATGTGTGAACCTGATGGATCCTGGCTTGCGAAAGGAAGAAGGGGGTGGAGGGTTGGGGGGAAAAGATTGCCGCTAGAACCTGGGTCCCACTGCAAAATGACCTGCCGCTTCTCTGAGACTGGGTGAACTGCTCAGCCAGGTGTCTCCCCAGGCATCGTGGTCTGGCCAATCAGGCTCTACAGTCCTCCATCATCCTAGACCACTGGGTTAGATGGGGGCACCCCCAGAAATCACAAATGCAGTGCCTCTGTCCCTTAGACTGGGCCAGGCCTTGTGTCTGTGTCAGGCTACCATATGGGAACGCCTAGGGCCAGTATCACCTTTGCTATTCCGAGAGAGCTGTGTGATCACAAGGCCGAATCCACAACACCTTCCCTGCCCTTCCATGTGGAAGCTACAGTGACTGCTGGCCAGGATGAGAACCTGCAGCAGCTCAAGTCTCCTTAGACTTAGGCTTTCTGGGGAGATGTAGTCGTGAACACAGGAACAGAGCCAGAGAAAGCAGCAAGGGGCAGGGCTCATGTGCACCACTCTCATTCCCGCCCCGAGCACAGCTAGCGCCAGACAGGGGATTTACAAAGGAAGAAGCAAACAAGGGGCCTGGCTTCCACAGCTAGAGATGGTCCAGACAGCCCAGTCCTCCCTCTGCAGAGCTGCTCCTTGCTGGAAGGGAGCACCACCTATGCTCTGTGGGCAGCCTGGAGGCTGTGGTCAGTCCTGTGAGTCCAGTGGCTACTGGCACAGGGAACTGTCTCCAAGCCAAAGAGTCTAAGTGACACACAGCAGTCAGAGTGACAATTGTCTGAGGACCTAGCACTAATTGATAGTTTTAGAAGGGGTGCAGGACAGTACATCCCAGTCCACCATCCCTCCAGACCCTAGAAACAGCTATGAATGATGAAGGTGCATATGTGCCAGGTGTGGTTAATGTGCACAGAGGAACCTGCTGCGACGCTGAGAGACAACCCAGCCATATATCACTCAATAACTTTAGACAGAAAGGTCTAGGTGCTTGCTTTCATTATCTCAAACAGAATGCCTGCATCCTAAGTATATTCAGTCAGGGATGGGAAAGGAAGAAAACAATAGCATCTTGTCAGTATGGACGCTGTGGCTCAGTCACAAGCAGCCTGGAGTGTTAAGGCCACATCTTCTCTTCTCCTCATACCTGCGGTTTGCCCTTGCCTCTATAGCTGATGAGGTCTTTGCTAAGGCTGAGACTGGCCTCTTCGTCTGCGGACAGGCCTAGAAGACAACCAGGCTGACACCCAGGACTCTGTGCCATCCTGCTGTTTCCTGACCCACACGTGCTCTGAGCTGCCTGCCAGATCAGGGCCCAAGGGTGAAAGATAACAGTGGCAGTAGCCAGGGCCTTACGTGCCTTCCTGCCTTCTGCCCATTCCCAGTGCTGGGGGATAGTTTTCAAGTCTGGGCCCACCAGCCCCAGCGCAGCTCTCACAGAGTTGAGCCTATGGCCACTTCAGGAACACGAAGCCAGGACCAGAGAATGAGATGAGAGCAGAAAGCACTGGGCATCAGTGCTGCCTGAGTCACTATCCAGAAAGCACTGGGCATCAGCGCTGCGTGAGCCACTATCCAGAAAGCACTGGGCATCAGCGCTGCGTGAGCCACTATCCAGCAGTTAGGCTAAGCCACCCCTCACACCAGCACCCTGGAGCCCAGAGAAGAGTGAAAGCCACCACACGGCAGATCAGTAAGCCATGGTGTCAGGGAGAGTACTCGGTGAGACAAGAGGTACCTACTAAGTGCCCACAGGATCCCAGGAGGGGCCTCACCCCCACCTTGGCCCCAGAGCCAGCACTTGGAATAAGGACACTGGAGTACACAGGGATGTGGATGAGGCGCTGGCCAGAACCCCAGGGACAAGGGCAGAACGACAGCAGTGTAAGAGGGCAGAAGACCAAGGCCAAGTGGAAGTGAGGGCTCCTGGGAGGTGGGCCCCAAAAAGTTCTAGGGCAAACAAAGGGCTCCCCAGTGTCCCATTCTTCATCCGAGCATTGCCAACCAGACAGCTGGAGAGGCTAGCCAGGCTGAGTGCTCTCCACCTGCCAGCACCATCACGGCAGGGCATGGCCTCGTGATCCTCAGTGCCTCTTGCTCTTGCCCACTTTGCCAGAGCAGGCCCACCTCCCTCTGGCCTGATGCTCTCCATGGCCTGGACCTCATCAGCTTCTACTGGTTGCTGTGTTCCCAGAGATAAACAGTGTACAGAAATGGAACGGCCCCATGAGCAGCATCTGAATGGGGAAATACTCCGGCCAAAGAGATCCCCTGTTGTGTGTCTGAGTGAGTAAAGAGTCACGGTAATTTCCCACATAAAGGAAGAGAAGATAGGAGTATGAAAGACCAAGCTAATCCAAATTCTTGGAAACAGGGAAGGGTAGATTTAAGAAATAAGAAAAAAGAGTTTATTTTAAACTATCTGTAGAGTCATCCTAGAGGCGATTACACACTCTGCAGCCGCCAGCATCACAGTTCAGGGAGGCTGAAGTGGAAGCAACCAAACCTGCCAAATGTCCAGAAGGCACTTTCCCTGTGTCCTGACCTGGCTCTCACGTGGGGTTTCTGTATGCTCTGCTGGGATTGTGAGTATGACAAGCAAGAAGAGTGGGCTGGGTCTGCAGACAGTATCAAAGCACCCACATAAAGCCTCCTCCCACTAGCATGGCTCTCCAACATCTGGAGCACAGGGCTACTTTTATGGAAGCAAAACTTTGACTTGGGCGCCCCCTGCTGCCCAGAATCTGCCATTGCCAGTACCAGCAAAACAGTACTGGCGTCACACAGCAACAGGCAACTCTATACCAACTCCAGCTTAGGTAAAAGAGGTCAAACCAGCTCATCCCAGCACAGTGCTCTGCAGGGCCATCAACAGATCCCTTGGGTGTTGGAAGGTCAAGGAGTAGAACACTGGCTTTAGCCAGGACAGAGATGAGGGCACACAGGACAGGCAGGCCTGACCCATGCATAGGGTAAGGTGGGAGCCAAAGGAAGATCAATGTGGAGGCAAGACTGATGGTAAACACCTATAGTCCTATAGCTCCAAAGGCAGAGGCAAAGGAGGTGCTACAAGTTTAGGGCCAGTCAGGCTACACAGTGAAACCTTGTCTCAGAAAACAAAACAAGGGCCAGCAAGACGACTCACTGGATAAAGGTACATGCCACTGAGCCTGATGAGATCAATCCCTGGGACCCACACAACTCATGCTACTGCACAAGCGTGCGGGGACACACACACACACACACAGACACCACAATACAAATTCATTCACTCACTCATTCATTCAATTATTTAACAGGCTATAGAACAATCCAGAGCCACAGGAGGCAGACAGGGTTTTATCTTGTAGCCCTGTAGGAAGCTCAGAGAAGAACACAACAGGCTTCTCTGTGAAGGGCCCATGGGACACTCAGCTTTGCAAGCCATCCCAACCCTGCCTGAACCACTCAATGGCCATATAATACAAAAACGGCTGAGATACAGGCCTGGGTGATGTGGCAGTGGCCATTAACTGGGCCCCAGGCCCAGAGCACCAGCTCCAGCTCCCAGAACCTCACAATTTACCTTCTATTCACCCCGCCCTCAGGTTCTATTACTGCACCTCCTCCTGTCACATGGAAACATGACAGCTTCCTCCAGATTGCATTCTGAGAGCCCCAGCCCAGGGCAGTGCCACCCGGACTCCCAGCTGCGGTCCAGACTCTGGGTCCTTCCCTCTTGCACTGTTCTCCAGGCTTGTTTCCAGCCCCTATCCAGCTGCCACTTGTTGCCCAAAGGCCTTCTAAACACAGCCCCACTAACCTTGCAGAGAGTGACTGCAATCTGCTCTCACAGCTAGAGCCTAACCGAGGCACAGGCAGGAGCCTGGACCATCCATACCAAGCCCAAGGGTAGTTGCTCTCCCTCAGCTCCCTGCTACAAACTTATCCAAAGCTTTGTCACACCAAGAATAAGATCCAAGCTTGCATCTCAGCCCTTCCTGCCCTTCAGACACACTGCCTGTGACCTGAGTTCCTTGTGGCTGGTTCCCTCTCAGTATGGAAGGCTCAGTATAAGATCCCTCCTCAAAATAGCCATGCCCCACCCTTCACCCAGAGAGCCTGGCTTATCGTCTCATTTTTATCACCCTGCCACATGTGGACAGCAGTTCCCTGGGCTCAAGATCTCTTCTGGACACATCACTCCCTATTGTAAGTGAATGTCCTCAGAGTCAAGCAAGAGTCAAGCAATATCAAGGGGAGTTCAGCTGGGCCCTCCCCTGCAAAAGGGCTGTCTCAGCTGGACTTACTGACTGTTAACATACTCTCATGGATGGGTGGGAAGGGTCTCAAGCCCCCCACCTGAGTGTCCTGTCTCTCCCTACCACCTTGTGTATGGAACTCTGCTTAAATGCACATGGCCTGGAGAGGGGCTAGAGTACATAAGCTGATGAAGCCAACATGAGGGGAGGGAGCTCCATCTATGAACAGTGGGGAAGCCTCCATCCCTGCTGAGTAAAGTCTTTCCAGGTGTAGCCTGTTAGGGGAACCACATCCCTGTAACTAACCCTTCAGCTATGCTCTGTAAGGGAGACTATCTTAGCCAGGGTTGCAGGGGTAGGATAGGAAATCCTACCGACCAGCACCTGCAGTCTCCTGAAAGAACAGCGACTAATACGCAATCAGGGCTTGCCTGCCAGGGCAATGTCCTGGCTGCTGTCCTCACACACTCATGGTCTTGGACACAATACTCCTGGACTTTTGCCCCAGGTTCTAACTTTTTAAGGAAGAAATGCTTATGCTCCTACCCTGTAGGAACTTTGCCATCTCCACATGGAATAAGGATACCCATGCCTCCTGGGTATCTATTAGAGGACCCAGTACCAAAAGCTCAGCATGGGATCATGGGGTGCACTCAGGACAAGTAGACAGTCAGGAGACCTCAAGGCATGGTGACTGCTTTGGGCACTAATGTCACCCCCCATGTGATCAGAGCAGGCCTCGGAGGATGTCAAGGCTTTTCCCATACTCTCACAGTGGCCCCACAACAGCTACAAGACTAAATTCGCTGTGAGCAATGGAATATCATTTTAACTATGTAAAGATGTGTTATATTTGTTTTGTTATAGTTATGATGTATTTGTTTAATTATGAAAAGGTGTTGTTGTTTTGCCTTGCTTGCAGGCATCTGATTGGTCTAACAAAAAGCTGAATGGCCAATAGCTAGGCAATAGAGGGACAGGCAGAGCTGGTAGGCAGAGAGAATAAGTAGGAGAGAGAGAAGGGAATAAGAGAATGAGAGGGAGATGCCAAGGACCCTGTCTGGCAGGCAGGCAGCCAGACAGAGTGGGGCTTATAGAATGAAAGATAAAACCCCCTGAGGCAAAACATAATGAAGAGAAATAGGTTAAATTACATTATAAGAGCTAGTGGGACAAGCGTAAGCTAAGGCCGAGCATTCATAACTAATATTAAGTCTCCATGTCTTTATTTGGGAACTGGTTGGTGACCCAAAAGAAAGCCTGCTACATCTTACTTCCCCAGTGAAAAGAACTATGGTTTTCAATGGAAGGTGATTCCTGTCCACCTCTTCAGTACCAGAGATCATCGCATTTCAACTCATGGGTGATGCAGTCAAGGAGAGTTGAAGATACCCAGACACACACAGTTTTATGGGGTGCAAGCTTCTCCTGGGGTACAGCCTCTATCCCAGCTGCTCCCTGGCTATGCCTTCCCTGAGCTTCAGGCTCTACTGGGGCCTCAGCGCAGCTTTCTTCCCAGGACTGCACTTCCTGCACCTCCCAGGACTGCACTTCCTGCACCTCCCAGGACTGGTCCTACAACTTCCTATTACCTGGGCCAGCACAAAGCAGTCAACCCCTTCAGTCACTGGTCAATCTTCAGGACCAAACCTGCTCCCCACAGGAGGGTCACAGTGTACAGGCCTCAGCCAGTGCAGCTTTCCTTCCTGGCTGCATGCCAGGCTAAACACCACCAGTGGTGCAGTTGCTTTAACGTAGACTTCCCCAGAGCTCTTCTCTTTCTGTGCAGTTTGCTGGGTCTTTCTCACTGTGCTTCCTAGACTCTGCAGGGTTTTGGAAAAGCAGAAAATCCATACATTGACAAATTATTAGACATGGCTGCTGTCCCCAGCACCCTTGGGAAGAGCATTGCATAATCATCTGTATCCTCATCTCTTGGCTCCATAAACGGCAAAAGTCAGTCAGGGCATCCCGTAAGGTAGCCCACCCTCAGCCTCATCATTCCACTTTTCGCTGCTCAAACTGCCACCCAACCTCAGGAGTTGACCTGCAAGCCAAGCATGGCAAGACTGGAGCTGAGCAAACAAACAAACAAAACAACCAACAAACAGTTCAAAGGACCACCAGGCTGTGGATACGTTTTAGCCAGTCAAGTGCTTGCCTTGAAAAGCATAGGAACTTGAATTCCACCCCCAGATTAATATATATATATTAAGGCCAGTTATGGTGACATGTTATGGCCCTGTACTAGGAGTCAAAGAAAGCAGATCCCTGCAGCCTGAAGCTGGTGGTTAGTGAGATCCTATCACAAAAAGAGGAATGGCACCCGAGGATGTCCTCCAGACTCCTCATACAAGTGCACACAGAAACACCCACACACACACAAAAAGAAACACAGAGGCAGAAGCAGGTCTTTTTTTCTTCTTCTTTTTTTTCTTTTTTGGTTTTTCGAGACAGGGTTTCTCTGTGGCTTTGATGCCTGTCCTGGAGCCAGTCCTGTAGACCAGGCTGGTCTCGAACTCACAGAGATCCGCCTGCCTCTGTCTCCCGAGTGCTGGGATTAAAGGTGTGCGCCACCACCGCCTGGCCAGAAGCAGGTCTTAAATTAGATTTTTTTTTGTGTGTGTGCATGCGTGCGTGCTGAGAGAGCACCCAGGGCATCAGTGTTGAATGTGCTAAGCAAGCACTTTATCACATGATAAATATGCACAATTGCATGTTAACAAACTTGAAAAAGAATACACTGCATTGAATCTACAGGTCATCTTCTAGCTGTGTTCATAATTGACTGTTGTACAGGATCCATGTGTCCAGCAACCTTGCTAAATCCTACTCATTGTGCTGAATAACTGAGACATCACTTGAGATTTTCTTTGATAATTTTTAATCACTTGATAATAGTAACATTTTTGTTTCCTTTTTGCAAGCATTTCACATTTCTATTATTTTTATCTCCTGTGTGCATCAACTACACTGCCAGTACAACTGTAAATGGAAAGGCAATCACTTGTGTCTTGTCCCTGTCTCAAGGAAAGCTTATACAATGCACACCAGGCCACTCTGAGGACTGTGGGACCCAGGGGCTCCTCTCCACTTTTACATTGGTAACTTCTGTTTCACTATACATGGGTAGTGAATTTTACCAAATGCCTTTCTGGCCTGTTGAGAAATAAGTAATTTTTTTTACTTTACTCTGTTAATGTAGTAACTTACGCACACATACATGGTGGGGGGTTATAATTTTTAAATACCAACCAATGTGTCCCTAAAATAAAAATTACTACACTCAGGTTGCTAATACCTTGGCTAATATCTTGTTTAGGATTTTTACATCTAGTATTAGCCAATCTCCCAAACTTTCTTCTCGGAGTTTTTGGTTCCAAGATTATAGTGGCCTCATCAAAAATAGCTGAAAGTAAGTACTCTCTTATCTACTGTTGGATTAACTGCTTTAACCTTGATTACTGCACAGCTCCTGCTTCCTGTGATTCTGTTCTAAGACTTTTTTTTTTTTTTTTTTTTTGGTTTTTCGAGACAGGGTTTCTCTGTAGCTTTGGAGCCTGTCCTGGAACTCGCTCTGTAGACCAGGCTGGTCTCGAACTCACAGAGATCCGCCTGCCTCTGCCTCCCGAGTGCTGGGATTAAAGGTGTGCGCCACCATCGCCCAGCTGTTATAAGACTTTTGTCCAACCTGAGATGACATCCCACTGCCCTTGTCTGCACACTGCTGGGCTGGGGAGGCAGCCCATCTCCACAGGCCTGTCACACCAGCCTGAGGACCTGAGCTCAGATCACCATCACCTCCATGAAGGCTGGAGCATAGCTACACATCTTCAACCCCAGGGTTTGGGGGACAGAGACAAGCAGATCCTGAGGTTCACTGGCCAGCCAGCCTAGCAGGATCAATGAGCTACAGATTCAGTTAAAGAACTTGCCTCAAATATAAAATGGAGGCAGATCAACCTCTGACCTCCACCTGCATGCATGTGCACACACTCACGTGAACATGTACATACATCTCTTTCACACCCACACACACCCACACCTACTCACACCCCTCACACCCCACACCAGAAAAAGAAAAAGGAACTAAAAGAACATTAAGTTAGTAGTCACTTCAAAACACTCTCTAACGTCCAAGGGGATTTCTTCTCTGAGCTGGATGAGTCAGCAGGGCGCAGCTCACCGAGCGGATAGGTGCTGGTGTTTCTAGTCTGCCTGCACAGAGGCAAGAACAGGCCATGGGCCATTTGTCACTCTTCTTCTCAGAAGAAGATTATGGTCTAGCCCATGCTCAGCTTTGCAAGCTTCCAAGAGGGTGTGGCAAGAAAGCACTAAATAGCAAATCCCACCAATAGAGGAAGGAGACTAATGTGTTTGAGGGACTGAGCACAAGCAAAGCAAACAGTGGAACAGGTAGGATATAAGTCCAGCACCATCCCATCCCTGCAGCTGGAGGACAGGAAGGTAGAGCCCTCTAGAGACTCAGGTGGGAGACAGAATTCTCGATTCCAGTACAAGTCCCTCACAGAGAGCAGATCAAGGTGTTCCCAGCGTCATCTGGCTGGAAGCTATCAGGAGACAGTTAAGAAGGTTCTTATGACACTAAAGCAAGTGTCATCAGTAGGAAGTCCTCAGGTTTTGCTCTAGTGTTCAACTAATCACCCGGGAGACAGACCTCTGGACTTACCTGTGGAGGAGTATTTTGATTGTGTTCAATGACGTAAGGAACCACATCTTTTTTTTTTTCTTCTGAGGCTGGGTTTCTCTGTGCAGCCCTACCTGTCCAGGAACTCACTCTGTAGACCAGACTGGCCTCCAACTCAGAGATCAGTCTACCTCTGCATCTGCTAGGATTACAGGCATGCTCTACCGCTTCCCAGCTGGGGAACCCCATCTTGGCCATGGGTGAGGCCGTTCCCTGCAGAGGATCCTGGACTATACAAACTGAGACAGCCAGTTGAGCACTAGCACGCACACACTGGTCACTCCCTGCTTCATGACTGCAGATTCCATGTGACCAGCTGCATCAAGGCCAAAGACCACCTTGATGTTTCTGCTATGATGACCCATAACCTTGAATTGTGACCCAAAACAAATCCTTTCTCCATTACATTCCTTTGCCAGGATATTGGTCACAGCAACTTGAAAAGAAACTCAAATAGTCGCAATACTGTGAAACACCATGCTGGGAACATGTGCAGCTGTTCCACCAAACAACAATGCTCCCACCCTGCCACGGGACAGTCAGAGAGAACCTGAGCCCCTGGATCATCACAACACTGCAGGGCTCATGATACCACCAAGCAGCAGCAAGTCCACAGGTCTTGGTCCAGCACTGGAACCCAGAGAATAAGAGACAGATCTGCACTCAGGGCTGCCAACCAGCAGAGTGATCAGAAGTTGGACGTCCCGTCCTAGGGAGAGACAAGTCTTTACCACAGACCTCTCACCAACCACAGAGAAGTCAGCCCAGAAGCTTGTCTGGGCTCTAGCTGCTGACTGCCTCTCCCTTGGGAACATGGCTCAGATCCTTCTTCACATATTGTGTTCCTACTGCAGCTTCCTGCTGCCAAAAAGCAGCTCCTGGTGCTGCTGAGCCAGATGGTCACAAAGTTTCTACATGGGACAATGGTCAGTTTCTAGGCACCAAACCATCCATGAGTGTGGAACTGGTTCTTTCCTGGGACAAGTCCAGCACAATCAGGATACGCCCAGGCAGGGAGGAGCAGGCTGCAGGCTCCACATCACTCACATCCAGCGTATCCACACCTATGGCCACACAGGTAAGTGCTCTAACCAGTGAATGTGGAAGACATAGAGAAGCAAATAGGTCACCTCAGGATGAAGTGGATCAAAAACAGATGCCCAGAAAGATCAGACTGTGACAGGGTCGCCCGGCCACATTTGTGTGTGAGGAGCATAAGCCCAGGTAAGACTATGTAAAGGCTTATGAGGAGGACAGGGGATGCGGCAGGAAGACCTCAGCTAAAAGGATGGATGGGGAGGGAGGGAGGCCTCAGAATGGCAGGAGAGAACAAGAGCATGGACACCTTGTCCCACATGACTGCATCCATCACAGACCATCCCTAGACCACTACCTGAGTCCTTAGAAGGACAGGGCTGACATCCAGCAGTAGCCAGAGAGTGCTGGGATTGAGAGGCACAAGACAACAGAGGTAGCACCGTACATCATCCAGTGAGGCTGTCTCCGCTCCAGCTGCCTGCAGACCACAGAGAGCCTCTTGCCATGTGTCCTCCAGCGAGCAGAGCTGCTCAGTAGCTAGTCATCAGGACGGCATCCCAGCACTCTGCTGTACTCCACAGCAGCCCTGGTCGCCAGGGTCAGCTGCACTCCAGGGTAGTGGAGCCCACGGATGCAGAGACTAGGAGGACGTTCCTAGCACACCCACAGCAACCATGCAGAGCACAGACGGACAGGCCCCAGTCCCCAAGAGGTCAGGGCTATTTGTAGCTTCTGCACTTTGAAATCTTTAGGAGAAATTCAGAAAGTTTAAATAAGAGGCTACCCATATGATGAAAAGCCACAGCTTCACTGTCATGTGACCCAAGAAGCATTTAATAACTGGTCTACAATTGGGCTTCCTTTCTGTAAAGAGGCCAGGTCAGCAAGACACGCTGACACAGGCCTGCAATCCTATCCCTTAGGAAGCCACACAGAATTGTGAGTTCAAGGCCAGTGGCCATACTGACAACCCTCTTGTTGTGATACTCTGAAGACAGCAGGGAGAGGTTTGGAACACCAGCCCATGCTCACTTCTCACTGCTGACAACAGCAAGACTCCACTGCTGGCCAGCAGGTAGAACCAGCCCATTCCTAAACATGAAGAGAAGCAAAGCAGTAGCCCAAACTTCTACAACAGTTTCTCAGACATCCACCATGAAGCTATATACATGCTCAAGGTTCAGACCAGTGAGGCCTTCTTCTCACACAAGTGGAGACATAAGCACCCCTGGCAGGAACCCCTGCCTGGAAGCAGGTGA
Organism: Microtus pennsylvanicus; assembly: GCF_037038515.1. Classification (NCBI taxonomy): domain Eukaryota; kingdom Metazoa; phylum Chordata; class Mammalia; order Rodentia; family Cricetidae; genus Microtus; species Microtus pennsylvanicus. The sequence goes on from NC_134590.1 coordinate 62,102,772, forward strand.
GCCATAATCTACTTTCTCATGGGTCCCCAGGCCCAGCCAGACCTTGCCACACAGCCTCCCATCTAACACTAGGAACTGACTTTTCTCTTCTAGGCCATGGAACAGCCCTGCAGCTGATCTTCACGTCACTAGGGACGTACACGGACACTCAGCTCTTCCACTTACACAGCCGTCCTAGCACCACCACATGTGTGCAGGGGATGTGTAGGGAACACTTACAGCTTCCTTAGAGCAGACACTTCATCTTCCGCCACATTTCCATCAGACAGAGGAGTCTAACCGCCACAGGGTTATAGATCATGCCACAGAAAGCCATAAAATAAATCCTGAGAGCAAATGGCCTGCGTTTGGAAAGTGGCAGAACAAAGCATGGCAGGCAACTGTGCCCGTCAGAATTCATAAACCAGGAAACCCAGCAGCATGATCTGTGGGTGCAAATGGCTCAGAGAGGGGACAGGAAGAGCAGAGGCCCTTGGGAGCTGTCACTGCTCTGTATGTGCTGTGTCGGCTAGTATGGCATGGCATGGCACACGTGCCCCACACAGCAGAGACCCCGCCTGTCAGTGCTGCTGTGCTGTCATTAACAGCAGCGCACCCACAGTGCCCACTGGCTGTGACAAGTCCTCAGCCCTCATGCAGTGATGACTGGTGCGCCACCATCACGGTCTGTACTTTCCTTCCCTCTAGTTCCTGGAAGCCTAAAACTTCCCAGAAGAATAAAACCGATTCTTAAAATGGCCTTTGATCTGGCTGATCGGGTCTATAGGAAGGAACAGAAATGGGCCTTACCTTAACTGTCCCACAGGATTAAACACACTCCTGTCTGACCAGGGCTCCCCAGTGTGGGGGTCCAGGTGACTCAGGTACTTTGAGGGATAGGGACAGTCTAGCACGTGCTCTAGAAGCTCCCGCTGAGGGGGAAGACTCCAGTAGGCTCCCAGAGGGAAGAACCAGAGCGCTGGAGGGGAACAGAGGGGAAAGAGTGGCCAAGGCCCACAGTGGTCAGCAAAGTCCAATCCACCTACCTCAAGATCATCAAGGGAGCGCGTGATGCTGAACCTCCTAGACCTTCCAAAGGATCTTCGAGCTGAGGTGCGCTGTGAAGTCTGAGCCAGGGTAACTCCCCGCCCCAGTTTTGAGCCCTAAACACAAAGGAAACGATGTGTTAGGTAAGCGTTGTTGGAAGAGATGATCAGTTCTGTCCTCTGTGCTCCACTCAAGGAAAAGCCAAGCCCAGCAGCACCGTGGGAGGTTCAGTTGAAGTCACTGTTTGGTACATTTTAATTAAAATATTTACCACAACATATATAAAGTTGTAAGAGTCCTCCCAGGATCTCGAGCTATCTGCTGCTACTTACCAACTGTGTGCCCTGGATGATAAGGCCCGCCCTGCTTTCCCAAACCACACACAGACAGCGGTCTCGGGGCGGACTGATGCTGATGGCTCCACAGCAAAAGTCAGTGTGAAGGCTGTCTTCTTCACACCTGGGCTCGTGGCATCTGATGGTCACTTTAAGCAGCTAAGAACACCCTAACCAGTGTCTGAAGATCATTCCAACAAGAGGCTTGTGTTTCTTCCTTCAGGAAATGACAGTGTTTGCTGTTATTTCTTCCCAATTCAACATCCCCTCCTGGAAGGCGGAGGGGGTCTGAAAAAGACTTAGGAAGCTAACAAAACGTACATGACTGTGAAGTCAGAGGACTCAAGTGTGGATCCTATCACCCACAAAAGGTGGATCACAAACACATATAAGTCTGGTTCCAGGGGATATGACACCCTCTTCTGGCCTCCACTGGCACACACACGCGCGCACACACACACACATCTTAGAAAATGGGAGGGGCAGAGAGCAAGAGAGTGCAAGCAAGCAGACAGGTCATCTGGCTCGGACAGTTCAGTAAGTTAAAAGGACTCACAAAGTCTCAGACACCCCAGGTTGTGGGAACAGTGAGCTGTTAAGTGAGGAGCTCCTGGGATGCAGCTTTCATGGGTCCTCACTCATGCTGGAATCGGCTTTTCAGTGATTCAGCTGCCTAAAGATGTTCCAGTCCTGTAGTAACCCCTCACAATGGTCCATAAACCCCCGCAATACACTCACTATCCATGGGGCTGGCTCTACAGCACTCAGACTCCCCAGAGAGGGCACCTGGAGGGCAGTCTTCAGACATCAGCATTCAGGCCATAACTCAGTAGTGCTGAGCACCCCAGTGTTGGCAGTCATCACCTCCATCCACAGCCAGCACCTTCTCACCTTCCCACATGAAACTCTCCCCATGTCTGCCTTTTCTGCCTGATAATGGCCACTTTGGGCCTTGTATAAGCAGAATCACTACATCCTCATCTTTTAGTGACTAGCTTGTCTCATTGGCCATAATATCCTCAAGGCTCATCCGTACTGCAGCACGTGCCAGGATTTCTTTCCTTTTCGAGGCTGAATTCCACTGCATAAAGTAGCCAAATTTTCTCTTTCCAGTCATCTATTCAAGGGCACGTAGGCTGCCTCCATATCTTAGCTGCTGAAATAATCCAGCTATAAATATAAACCCTGGTGTACAAACATCTATTCTAGTCTCTGCTTACAATTCTTTTGGCTATACCAGAAGTGGAATTGTTCAGTCATAAGGTGATTCTATTTAAAGGAATTTTAAGGACTTGCCACACTGTCCATAGTGGCTATTCTACTGTGGATTCGCACCAGCAATGCACACAGTTCAAATTTCACAAGTCCTATCCAGGACCTGGCACTGTCCAGTTTTGGCAGTGGTCACCGCACTGGGCCAAGTGTGCTGCACTGCACTGGAGCCATTGTCACCTGCCTGGTGACAATGGGGTTGAGCATTTCTCCCATGCTTTCAGCATCTGAATATCTTCTTTGGGAAGGAGTCATCCCGAGTCCTTTGTCCATCTTAAATCAGATTATTTTTTTGTTTATTTTTTTTCCTTTCTGATGTTGAATCCCATTTGTGCTAGACCCAGGTTCTGTCGGATCTGTTTGAGCATTGTCTCCATCTCAGAACCACTTTCCCGTGTTCTTGAATGATTCCTTCAATAAGTCCAAGTTTTGCATTTTGGGATAATGTAATTTCTATACCCCCTCCCCTTGCTGCCTGTGTTGTTAAAATTTAAAATTCTTAACCCAGAAGCTTCAACCCTAGACTGCAGGCTCCAGTAAGGCAGGGACTTAGTCTGTCCTGGTAGTGCTTATCTCTGCCCTTCCACAGTACCTGGGAAAAATCAAGTGTCCACACAGTCTTACCAAACAGATGCTGAGCAAGAGTTTGGCTCTAAACAGAGACCAGATCCATCATCAGAAGGTTCTTCCAGATGCCACACAGGATTCTGACAAGATTTGGAACTGACAGGTTTGCTCCTCCTGGCATATCAATCAGGGTCCCCATGAGGTGTCTTAGTAGAGAAAACTCATTATGTCAAGCAGCTGATTTGGTGCTGGGGGACAGGACAGGCAAGCCCTAGGGTGTCCTGGAGGCAGAGGAGGGCTGTTCACACTGAGCAGCTCAAGGAGGGACCACAGAGCTGGGACTCTGAGAGACGGAGGGGAAGAAATGGTCCCTAGGGATGAAGAGTGTTATTATTGTGACATTCCTGTCCTCTGGTTCATTTAACATCCCCAAAGACAAAGTTTGCCAGCACATGACTGAGGAACAAGAAGATGGTGCAGACCCCACTCCTCGGGGCACAGAAGGTCTCAGGGCTGGGGGTACAGCTAGAACTGGTGTGTTACAGCAAAGTTAAACATGAAGAATCCAAAAGCCAAGATCAAAACAGCTTCAGAGTGTCACACACAAACTGAACAATGACAGCTGTGCTGTGTTGTGTCCGTGTGTCTGTGTAGGTGCACACAAGCACATGTATGCGCATGCATGCAGAGGTCAGAGGGCAAATTCAGGTGTCACGTCTCAGGCTTGCTGGCTAGTTACATGTCAACTTGACACAAGCTGGAGTACTCTGGAAGAGGAATCTCCGCTGAGAAAATGCCCCTCAGACTGACTGTAGGAAAGCCTGCTGTGCATCTTCCTGACTGACTCTGGGTAGGCCCAGATCACGGAGGGAAGTTCCACCCTTAGACTGCTGGCCCTGGATGCTATGAGGCAGAAGTTAAGCGAGCCATGAGAAAGAAGCCAATAAGCAGCACCCCTCCATGGCCTCTGCTTCAGTTCCTACCTCCAGGTTCCTGCCTGACTTCTTTCCCTGATGGAGTATGACTGAAGTGTTATAATCTGGAATAAACTCCTTTCTCCTCAAGTTGCTTTAGACCGTGGTGTCTTATCACAGCAATAGGAAACCATAACTAAGACAAACAGGGCCCGTCACTGGCCTGGAGCCTCACCAAGCTGGCTAGGCTGACTGGCCAAGAACCCTAGTGATCGCTTTATGTCCATGCCATATTGTCATTGCTCGACCTGAATTCTGGGGCTCTGAAACACTCTGCCAAGTGAGGCCCCCTTCAGCCTTACAGTGCACTTCATGCGTACACTGCTTGAGAAACTACTCCTGGCCACCGTGAGTCACGTCTGAGGAGTGGGGAAGTCCAGGTCCTCTACTCAGGAAAGCACAAGTGAGCACGAGGGCAAACTGCATCAGTCAGCACGTATCTGTCAGGCAAGGCCAAGGACTCTAAAGGGAAAATAAAGTATGAACTGCCGCACCGAGAAGGGAGAGAAGGAGCCAAGGAAACAAACTACACAGCCTTGAAAACAAAACAAGGCAAAGAGAGAAAGGGAGATTTGGTGCCTTCCAGGGGCCCAGGACTCACCTCTCCTCCCATTACATGGATAGACCACGTCTGTAGATTCCTTCTGATTCACTCATATGCTAACGGAAGAATCTCAAAGTGAACTGGGAAAGAAACCCAACTATTGACCTCCAATATGGAAGTGGAAACGTTTAAGTAAGAGTGCTGATTGGAGCCGGGCAGTGACTCGGGAGGCAGAGGCAGGCGGATCTCTGTGAGTTCAAGGCCAGCCTGGACTACAAGAGCTAGTTCCAGGACAGGAACCAAAAGCTATGGAGAAACCCTGTCTCGAAAATAAAAATAAAGAATGAATGAATGAATGAAAGAAAGAAAGAAAGAAAGAAAGAAAGAAAGAAAGAAAGAAAGAAAAGAGTGCTGATTGGACAGGCCCGTGCCAGTGGTATAACCTGGTTGTTTGCTGATGTCTAATAAAAGAACCCAGAGCTGGGAATGTACCTGAGCTGTGGAGCCCTTGCCGAGCATACACAAGGCCTTGGGTTTAATTCTTAGCTCTGAAATGGGGGGTGGAGATTAATGTGTGAAAAGGGGAGGAAAAAGAGAAGGAAGAGAAGGAGAAAAACACTATTAACTTGATACAATATCATTTATTTTATAAGAAAAATATTGCTACCAAAAATAAAAACAATGAGAAAAGGGAAAAAATTACAGAAGAGTCTCACAACACAGATTCAAAAATCCTACAAAACTATTAGCAAACCAAATCCACTAGCATATGAAAAGCTCATTGTGCTGAGCTGGGTTATCTTGGGAATGCAGATGTGGTCTAACATTTGAAAATCTAATGAAGAGGGGGAAGCCCACACAATTCGATGGATGCAGAACACTCAAAAAGAAAAGCTCAACTAGAACACCCATTGGAGGATTCATATTAACAAAGGAAGAAAAGGATCTTCCCAAACGCAGAGAGCTGAAGAAAAGGCCAGGAACCAACTGTATTTTCATATGTCCCCAGAGGTGGCATTTATAATTTATGATGGTCCCATTATTAATAGCAACAAAGTTACATAAAACAGCTAGGAATGACTCTAACGAAACAATATGCCTTATTAAAGACACTCAGGAAGGTAATTGCCAAAACAGCTGGGAGAAAAAAACAAGGCAGCAGGATGGCTCAGAGGGTAAAAATACCTGCTACCAAGCCGGACAGCCTCAGCTTGGTCCCTAGAACCCACAGGGTGGGTGAAGAGAACCAGCTCCCTGGCCAATTGTCTTCAGACTTCCACACACATGTTGTGGTTTACATGCGCACGTCACCACACACATATACACACATACTGTCTTAAATCCCTGCTCCTGGTCAACTGGATGCACAAACACATCTCTCTAAGCCATATTCTTCCACCTCCTGTCCCCAAAGTCTCATGCTTCTTTCAGAATATAAAGCACAGCACAACTTTAAAAGTCACCACAGTCAGACTGGAGAAGATGGATCAGTGGTTAAGAGAACTGGCTGCTCTTCCAGAGGACTTAGGTTCAGTTCCCAGCACTCACATGGCAGCTCACAACAGTCTGTAACTCCAGTTCCAGGGGATCTGACACCCTCACACAGATATTCTTACAGGCAAAACGCCAGTGCACATAAAATAAGAATAAATCATTTTTAAAAAGAGGTCTCCATAGTCTTTAAAAATTCCAACACTTTAAATCCCATCTAACTGTGAGTGCCTCTAAAATAAAAACAAGCTATATACTTTGAACACATACTAGCAAGAATGAATATGTTTTATTCTCAAAGGGAAGAACCAGGTAATAAAACAGTCACACCAAAATAAAACTAAAATCCGTCAGGTGAAATACCAAACCCTACATTTTCCTGTATAGCATCTGGAACTTAGAGCATAAACATCTAGCTTTAAAAGGCTGGGGTATCCCTGACCCCCTGAGTTCTGCCAGCTGCAGCACCTCCAGCTTCTCTCTAAAGCTCAAGCTGGCTCCGTCTGACACCTGCGGCTCTCGCTGGCAGATGTCCTATGCTCTTGGCAGCTCCGACATCCTAGGGTCTCCACTGAACCTGACGTTTTGCCTTCACAGCTCCACACAATGGCTGTTCACAGGGACTACAACCAGCCACAGGGTACCTGGCCTCAGCTGCTCTTCATGATCCTTGCATCTTTGTCTTTAAAACCAAGTATACAAAGCTTACAATGCTGCTAGGTTCTGTTGCCAGCTCAAGGTGTAACCAGGCTCCTGGGACTACAGGAGCACCAGGTCTCATTACAGATGGTTGTGAGCCACCATGTGGTTGCTGGGAATTGAACTCAGGACCTTTGGAAGAGCAGGCAATGCTCTTAACCACTGAGCCATCTCTCCAGCCCTGGGAAGGTGTTCTTAAGGAGCAGGGAACCTTTTCAGGTTAAGTTTCATTCCTTTAAATGAATTTGTTACTCTACAGGATAAGGCCTCCCACGGGTGAGGTCCTACTCTGGGATATCCTTCCTTTTGTCCCAGTATAACATGGCAGGCTTCTCTATATTGGTGCTGATCTCTCTACCATTGATGGCTGCTTCCTCAGCACCAGCCTGAATACCATCCTGCCTTGACTCTCCTCTGCCAAACAAAGATTAGTCCATCAACCTTCAAATTTAATCCTACTCAAGTTTTCACAAGACAGAAGAGATGCAGCCAAATTCTTGGCAAAAAAAAAAAAAAGAAAAAAAATCACAAGATTTGTCCCATCCCAGCTCCTGTTAGAGCTCTGTTTGTTCCCTCTGAAGCCTGATGAGCCGGATCTCTCGGCAGCCCATTAAATCCTTCACACAGCATCCAGTGGCTTTTTAAGCCCAAAGTTATAAACTTCTTCCACATCCTCCCACAAAACATTTCTAAAGGCTTAAAAACCACGTGGTCATGGCAAAGCTTATCACAGCAACTACCCCACTCTCGGAACCAATTTCTGCCTGAGCTTCTTTCCTGGTCACTATGATAAAATACCTTAACAAAGGCAACTCAGGGGAAGAAGGGGGTTTCTCTTAGCTCACTGTTTCAGGTTACAGTCTATCTTGGTCAGGGTTTTTATTGCTGTAAAACACCATGGGCAAAGCAAACTGGGGGAGAAAGAGGTTTATTTGGGTTACATTTCTACACTGTGGTGGCTCACTGAAGATAGGAACCTGCAGGCAGGATCCAAAGCCCTTGCTAACCTCATTCTGAAGGGCTAGGGCCTAATAGAAACAAAATCCATTGCACACCTGAGCTTTGGTTAAACTGCATGGCCTCCTACGACCCCCTAGACTCCTCAAAGGCATCAACACTAGCCTAAATTAGGACACTGGCTGTGCTTTTCAAACAGGGTTGGGATGAACTACTTCTTTTTTTTAGCTGGTCTCAAACTCAGAGACCCCCTGCCTCTGACTCCCAGGTGCTGGGATTAAAGGTGTGCGCCACCACCACTGCCTGGTGATGAATTTCTTAATATCATAACGCTTACATGAAATCAATGCCATGAGTTCACCAAGACACCAGTGCACACAGACACTGCTCAGAACCTTGGAGGGATCCACTTTGAAAATCACGTGCTCCCGGAGGGTAAGAGGCTGACACTGAGATTAAAGGAAGCTAATGTGGGAATTTTTATTACAAAATATCAAAAACTTAGGAAATCTCAGACCAGAGTTTCACTTTCACCCTCATGTTATCTGTAACACTATGCTCCATGTCCACCACGGTCACTTCCCCAACAACAGAACTCAGTTTTTCCTTCGCGTGCTTTTAGGCTAAGCAGTGCAAAGTTCCTCTCAATACATTCTCTTCAATGTAAAGAACATGTTTAGAACAATCCCAAACACCATCAAAAAATTTTTAAAAAAATATTTTAAAAGCCTGAACAAGCAAAAACTATCACTCTACTGGGTAGTTTTGTGTGTGAACTTGACACAAGCTGGAGTCATCAGAGGAAGGAGCCTCAGCTGAGGAGATGCCTCCTTGAGATCCAGCTATAAAGCATTTTCTCATTTATCCATCAATGGTAGAGGGCCCAGATCATGTAGGTGGTGCCACCCCTGGGCTGCTGGTCCTGGGTTCTATAAGAAGGTGGGCAGAGCAGCCATGGGAAGCAAGCCAGTAAGCAATACCCCCTCCATGGCCTCTGCATCAGCTCCTGTCTCTCGGATCCTGCCCTGTGTGAGTTCCTGCCCTGGCTTCTTTCAGTGATGAACAGCAATGCTGAAGTGTAAGCTAAACAAACCTTTCCCTTCCCAACTTGCTTTTTGGTCACAGTGTCTTTGTCGCAGAAAGAGAAGCCTTAACTAAGACAATCACGTTATCTGGGTGTGGGATGCCTGTTTTTTTTTCTTTAATTTTAATAAAGAAAATAGAGCTGGGCAGTAGTGGCACAAGCTTTTAGTACCGGCACTTTCGAGGCAGAGGCAGGTTATCTCTATGAGTTTGAGGCCAGCCTGGTCTGCAGAGTGAGTTTCAGGAAAGTCAAGGCTACACTGAGAAATCCTATCTCAAAAAGACAAAAATGAAAGAAAGAAAACAGAGACACTCAAAACATGGAGAGAGATTATTTTCATGGTAGGAAAACTTGGTAACTTAAACTCATCAACTCTTCTAAATTAATCTACACATGAAAATGTAATTGACATGCAAACACCAATAGTATTTTGGGGAATCTTTTAACTGAGTGTAACTACATCAAAGCGAGGCCTAAGCAAAATTAACATAAGGTAAGGGACTTGCCCTATAGAAACAGACATCCTGAAGTCATGATAAACTGTTGTTCGGGTACTCACAAAGCAAAAACAGGCATGCGTAGAGGGTCTTGCCCTAGAGACACAGAGACATCATAAACCTACAATAAACTGACAACAGAATAACAAATTACCAAGGAATAGACCCATACATAACAGAGCATGTCTGTGGTGGAATATTAGTTGAAGATGTGTTACGTTTGTTTATGCTATGGAACATTTGTTTAATGATGCAAAGATGTGTTGCATTCTTTTATGTTGCATTTCTTTTAACTCTGTGAAGCTGGGTTACTTTGCCTGTCTAAAACACCTGATTGGTCTGATAAAGATCTAAATGACCAAGAGCTGGGAAGGAGAAAGGATAGGTGGGGCTGGCAGGCAGAGCAAATAAATATTTAGGAGGAGAAATATGAGAGGGGCGATCAAAGAGCTAAAGGAGGCGAGGAGGACTCCAGGAGCCAGCCACCCAGACACACAGCAAGCCACAGGTAAGAAGAAAAGAAAGGTACACAGAAATAGAGAAAGATAAAAGCCCAGAGGCAAAAGAGAGACAAGATAATTTAAGAAAAGCTGGCTGGAAACAAGCCAAGGCAAGGCTGTGCGTTCGTAAGTAAGAATAAGACTCCATGTATTTATGTGGGAGCTGGATGGCAGGCCCCAAAAAGTAAAGAGTAAAAAACAAACTACGTTTTGGTACCCATCGTGAGGCTCGAATACACAGGGCCTGAGAAAGCTGGAAAAACTACAGATATGGCCCCTTTAAGAAACTCTGCCTTGGCCGGGCGGTGGTGGCGCAAGCCTTTAATCCCAGCACTCGGGAGGCAGAGGCAGGCGGATCTCTGTGAGTTCGAGGCCAGCCTGGTCTACAAGAGCTAGTTCCAGGACAGGAACCAAAAGCTACGGAGAAACCCTGTCTCGAAAATTCAAAAAAAAAAAAAAAAGAAACTCTGCCTTATAGCAGATCATTTAAACAGCCTTTCCAATGATAAATAGAAAAAACTAAGTTAAACAAACAAACAAACAAACAAAAAACCCAAAAACCACCTGCCACTGTGCAGGACACTGGCATTCCAGGGTTGCGGGTTAAATACAGTTCCTAGTCAAAGACATCTGCGACCAGGCCGAGAGCCTGAGGCTTGGCTCTCATATAGCTTAGCAGTTTAAAGTTTGCTCACATGGTTAGGAAAGACTAGAGATATGCATTAAAAGAGGGCCAGATGGGGAAAAAAAAACATTTTGTGGCAGGGAAAAATATCTAATCTTTAAGGTAGTAGAATTTTACTATGTAAAACACAGATTATACAGGAACTTGTAGGCATCCAAAACCATGAAGGCCGGGGTGTATGTGAGTGCACGTGTGTCTGTAAACGTGTGGTCCTGCGATCACACAGAGCAAGTAGTCAGCATCTACAGTCCTGCCTTCCCAGAAGAGACAATCGGGCAGAAACTGTGTGTGAGCAAACAAGAGGTGTGAGCAGATGCACCAGCAACTTTCACAATCAATGCAAACGTAAGCCACAGTTAACCACTGCTAGTGCTAGGAGCCCAACAACCGCACCCAGACCCGGCAAGAATGCCAACATGGCACTGATCCTGTAACAGAGGGCTGGAGAGGTGGTTCCGCTAAAACTGTATTCTGCTCTTCCAGATGACTCAAGTACAGTGCCCAGGACCCACATAAGGCAGTTCAAACTGCCTGTAACCCCAGTTCTTGGTGGGAATCCAGAGCTCGCTTAGGACTCTGGGCACCAAGCACACATGTGGTTCACGGACATACACACAGAAAAATATTCATGTGCAAAAGAGAATAAAACTAAGAAAAATAGGAACATAAGAGCTGTGTGTGACACATTTACACAATGGAACATTCATACAGCAGAAAGGTGATCAAGCTGCAGCTACGCCTAACATCGCAGGGAAAGCTTTGAAGTTGTGCCGGGCTACTATAAGCCAAGCGCAGACTTGCAAAGCATCCACACACAGTGGAAGGGCAGCAAATGGCCATGTTTGGGAAGCCAATTGCTCAGCTGGGGCTCTTCCAGCAGGAATCTCAATCGTCTTCCTTCCCGGAAACTAAACAAAGGAGAGGGTGGCAGGCACACCCGTCTACGTCCCTCCACCTGCAGGGCTCCTCTGCAACCCTAGGTCCGCTCACCCTCCTGGAGGCACCATCCAACGGTCAGACACCATCCTGGCGACTGGCACTGCAAGGGGGCTGCTGCACAGAGCACACCTCTAGAGACAGGCAGTACTTCACATGGGAACACTGGCCACCTCGTTCATCAAAGACATGGGGTGGGTACTGGGGGCTAGACAGAGCTGAGTCTCAGTTCACACACGGGATGGCCACAGATACCCTGCTCAGGGAGGTAACAATATGGGGCCTTTTTTAGGTGTGGTCTTTGTTGATAGTACCAGGAGAAAGTATCTATTTTGAAACTTCCTCTCACACAAGGAAAGACTAGACATATCTTGTTTGTTGAATGCAGAGCTCTCTTGTTTATTGAATCCAGGCTTGGTCTCGGTAAGTTCCTCATTGCTGGCCAGCGTGAAGGAGGAATTACCATTTTCAGCTCCACTCCTCACTGTTCCACAATTGTTGTGTTTTGTTTTGTGTTGGAGTCAAGGTTTCAAGTTGATGGGAGAGAGTCTTCTGTTTTGTGTTAATTTCATTGGTTAAATAAAGAGACTGCCTTGGCCCTTTAATAGGACATAAAATTAGGTAGGCGGAGTAGACAGAACAGAATTCTGGGAGAAAGAAATCCAAGTCAGTCAGTCGCCATGATTCTCCCACCCAACACAGACGCAGGTTAAGATCTTCCCTGGTAAGCCACCTTGTGGGCTACACAGATTATTAGAAATGGGTTAGATCAATATGTAAGAGCTAGCCAATAAGAGGCTGGAACTAATGGGCCAGGCAGTGTTTAAAAGAATACAGTTTCCGTGTAATTATTTCGGGTGTAAAGCTAGCCGGATGGCAGGATGCAGCCCCGCCGCTTATGCAACATCAAGTAGTCCAGACTAGCCTCACTATATGGCCTTGAACCCCTGACCCTCCTCCTCCCTACCCTGAGTGCTAGTTACAGCTGGCTTGTTCTTTTTAAAAGAGTCTTTAGGGGCCATCAAGATGGCTTGGTAGTAAAAGCATTTAGCAAGCATACTTGATGATCTGAGCTCAGTCCCCCAGCACTTAGTAGGAGAATCAACTCCAAAGCTGTCCTGTGACTTCAAATGCATGCCGTGGCCCACATGTTTGCATGTGTATACACAATTAACAATGATGATAGCAGTAAATAAAATAAAAAAATTTAAACTATCTAAACTAATGTGTTTTCATCTAGGGAAACTTTCTTAGTTTACATTTCCATCACAGAAATAGACACAAGATGAAAATAGGCTCCCTGGCTCTCACTGGCCCCTAAGGTAATGGTTATGACCAGTCTGCCTGCTCAAAGTCTCTCGTTGGCTTGATGTGGTGGGGATGGGAGGTTGAAGTAGGTACTGAATGCAGGGCCTCACACACTGGGCAGGCTTCCTACCATGGACCACATCCTCGCTCTCTTTTTCCTTTCTGGTGGACCCTTACTACACTGTCGAGGCTGGCCTTGAACTGTGTAGCCTAAGCAGAACTTGAATGGGCTATCCTCCTGTCTCAGCTCAAGAGTGACTGGATGACAGGCTTGTGGTATCACCTGCTGCAGCAGCATGTGCACACCAGGGCTAGCCACACAGTCGGCAGGAAAAGCCACATGCTGCACATGCCTAGGAAGCCGAGTTCAAGTCTAGAGCCCACAGTGAGAGAAGAGAACTCTCAGAAGTTGTCTTCCGACCACATGTGTTACAGCACACGTGTGCATGGCCACCTGCGTACACACCACATGTGTTACAGCACATGTGTGCATGGCCACCTGCGTACACACCACATGTGTTACAGCACACGTGTGCATGGCCACCTGCGTACACACCACATGTGTTACAGCACACGTGTGCATGGCCACCTGTGTACACACCACATGTGTGTTACAGCACATGTGTGCATGGCCACCTGCGTACACACCACATGTGTGTTACAGCACACGTGTGCATGGCCACCTGCGTACACACGTGTGTTACAGCACACGTGTGCATGGCCACCTGCGTACACACCACATGTGTTACAGCACATGTGTGCATGGCCACCTGCGTACACACCACATGTGTGTTACAGCACATGTGTGCATGGCCACCTGCGTACACACCACATGTGTTACAGCACATGTGTGCATGGCCACCTGCGTACACACCACATGTGTGTTACAGCACATGTGTGCATGGCCACCTGCGTACACACCACATGTGTGTTACAGCACATGTGTGCATGGCCACCTGCATACACACCACATGTGTTACAGCACATGTGTGCATGGCCACCTGCGTACACACCACATGTGTTACAGCACATGTGTGCATGGCCACCTGCGTACACACCACATGTGTTACAGCACATGTATGCATGGCCACCTGCGTACACACCACATGTGTGTTACAGCACATGTGTGCATGGCCACCTGCGTACACACACACAATCACTTTAAAAGCAAAAAAAATAAACGTGAGTGGTTAACAACGGCTTGAGGACACTGAAACCTTTATATAAGAAAGGGATTTAAATGTGCATTTCTGTGAGCTGCTGTTCTCACTGGGTACGAGGAGTCCTACTGGTCACACACTGTCCCTCCTCATGAATGACAGCACACTCTCTTGAAACCCCAACCCCAATTCCAGGGACTCAAGCCCTGCCTCCATCTCCAACATCTCTGGACTCAGGCAACCAAGAAGGTTAACTTGCAAAGGAACCCACACTGCATAGAACTCAGTTTGATTGGTGATGGTGGCACACGTCTTTAATCCCAGCACTTGGGAAGCAGAAGCAGCTGGATATCTGTGAGTTTAAGGCCAGCCTGGTCTACAGAGTGAGTTTCAGGGCAGCTAGGGCTACACAGAGAAACCCTGCCTAGAAAAACAAAAAAGAATTCAGTTTTATTCCTATGCCCAAATGATGCCTAATGCAAATTCAATCCATTCGTAAGCAGTCAGCAGACTTCCAGTCTGATCTGTGATAGCCTACCACATCACACCTGAGTCCCGTTCTGGTGTCTTTCATGCCTACCCCTGACAGCTCAGTGGGTTGGCAGGGAGTCATGTAACTGCTGCTTTAATACTTCAGAGTGAGAGCCCCTGCCTGTCATGGTATTAGCATAGGGTGAGACCACTGCCTGTTCTGAGCCACCTCGTTCCTGTGCTGATCCCCGTCTCCCAACATTACTCTCACGTCTATCACTGAGCACATCCGGTGCTATCATTTACAAGTCTGGCACTGGCTACTTTAAGAGACAGACACGGCCTCCATCAATTCCAGGAGGTCACTACCTGTAGCGGGCTGGTCTGCGCTCTCCGACAGCCACATGTTGAATCCTAAACCTAGAACCTCAGCACATGCCGATGCCTGCTGACAAGTGCCCATCAAAGGAGCTCACTGGGTGACCCTGATGTAGTATGATGGACACATATGGAGAAGATGACCCCATACAAGGCTTACCTCAGGAGGACACACCCAGGTCTGTGGAAGAACATACCTCCACCTTCAGCCCAAACAACCTGGCATGGCCCGTACACATCCATACAGGCATTTACCCTCTGGCCCCAAGGAGCCTCTCGAACATCTATCTCCCAGCCCAGGGCAGTCCTATCCACACATTGCACACACCAGTGAAAACATTTCTCTGCCTCCTGAGATCAAAGAGAAGGGAGGCTTGCTTGGCCATCATGGAAGCCCAAACCAAGTGAGGACCTCTCAACTCCAACCACCTGACTCCCTCAGTCCTTTCCACTACCCTCCCTGGCATTTCAGCAGATGGAGGTAGGAGGGTCCACTCTCAGGGGGCATCACCATTCTTGTAATCCCCAGCTGTTCAGTGGGAGTCTTGCAGCTAAGTGAGGACGGTGAAGGCAAGAACACCCCAGGAGGAGAAGCCTTGGGCTATGGCAGTCCTGATGCTAGGGGCATATGAGCTCTGAGCTTTCTGACAGTCCCCTGCCAGCTGGCAGGCTCAAGCCCACGGTTTAAAATGTCCCAGTTACAGCAGTGGCAAATGAAACAAAAACCCCTTCTAAAGGAAGTGAGGAAGTGGCAGGCAGCAACCTGAGCTGCCTGAAACATTTTAACAAGTGTCCCTGCAGGCAGACCCCAGAACTACCTTGAACTTCTGGCAATTTGGGGTGGGGTCAGGGTTCTCCTCCTTCCCCACCAGGCTGAATCCTGTCAGGGCCCAGCCGATGTCCTATAAATCAGGGCTTCAGCAAGAAGCTGCTTGCAGGTGTGTTAGAATTCAATGGAAGAAGAAGAGATGAAGTCAGGGCTCTTCAAAGAATTGGATGGGTAGCTGCAGACTGAGGGGGCTTGTGCCTGCCTGGGTCTCTGAGACTTCATGGATCGGATACAGGCAGGAATTTGTTCTGGCTTCCAGACAGTGAGACCACACACCACTTCAGAGACCTGCAGGCCGAGCTGCAGACCTGCTCTGCAAGGGGTGGTCCCTCACTGGCATCCCAGGACCCTGGGAGCTTCAAGCTGCAACCCTTCTCAGCCCTTGGCTATCTGTCCACTGCTCGCCAGAGTTTATGCTTGTGTTGTTTAAATCCTGTGTGGCAGGCCAGTTTACCTCACTTAAGGTCATTTCCAAACTGGCTAGCCAGACATTCCTCAAGGGGATAGCCACTATCCAACTGGTACTCTTTGCTGTCTGTTTACTTCATTCTTACCAAGACAGGGACAGGTGACAACCACCTTACTGGCTAAAATGCATTTGTATGCACTGCCTGCAGGACTGCCTGGGCAGTTGCTCCTGGTCATAAGGACCTCCTCGAAGGAACATCTGGGCAAGGCTTGCTCCAAAGGAAAAGCTAAGGAAGTAGATCCCCGGCAGTGGGTGGGGAGAGAAGGGTGAGGAAAGTGACAACGTATTCCTGGGAACCTAGAAAGCTGCCGTAGGGCTGGGTACACATGCAGGAAAGACCCGAGGAAGCCACAGTTCTTAACTGAGAAGGAAGAGGAGGCTAAGGCAGGAGAACTGACTGTCTCAGGCACCTAAGATCTGACATTTCTGTTACATCATGCGTCAGTCACAAAGCTAACCAGGCAGACACTACATGGGTGCATAACAAAGAACAAACCTCACACACTCTGCTCGGGAAGCCAATTAACAAAAAAAGCAGATAAATAAGAACATGGGACTGTCCTGGAGGGGAGAGGACACTCTCACCATCAAGTCTGCCTCCCAGGGACACTGGCCTACTCTGCCTGGTACCCAGGGACACTGTGTGGCCAGGCAGGGGTGTCATGGTAGGCATTAGGCACTGAGATACTCTGAATGGTCAGCTCCTGCTCTTGTACCTGGGGCCTTGCAGATACCCTGCCCGCTTGCTACTCAGCGCTGCCACAGAGGCACTGGAGAGCATTCATGTTAAAGTGTCGATCTCTTCCAAGTGGTGGAGGCAGATCTGCAATGACCTTGACAACATTTCTCCTATTGTTTTAGTTGTTGTGAGCCTAGCCTTTAAGGCTGAGCCATCTCTAGTTGGACATTCCTCAAGGGGATAGCCACTACAGTTGGGCAGCTGCACCTCCCCCCCCCAAGTCTCTTAATCAAGTGCCTCTGTCGTTAAAAAACCCACCACCTGCTGCTCCTCACAAGCCTCCTCAGAGTGTGTGGTCTCTTCCTTGTCACTTTTCTAAACCACATCCCTTTCTATATTCCCCTCCTCATCTTAATAGCTTCAGGTCTTTCCTGGTCACCCTCAGACACACTGAGCCTCCCTGATTACATCACTGCACTGTATTCTGTGACCCCACCACATCCTGGCTGCTCTAGCTGCCTTCCGGCAAATGCTGACAAGAACCAGTGTTCTGTAAAGCTGACCACTGGCTATCCACAGCCTCCAACTGCTCCCTCCCTTCCCAACTTCTGTCCCTCTCATTTCCAGGCAGTTCAGCCCTCTGGCCTCCCCTCTGTTTCTAACAAACCCCAAGCCTTGCATAGTCCTGTCCTTTATTTTCAGTTGAAATTTTAGGGCATAAACTGAGCATGCCCAGAGGCATGAATTTTTTAAGAATGTGTTCCACAATATTAAACTGAGCAGGCTCAGGAATGCATTCCTTAACCGATGCCTGGATGACTATCTCTAGGTCCCCATGCTTCCTCTGCTCAAGAGGCCGTTGCTTCAGGAAGGCCCCTTGTTCTCCTTCCCACTCTTTGCATCTGAGTTGTGCTTGTTTTGACTTTGCACTCACCAAGATGGGAATCCACTGCATTCGTTTGCAAAGAAAGCCTCCAGCTCAAACAACCTGCTAAGACTTGATTTTTAGAAAATTAAAAAGAATGAGGTTGAAAATCAGTTCAGCGTGTGTGTTTGCTTTAAATCCACACTTAGCTGCACCAGTGTTACCGTGACCATCTGGGGACAGGGCACCAGAAGCACCCTTCCTTCCCAGATACAAGTCATAATGAAAAATCACTACAGCTTATGAGGGCTCTGGGACAAATCCCCACCAATGTGACAGCTAAAGCCTTTGTTTTATTCCCTGCCCTGACCAGCTTTTGGAAGGCTTGAAAGAAGTTTCCCACTACTAAAACAAAAATATGCACCAGCACAGAAAGATGCCTATAACTACAGTGTCTCTGAGAATGGCTTCCCAGCAACAAAGAGGTAAACGCTGACCGAGCCATGCTGTGGCCAGCACCTCACCTCAGACAGCACCGCCTTCACTGAACAGAGGCCTGGAGGAAGGTCTGGTTTTCTCCTCTTACGTTCCAAACTTAGATCCCACAGGAAACCAGAGGTCCCCAAGGGACACTGACCATTGACAGATCAGGTTCTCTGAGGCAGTGATGCTCAAAGGCCCCATCAGCTGCAGGCAAAGAACGTAAGCCGCCCCAGGGATTCGCCAGGGAGGTCCCCAGAGAGACTCTGCTTCTGTAAGCCTTTCACTCAGACACTGCAATGACAACTCAGGCTCAGACACAAAAAGGGCTTCAGAGGAGCACCAGGAAAGGAGCCCTCTAGCAACCAGCATGGCCAAGAGCCAGAGAGGGAGGGAGGTCCTGCCAAACCGGGAGGTTTCTGCATGTCCAGTACAGATGTCCTGACAAGACCAGCCAGACAACAGCCTAAGGTCAGGGTGCAGACCAAGGCAGAGGCTGCAGAGCAGGACAAAAGCCTCAGTGAAGGGCAGAGCAGATTACTGTGACAGTCTGCAGAGGCCACAAGGCCACTGGGAGTGAGCCAGGGCTGTGAATGGCAACTGTTCAGGTTATAATGAAGCCGTTCCTTCTAAACGTCCTCCAACTTACCTTTTTGTCCTCTTTGGTCTTTCTAACATTTCGATGGGGCCCAAAAATGTTTTGCATTCCAAAAGCCTTCCTGGAGCAGTCCCTCTTCTGGGTGCTCAGTGGGGCCTGAGCAAAGCTGCCCTCCACCCGGTACCGGTCTGCAGGGATCTTACTCATGGGGGGAGGCAGCGTGCCGCAGTTGACGCTGGACCACCCGTCAGTAGAGTCTGTGTAGGATTCCTGGTCACTGGCATGTCCGCACTGCCACTCTTGGAGCACGTGGACTGGGAGCCACCTCTGGTTGAAACCACAGCTGGAACCTGTGGCACCCCTCTTGGAAGGGGGTACAGAACTCCTCAAAGAGGTTGGAGGGACCTCCATATGAGAGGTAGGTCCTGAAGGCTTTGTTAAGTCCCAAAACCTGTCGGTGTGGGGGCTGGTTTCCAATGGGGAGCCCACCTCTGGGTCGTGGCAGAAAGTTCCATTCCAGGATGCACCCCAAGGCTGTGAGCTCCTCCCACTCACACCTTCCCACCCTGGGCTACTACCCTGGCCGTGCCTGCTCGAGCTCCCACCCAGGTCAACCACAAGCACCCTGTTGCTCTTCTCTTCCTGGTTGAAGTTGCCAATGCCACTGTCACTGTTGCTGCTGGTGCTGTTATTCTGGTGGGCATCAGCATCCCCGTCTAGAAAGGCACGGGCCCGCACACCCTCAATCAGCTCACCCATGTCTCGGTACAGGACAGAGATGAACTGAAGCACAGGGAGGGAAGATGCTGGGAATTCCAAGCAGCCGCTCGTGTCTGGGTCAGCTGTGCATGCAAACCCAAACCTCCGTGCGATGCCTTGGTGAATCTTGTGATGAAACAAGTCTGGGTCCACCATGAACACATGGCAGGACGTCCTCAGGGCACCTTCATCTTCCTGTGCCAGGCCTCCATCATCATTGGTCTGCATGGTCACCAATCCGAAGAACCGCCTGTCATCTGGGCACACTGCACTGAATGCCAGCTTCTCCGCAGGATATTCTGCCACCACGCCAGCCCTGTCAGTGACCAGCTGCACACAGTCGTGCATGACCTTCATGGTCACTAGTGAATGGATCTTCTGCTCAGCCCGCAGGCGGCGCATGCAGCCACGAATAGCCTGTAAACTGTCATGCTCCAGGTTGGAACTTGTGGAAGGGAGCTCGATGGAGCCCAAATAGCCCACGACCATGGCAACATTTAAAATACTTGCATCTAGTCCAAAGTCGTCATGACTGTCCAGCCCCACAGTGAATACAGAGTCATCATTGATAACTTTCGATATCTCTTCCTTGGAGAGCATGCTGGGATGTGGTGCACAGAGACTGTCCTGACCAACATCAAGCCGCAAAGCAGCTGACTCGGACAAAGACCTCTGCTTCAGCTTCGGTGACTCAGGGCCACTGGCACAAAGATTTGGGCTTTCAAAAATCATGTTGAAAATCCCCCCAGACTGCACCTCTTCCACAACTCTCTCTGCCCTGTTTATACCCAAAGCCTTAGAATCAAGCTTAGGCCTCAGCCAGCCTTTCCCCTCATACAGGCCGCCTTCTTCATCGCTGGAACAGGACTCCACATGACTGGTGCCCTCACAGATCACCATGTGCAGAACACCAGAGCATTTCCCAATTAGTTTCACCACATCTTCGTGTGAAGCTTTCTTCACATTGATTTCGTTGATGGCTAGTATCTGGTCTCCAGCCCGGAGACCCACAAAATCCGCAGGGCTGCCCCTCATGACACAGCTGAGCACACAGGGTGCCTGTCCTGACAGGGTGAAGCCATAGCCAGCTCTGCCTCTGGCCACTTCCACGCTCCTCACTCGAGGGGCCACAGCGCCAGGCTGTCGCTTCCCTGGCTCCCCTGCCCTGTACATCCTGGTGCACCTTCAAGGCCAATTGCATAGCCCACTAGTCCAAAGAGTCCATGTTTCAAGGAATGTTGAATGCTACTGAGGTTTTTTTGTCTTGAAATGTTGCCCTAAGGAGGAAATACAAATACCTTGTTATTAAAGATCCTGTATCTCTTAACTTCTACTGGCATTACCTGACTCTACATGGTAATTCACAATAAAAACCACCAGAGTCTCTACAGTCAAGGTGAAGGCAAACCATCTAAATTTGGAGGATCTGATGCCAGGCTAAGAACCCTGCTATCACAGTGGAAAGCTGTGATCTCTCTCCTTCAGGATCCTGAAGAGGATATCCATAGAACAACCTGGAGGCCTCTGCATTCAGCCTGCATAGACAGAGGCTAAGGCACAGGCCTAGGTTCCCCTGAAAGCTCCATGGAACCCCTTGTAGGTCCAGTGTTAAAAGCAATGTTTGCTGCTGTTCTGGGGTCAAAGGCCCCAAAGATCACCACCCAACTCTTTTACCTGATCCCAAATTCCCTCCACAAAATGTACTCCCATGTCCCATGACTCTCCCACAATTAATTTATTTTGAACAAAGAGCTATGCTAGGAAAACACGTAACTATGAAACAACCTCAATCAATAAAACCATGGAGGTCATCCAAGAGAAGAGATAAAAACAGCAATTGAACAAAGCAAAACAATGCTGTACTGACTTACTTATTCCAGGGGGCATGACTTCATAAAGTACTGGTTGTCATTAAATCCAGGCCTAAGATTCCAGGGTATTTTTGTCCTTTTGGCTGTGAGTCTTAGCCTTTAATGGCTGAGCCATCTCTCCCAGCTCCTTGAGGGTATTTTTTTAATTATTTATTTATTTATTATGTATACAATATTCTGTCTACGTGTATGCCTGCAGGCCAGAAGAGGGCGCCAGACCTCATTACAGATGGTTGTGAGCCACCATGTGGTTGCTGGGAATTGAACTCAGGACCTTTGGAAGAGCAGGCAATGCTCTTAACCACCGAGCCATCTCTCCAGCCCCCCTTGAGGGTATTTTTTAATCAGCCTTAAGAAAGTGAAAATGTAACTACTTTACTCTAAAGACAAAAAGGTTAAAGAGCAGACCCGAGTCAAGGTCCCCACACCACCCAGGCCAGTGATCCACAGGACTCCTAGGACTTGGCACGGAGGCACACCAGGTTAAGACTCATTACAATACAGGAACTCCAGGTAAAATCAGCAGAGGGGAAGATACACAGGGATGCCCAAGAAACCATGCATGAGCTTCTAGAACCTTCTCCCAGGGAAGTCACAAGGACACACTTAAGTCCCTCTAGCGAGGAGCTGTGACAACATGCACATGTGAAATGTCCAAGCAGGGGCCCAGCAGAGACTCAGAGTCTAGGGCTGTCACTACTTGTGTCCTCTGTACAGCATGTATGAAAACTCCAGTCTCCCAAAGAAGAGCAAGTACATAAGTCACATTGTCTCTGTGTGTCACACAGTCCGCAGAGGCACAAGAAACCTTTCCCACCCGGGGAGGCAGGTGCCATCCCAGCATGCAGGCATCTCTTGGGTGGGTGTCTAATGCTGTGAGAACTCTACTGCCTCAGACTCCTTCAAGATCATCCTTTAGAAAATACAGTGGGCATGACGGTGACTCCGCTGGTAAAGTGCTTCTATGTAAGCACAAGGGCCTGAGTTTGAGCCTTGGCATTAAAATGTGAGCAAAGCAACACATGCCTATAAATCCAGTACCAGAGAAGGGCAGGACGCTGGGAGTCTATTGGTTGGCAAGCTACAGGGTCAGTGAGTAATCCTGTCTCAAAAAATAAGGTGGAAGCCATATGTGGTGGCATATAACTTTAAGCCCAACACTCAGGAAACAGAGGCAGGCAGACTGTGTGAGTTCAAGGGCAGCCAGGGATTCACAGTGAGACCTTGTCACAAAGACCTGAACATACACAAACACGTATATACACATATACCACACACAGAAAAAAATAGATACCAATACACACATATCTATGACTGCTACATCAGAAGGCCAAGGTAGGAGATCTCTATAAGGAGGAGGTCAGCCAGGGCTACAGTGAGACCCTGTGTCAGGAAGGAAAGGCAATCCAGGAGTGGCTGGAATGTGATGATCCAAACTATAACAACGAGCTTGGTGTTTGCAGAACACGTCGTTGAGTTAATTACCCTCTCAAGACATTCTTGTGTCTTGAGATAGTTTCCAGTAACAGAATTGTGAACAGATTCTAAATGATTTACAGACACACAAAGGCTGACTGGCAAGGGCAGTGGAAGAGCATCAGGATGTTGCGGGAGGTCCTTCCGCTCCTCCAGCCTATAGCCGCTGAGATACCAGCCCATGGGGGCGTGGTCTCTCTCCCTTTAAAAAAGCTGCCACTTTCCTCTCCTCTCTCTCTTCACTTCCTGCTCTGCCGGCGACTAGACTCCCTTCCTGGTTGCGCAGAGGGCTGTTGTCTGGGACGGTGATCTGTAAGTTTTTTCCCCTTTAAATAAATACCACCCTATTAATCATAATTCCAAACTGGTGTGGCATTGTTTGTGACTTACGCCTTCATCAGGAGACTGCAGGAATGGTCCCAACAGTGAGAACAAGGGGACACAAGATGCATGTTTGAGAATTACTTTTGCTACACAGGAGTGAAGAAAGGACAATTTATCTATAAAATATGGCATCATTTAATATCTAAGTGATGCTAAATTAATAATTTATTAGTCATCAATAAGATGTACATACTGGATCTGGGAGTACAATCCTATACAGAGAATGATTAGCATATGAGAAGCCCTAGTCTCCACTCCACACTGAAGATGACCAAGAAGCTGTTTTAAGATCTCAGTGGATCTGTTGTGGAATATTAGTTGAAGATGTGTTGCATTTGTTTATGCTGTGGAACATTTGTTTACTGACACAAAGATGTATTGCATTCTTTATGCTGCATTTGTTTAACTCCGTGAAGCCGCATTATTTTGTCTGTCTAAAACACCTGGTCGGCCTAAATAAGTGCTGAATGACCAATAGCAAGGCAGGGGCAAGAATAGGTGGGGTTGACAGGCAGAAAGGATAAATGGAAGGAGAAAAGGATCAAGCAGCAAGAAAAGAAGAGGTAACCACCCAGCCACTCAGTCAGACACAGAACAAGAAGGGAAGAAAAAAAAATACAGAAACAGAGAAAGTTAAAGCCCATAGACAAAAGGTAGATGGGATAATTTAAGAAAAGCTGGCTAGAAACAAGACAAGCTAAAACCGGCCATTCATAAGAAAGAATAAGACTCCATGTATTTATTTGGAAGCTGGGCAACGGGCCTCCAAAGGGTGAAGAGAAAAGAAATGAAAGCAAACAAACAAAAAGAAAAAATCAACTACATGGGTCTTCTCTGGGGAGCAATGGGCAGAACTGTGGCCCTTGCACTGTGATGCCCACACTCATGCATGCTCCCTCTCCAACCACAGAGCATGCAAACAAGCTGATGTGAAGGATATGAGACAGGGAGACAGATAGTCCTGACCATTCAAGGGAGCTCCATGGAACCCTGGAACCCAGGGAAAGAGATGGGGAGAGGTGTCATTCAGCAGAGACAGCGTGTGTGTCTGGAGCCCCAAGGATAGGGCTCAGGATGTAAGATGGAGACAACAAAGCCTCCAGGAAGACTCAGCCCTGGGACGCCGTGACTTTAGAGAGGTCACCAGACCCATGGGTGCCACAACATGGCTCAGCCTTATAGCTTCTTGTTTTGGTGGCTCCAGAAGCAAACACAAGGGACTGCAGGAGAGACACAGCACAGGATGATCTGCCTGGGACAGTGCTGACCATGGTGTCACTGTGAAGATCAACCAATCGCTGCAAGCTGCTCCAGGACCAAAGACGCAGCACCCTCCTCCAGGGCCAAGAAACCCCTCACTTGTCTGGCTCAGTCTATGGAACACAGACACAGATGGTACTGGGCTCAAGACAGGCCCTCCAGAGCACAGCCTCATCAGTACAGGTGCCACCAAACCACATTCTCTAACAGGGACCTACCCCCAGAAGATCCTCTGGCCACCTCTTGCCCTCCCCCACAGCAATTATGCTCCCTACCCCCACCCACAACACCTGTGGCTGTCAAAAACCTACCGGGCACCGCCTACACCAACATCTACATCAGGCACACACCGAAGACCAACAGCTGTCCCACTGACACCACCCCACAGGTTCAAGTTGATGGTCCCTGACCTCCCAGTTACTGTAGCAGCCAGATTCCTAGGCCCTTCATGAAGAACCTTGTGGAGGTCCAGGCCTGTCCTCCTACCCACCCATCCTCCTGACCCTGGCAGACCTGGATCTGGACCCATCAGGACACAGTGCAGAGGTAGGACCAGCAGGTTCTTAAGCCACATGGTTGTCACCAAGCAAGGCACAGAGCAGCAAGGTGAAAAAAAAAGTTCCTTTCTGTGAAGACCTCTCAGGCCACAGACCAGGGGCCCACAAGGCCACTGCACCAGACAACACCACTGACTTCTGATACCTACTGCTTCACGAATTACTCCCAAAGCAGTGGCGACCCAGCACTTGGGTGCAGACATCCCCAGGTGCTCTCAGTCAGGGAGTCCTTCGCCTACTGAAGACCCTTCTGTCTGTTTCTTCTCCTTAGGGACCCAACTTCTGTCTAACTGCACTCCAAGCCCCCTCCCCGCTCTAGCTCTCCCTTAAAAGCTTGCTAGAGCCGGGCGATGGGGGCTCAAGCCTTTAATCCCATCACTTGGGAGATAGAGGCCGGAGGACCTCTGAGCTTGAGGCCAGTCAGAGCTACACAGAGAAATCCTATCTTAAAAAACAAACAAAAATAAACACTAGCTATCATCTCCCAAGCCTCCCTTCCCCTTTCTCTCCCTTCCCCTCTGCACTGCTCCCCCATCCATGCAACAGCCAGCCTCCTTAGAAAACCCAGACCCCATGGCCTCAAGCTGTCCCCACCACCCAGTCACATGGTTTTATGACACCACCTCTGCTACAAGGCATCCCACCCACCTAGGGTCCTGGGTTCCCTCTCAAGTTCTTTACATCAGTGTCCCCAGCCCGTCAGTATCCCTTTGGTCCCCTCATTGTGCTCCCAGACCTCTGAAACCTGGCCCTCCCTTCCCTTCTGGCTCCAGCTCATGACTGGCCTTCCTCTTGTGGCAGCTTCTCTCCTCATTCCCCTGCCCCTTCTAGAAGGTTCAGTCTCTAAGAATGGCTCCCAGCTGTCTCCCCATCCCAGGGATTTCCACTCCATGACTGGTCTCCTGCATGTTTATCTCCCACAAGCATGCCCAACAACCCAATCCCAGCAGAGTCCAAACACCCTCAGAGACAAGGTCAGCTCTCCAGACGTCAGAGGAAGACAGCCAGCCCCTAAGAACACCCTAAAACCTTGTCAAGCACATGCAGATACCAGATGGTGCCACCTCAAGATAAAGTTATCCAAACTATGACAGACTACCACAACAGAGCATCTCCTAAGCCCAAAACATGGGGCTGGACAGTGGCCATCCACAGCATAGAGCAGAGCAAACGGCGTCAGAGAGGTTGGAGGCCCTGTCCCTGAGCTGCACAGGAGGATGGAACATGAGC
This sequence comes from Microtus pennsylvanicus, assembly GCF_037038515.1. Taxonomy (NCBI): domain Eukaryota; kingdom Metazoa; phylum Chordata; class Mammalia; order Rodentia; family Cricetidae; genus Microtus; species Microtus pennsylvanicus. Next base: position 62,129,113 of record NC_134590.1, read on the forward strand.
TGGGTTTGTCTGCAAGGAGACAGGAGGCCCTACCTCAAGGGTATGTTTGGGGTTGTACACTTAAATTGTAGGTTGTGTGTGAGTGGAGAATTCTGAAATTCTGACCGCAGCTGAAATTGAAGCCAGGTGCCAGCATCTGGGAGGATGTCTGGCCTTGTTTGACTTTTTAAAGGGGGAGAGGCTAAGAATAAAGGAACCCAGAGAATAAATAATGGGCGGGATCATGTAGCTGCCAAAAGAGAGGGCCCCCACCTACCCTGCAACTCAAGGGGCATGGGCTGTAATGTTAGGACAAGACAACAAGGGACCCTGTTACTTCTATCCAGTCTCTAATGAGCAGCTAGCAGCTTGGATCCCGGGAGAGAGTAACGGTTAGTGGGGGCAATGGTGGGTTAGTTGGTTCAGAGACAAAGACAGACAAGGAGCTGTGCACTCCGAGCAGAGAGCACAGAGAGTGCCCCCATAAAACAGAGCAAAAGGACAAGAACGTACCACAGACAGCACTTAGGCTGAGAGGGCACAGAACTCCAGCAGCCACACACAGGCCCCAACACTCCAGGACCAGCCCACTAACACAAGGGGCTGGCCACTCCTCACACCAGCACCTGTGTGAATGAGCACAGCTTTGCCCGTTCCTAAGACAGAAACCTGTGGTGACTGCCCAGAAAGGGCAGCACCTCCACCTTGTGTCTCCACTGGATGTGATGATCCAGCTGACCTGCAGCCATCCACACGAGATCTGTCCTGCTCAGATCTCTGCCGTCACCAGTTGGTCTTCTCCATCTGCCAAGGAGCATCATCTGCACTGAAAAGCAGGGGACAGGTGGACCACCGTGGGGGAACCCATGCCCTGCCTGCCTTCCCATGAGCACCTCAAACAGCTTCACTAAAAGGAGCAGGCTGCTGTGCCCACATCTGTCGCACACATCAACATGAGAGCTTTCTCCGTGCCAGGCACGAGAAAAACAACAGGGAAAACGGCCCACCTGGGGAGCCCACTCAGGGACTGCAGGTCCCTGGGCAGAGAATCTAAGAGAGGAGGCACCAAGATGAGGCAGGAACATGCCGGCTCCACTCCCATCACCTACCCAGCTCATCTGCACCCTCTTCTTGGAACACGCTCCCACCTCCCACTCCCAGGGCCACTCAAATTGCACAGGCTTGCTTCCTGCCCTGGTGTGCTTGAACACGGATGTGCAACCACAATGGGAGGTTTCTAGAGGTGCTGAGTAAGACTTGCCCCCCTCAAATTCACATTAATTCACCGATGCAACAGTATTAAAAAATAATGGAACATTTAACACGTTAGGCTACCCTGTAAAAGAAGTGATGCTGCTCTCACAGGAGTGGGTTAGTTCCCACCAGAGCAGGCTGTAGAAAGGGTGTGTTTGGCCCCTCCCTACTGGCTTCCTCTTGCTTGCATTCTCACTCTGTGGTGCTAGATCACCAGGGCCATGAGACTGACCAGGGGCCAGTCAGAAAGGGCTAGTCAAATTTGGAGAGTTACTCAAACGTCGTTACCCTACTGAGTACCCCAGTGTTGGGTATTTTTGTTATGGTGGCAGAAAAAGAGATAGCTATGGCAGGTCTTTTAGCAAGGTGCCCCATATCTAGAGGGCAAGGCACATCCCTGCCTTCAGAGCAAGAGTTCTGCCAGAGCTGCTGAGCCAGAGAAAGAAGGGTTGCTCCATAGTACTACTGAGAAGTGGAGGAACCTTTGGGAGGCTGGGCTGACTAGAGGAAGCTAGGTCATTAAGATATGTCAAGGTTTGAATGTGAAATGTCACCAACGGCCTTGTATTTCGAACACTTGATCTCCAGCTCGTGGTGCTGTTCTGAGAAGCTGTGAAACCTTTAAGGTATGGGACTTTACTGGAGGCAGTGGCTCACTGGGGAGCAGACCCTGGGAATTAGCCTGGTGTAACGGCGTTAAACGAATACAGACAGATTGTAAATATATATATAACTTTAATGGAGAAATAGACTTAGAGAACCACCGTTCCAGCACTCGCCATATTTATAGGTAAACATTAGCCCAAGGCGAACACGCCCCCTAAGGGGCGGGACTTATCCCTACATCTCCCCCTTTTGTCTAAATAAGACAGAACTAAACCAAATACAACTATATACAATAATAACAAATAATAAATATAACAAACAATATTGAGAACAAAAGTTTTGCTAAACATTCTATCTCAAGGAGTCTAAATAATGTAGAGAGTAACTACAATTATATAATCTTCAACTCCGTCAAAGATCTGAGAAGGGAATAAATATTACTTAACAACGAGATATATCCAAAATGTGCAACAATTGACAGAGACAACTGACTACCTGGGAAATCACCCAAAGTCTCGTTTGCAATGTTGAGTCAACCAACTTTGGCTAAGGCTCAGTTGGTAGAGCATGAAACTCTTAATCTCAGGGTCGTGGGTTCGAGTCCCACATTGGGCGCCAAAATGTAACAGTGTAAACGAATGCAGACAGATTGTAAAAATATATATATATAGCTTTAATGGAGAAATAGACTTACAGAACCATCCTTCCCGTGGAGACCAGGAAAGCAGAAGCAAGTGCTGCAGCAAGCTCGCCAGATTTATAGGTAAACATTAGCCAGAGGCGAATACGCCCCCTAAGGGGCGGGACTTATCCCTACAGCCTGGTCCAGCTCCAGCCTGAGTTCTTGCCTCCTGATCTGCACAGATATGACAATCTGCCCGGCAAGTTCCCACCACCAATGATGCCCCAGTCACCATGCCTTCCACAGTTTGCTAAACTGGATTCCCTTAAACCAACCCTGAGCTAGAGCCAAGCTCTCCTCCCTGGGATGGCCTGTCAGGTATTATCTCAGCAACAGGAAAAGAAATGAGACATGGTGTGCCCTGGAAGGGCACTGGAACACCAGCTCCTTCCTGCCTGTCCTTCACTTCCTGGCTGCCAGGAGGTAAGACATGGTGTGCCCTGAAAGGGCACTGGAACCCTGGTTCCTTCCTGCCTGTCCTTCACTTCCTGGCTGTCAGGAGGTAAGCTCTGCTCCACCGTCTGCTCCCCCCATGATGCACTGCACACAGGCTCAAGCAGTATATATCCATATATATCCAAACACATAGCCATATCAATCACCAAGGATCTTGCTGAGCACACATTCAGAAGGAAACCAAACACCAGAGGACTGACAAACACTCTGGCACATTTCCCAGGTGCCCATAGTGACAGGGCCTTCCATCCTCCAGGAGAGAAAACTAGGGCTGCCTCGCTTTCTACTCCCAAGCCCTTCACCCATTACCCTGTGCCCAGCCCAACCAGACATCCCCACAAGTGCTGTGAGTATGACTGCCTTTAGGGACACATGAGCTCTCCAAACTGGGCAGCAGCACAGTACGTCGTGGCTGTGGGCAGGCCCACTCCCTGCAGGTTACCTGTACTGGTGACCCTATAAGGCAGGCACATGCAGACAGCACTGCCTCTCTAGCTGCCCCACGATTTAGCAGAGCAGACAGCACCTCTATCATTGGTCACATCTCCAGTAAGTAACCAATGGAGGGGTATGCAATGCAAGACAGGCAGGAAGCCCTGCTAAAGCCAAAGAAATCTAAAGGACTCGAGGAGGACAACTTCCAGTCTCCTGTTCCACACACTGTGTCTACCACTCCCCTGGAACACTCACCTGCACCTGTCTCCCCAGTCTGCACCTTCCTAGAAATAATCCCTCACAGCCAAACCTCCTCTGTGCAGCCAACAGGTAGCTAAGGCTCCGGAGTCCCTGCTTGCAAGCACCAGCTAGTGAAGCTGTCCTATGATGTACACGGTCTAAACAAGACAGTCAGAGTCCTAAGGGGGCCCCAGGAAAACTGAGGGGCCTGATTCCTCACCATACAGAGCGAACAGGGATTATCTTGTAGGCCATGACTCGGGTCAAATGGAGTGCCAACAAGGAGATCCACAGATCCATCAAGTTTCTGAGAAAACGATGGCATCAGAAACACTACCAGCTGGAACTGAAGAGGCAGAAGGCCTCAGGAGGACGTGGGCACTGGATCCTGTGAGCCCTCACAACAGGAAGCAGGTGACAGTATCTCAGCTGCAGGAAGAGCACATTCCAGGAGGAGAAACCAGACTGGGAGGAATACTGAGGTCTTGGGGTTTAACAAGAACCCTGCAGCCATTCCCAGTCTAGACTTCAGGGTGGCCACAGCTCGGAGGCCATCTCATCTCTCAGTCTTCTCTGCACTGCGCAGGAAGGCCTGCAGTGGGGACATCTGTCCTGGGTATGGGTAGGTGGGCCGACTGCTTGTCCCTTCAGTTTCCTCTCCAAAGGTTTGAGTCAGGCCCTCCCTCATCTGCACCAAACCAACTCAAGTGCTAGAGTCTGACCTGCTACTGCTGTGGAACACATCTTGTATGTAGGATAAGGGCACTGGGACCAGCAATTGACAGGGAGCTCTGAGATGCCCCATAACCAGGCCTCCTATTTATCCTGCCCTTAATAGTATTCTTGTCTTGGACGCGAAACGGACCTAGTGACTCACTTCCAACTACTAAACCCCAGCAAAAGTGATGAGGGGTCAGCTCCGAGGCTAGGTCACAAAAGGACTGTGGCTTTTGTCTTGCCCTCCCCCTCTCCCTCACTCTGAGGGAGATGTCAGGTTGTGAGCGTCCCTAACTAGACACCCACATGACAGGGAGCCAACAAGATGGGAAGTCTGCCAGTAGCCGTATTAGCAACCTTGGAAGAGGATCTTCTAGAGCCAGCAACTGCCACAGGTGAAACCTGGAAGCAGCTCCTCCCAACACAGCTTGGACTGACAGTTAAATCCCAACCTGGGTGAGTGCTGACCACAGAAGCACGCTGTGTAGTGTAAGATGCTGTGCTGGGGACGACCTGCTGCTCCGCAGTAGATGGCCAATGTCACAGAGAACACAAAATGAAAATATCATCACTTGATCTTCCATCGCTACACTAGAAATACATACACCACAGCATTGTTTGTTCCTGGGTGGCCAAGCATAGGAAGGTGTTTTCAGACAGGTTCCCTAAAATTGAGTCTGGGACAAGACGACAGCTGCAACATCAGAGCTATTCCAACAAGAAAGCCAAGGAACTGGAGGGAGGGACCACCACTGGATAGCCACCTGGTAGCTCAAGGTCTCGTCATTCGAGTGTACTAATCCCATTGACAAATGCAGAGATGAGCTCAAGCACATCCTACATCCCGGGTCCAAACCTCCGTTCAGAGACTGTTCTCCGAGCCTGCTGCAAGTCCTTGGCGGCTCATGTCTCCAGTGTGTTTGAGAGCATCTTGGCAGCCATTGCACTGCAGTGTGCCCAGGGGCTGATGGAGCAGTGCTGGCTGGCTAAGCAAGCATAGTGTTGCTCCCCTCCCAAGCTCTTCTATAGGCAGGGTTCCTCCAGGGTTTCTGCAATGGTCAGTCCCTGCGGTTTTAACATTTTAGATGCCAAGAAACCTGAGGCCAAACATTAGGACCATACAGATGTGTCAACTCTTCTCTTACACAGCAAGCCCTTTTCTCCCTATTCCAGTCAGTCTTAACACCAAACACTCAATCCTGCTAAGTTGCAGCACAGAAATTAGGTATGAAGAATTCCTTTAAACAGTGACTCTGAGTTCACCTTAGAATAAAACATTCCAAAGGAGAAAGAAGTAGGGGTGGTAAAGAGGAAAGTGAAGACAGCCATCATTTGGCCTGCTCCGCTCCTCCAAATACACACTATCATCACAGTTGAGGACACCTGACAGGCGGAGGGGTCAGAGGCAACACAGCTAGACTAATGTCACAGCTGTCACATGAAACAAGCTTCAAATGCTGACTGAGCATAAATATCGAGCCTTAGGAGACAAGGCACAATGATCACAGGTGGCTTCCACAGCCCTTCCCCAGAGGACTTACCCATGCTCACCTCAGCTCCCTGATGCACCCTCCAAATACAAGCTAAGCTGCCAGGACCCAAAGAGCAGTGTTTCCCATAAACAGGACTCGTTGCATACCCAGGGACCTCAGAAGAGAGAAGACCAGGAACACAGACTGTCCAGAGGCAGCAGGGACCCTGCCTCCAGGCAAAGCTCAACTCACACTTACCTGTTTTCAGATTTAGCAGCAAAGATACTATCTCAAAAGGCAAAAGGTTTGCTTTTCTTGTCTTTGAGCAACTATAATTTTTCCTGATGTAAAGTTCACAACTAGCAAACCCCAAAGGCTAGCCTAGTCACAGAAACAAACATGTACAAGCTCCCAGTATAAAAGAAGGGACAATGCAAGGCCACCAATGACTAGAACACTTAGAGATCCAAAATGCAACGCTTCACACTGCCTGGGCTCACCCACTACACATATGGTGCTAGAGAGCGCACTGTGTGCATGCAGACAGGGCCTCCAGCTACTCACAGAGCACAGCAGAGGTGAGGTGCTCATGCAGTGCAGTGCCATTGCATGGGGTGAGAGAACACAGGAACGGGCACTGCCCCTTGGTTCCCTGGGATCTGCACTGTAGCACTGCAGAAACTGACAGGCCCATTTCTTCAGTGCCCCCACAGGTTGAGGACCCGATTCTTTTGCAGGGAAGGGAGCAATAAGCCATAGGAACCAACAAGGACCTGACTGCATGGGGCCCACCTGCCAGAGGTCGAGGACCTTCAAATGCAATAGCAGCAGCACACTGACCCAAGAAATCAGCAGAGAGAGTAGCTAGCCTCCATCACTACTTCATGAGACCCCCACGGCCAGCTGAGACCAGGGCTAGCACTGAGAATGGATGCCACCCGAGCCCACAGTCTGCTAGGCAGAGGACATTTGTCAACTCATTCCTCTCACTATGAGCACCAGTCTAGGCTCCCAAGTTTTAGAAAAGAGACAGAACATGCAGAAGCCACAGCCTGTCAGGACAGGGGTCCTCACTGTCAACGGCTCTGCCATGGCAGTTGTGATCCCAGAAACACCAGTTCCAAACCTCTGAAATATTTAAAGTAAACCGTCCTAATTTTTCCCTTTCATTTTATTTGATCTTTCCTTTTTATCGCTAGTTGATATATAGTTCTGCTTGTGGTTTTTAAATCTGTGCAAAGCGAGTCTTTGAAGACAGTTGACTGGTTTCACAAAAATATGAGACACATTAGTAGATGCTACATAAAAAACCAACAGATTTTTTGGCAGTCCAGTGTCTCAAACACTACGCAGCAACATTTTCTCTGACAAGCCCAACTATAAAGAAACAAGGCTAATCCTTGGTGCCCATAGTCCCACCCGAGGAGCCTGAGCTCCCCACATCCTGGGGCACCCTGCTCTCCTGTTCCTAGCTAACCTTACCACATTGCCTTCACAACTGTCCCCTGCATCAACGGCACAAAGGACAGAATAACTGTCTAGAGTTCTATACCCAGCTAAACTAACAAGGAACTAGCCCATAAGGAAGGTTTCAAAATCAAGAGGAAAGGTTCTCTTTTACATTTCTTAGCTATTAAAAAAGTAGAATTTTAGCAAGACAAGGATGGATCTGAGATCAGACGAGGAACCTGGCACACAGGAACCCAATACAGAGCGGTATAGCACAGGTGACCCCAGCTAACAGCTCTGTAGATCTCTGGACTTCAGGGCAGACTGGAGAAGGCTCTTCCAGTACCACCAGCTGTAGGTGTGAACTAAGATGAGGATGTAATGAAATCCAGTTCTGGCACATCAGTGACAGCAAGATCAGCCCACAAGTGCATGATGGGAGCTGTGCTCCAAGCCCTGTTCAGCTCAGTGATGGCAGCTGGTTTAAGTAAGAGGCCCCACTATTTAAAGGGGCATGGAGAGATGATTCGGTGGTTAAGGGATCTTGGCTCCATTCCAGCACTTAAATGGTGGCCAATGATCATCCATAACCACAACTTTGGGGATCCAACAGGCATGCATATGGTCCATACACATGCATGTAGGTAAAATATTCATACACACACAAAAATCTTTTTTTAAGAGATGAGACATGGGGGGGGTGAGTGCACAGAGACTTGAGACTCCATCCACCTAGGGTGGCCCCTCTGGGGCTGGGCAAGTGGCACAGAATGCCACTGTTGAATTTAAACCCATGGGTTAGTTCCCAACAAACAGTGTCATGGAAGGAAAACTAAGACCATGGCTCAGAGATAGATGAGTGATGTACAAAATATATATGTATATAGCACAGAGTGTGTGCATGACTATGTGACTGCCTGAACAAGGCAGGGAACTCATGGGGGCAGTGAGGTCATAAGAGAACAAGGAAAGGAAACAAAGGACAAATAATGTGCTCCCCTTCTCTCATTTACCCCCAGACCTTTAAGGACATTGAGTGCGGTCACTAACCAGGTTAGTGCCTGCCTGGAACAAACAACTTCTGCACGGGAGAAGCCTGGAGTTTCTAAAATGGTAGCCCCTGAAAATCAGAAGCCAAGTTCCCATGTATATTTGGGCTTGTTTGCTTTGGGATTTAATGTTTGGGGGCTTTTTTGGGTTTTGGGGGGGGTGCTGTTTGTTTGTTTTGTATTTTGAGGCAGGGTTTCCCTGTGTAGCCCGTGCTGTCCTGGAACTTGATTTGTAACCAGGCTGGCCGCGAACTCACAGGTCCGCCTGCCTCTGCCTCCCCAGTGCTGGGATTAAGGGCATGCACCACCAAGGCCAGCAAGATTGTTTCTAAACTATGTGTACATGTGTGTAATGCTCATGCAGTCCAGAGCCTGGGGAGGCCAGAGGCATCCGTTCTTCTGGAACTAGATCTATAGGGAGTTGTGAGCTGTCCAAGGCAGGTTCTAGAAACCAAACATGGTTCCTCTGCAAGACCAGTAAGTACACACTCTCAACCACTGAGCCATCTCTCTAGTGCGGTGATTTTTGTTGGGCCAAGGTCTCACTTGGCCCAGGCTTCAGCATCAAGCTTACCATCCTCCTGAGTGCTGGGGTTCAGGCTACTACTGAGCAGATTTCTGGAGACTGTAGTTTTCACTGGATTGCCGAAGGAGTGGGAACCCCCACCTTCCTAAAGAGAATAAATGGACACCGCACCCTTTCACAGATGGGCAGCAAAACCACAAGCTACCACAGTCCTTGCTGTGTAGGACCCTTGGGTAGATCCATGTGTCCCACCCTGGGGAAAAAGCAGGACACAGCTGTTCCTCAGTGAGAAGGGGAAACCACACCAGGGTCTTTGCAGATGTAAACTGAGAACTTCAAATCTCCTGGCAACTCTAAATGTCCTTAAAGACCAAAGCAGAAGGAGGTTTACGAGAAAGCTGTGTGATGCTGGAACCAAGCCCTGAACCCAGGGATGAGACTAGTGTCCACCTGACATGAGAAGTATGGAGATTCTCCCTGAGCTTTCCCAAAGGACATGTGGCCAGTGAGGCCCACTGCACACTCCTGGCATCCGGAGCCATGAAGAATGAACTGTTGTTTTAAGCCACTAAATTTAAGTCTCTGCAATAGCTCAATAGGAAACTAAAGCAAGTGCTGACTAGTAAGTAAATGTTTGCAAGGTTTCCAGCAAACTCTCTCTCTCTCTCTCTCTCTCTCTCTCTCTCTCTCTCTCTCTCTCTCTCTCTCTCGCACACACACGCACACATACATGCACACAATGTTAAGGGCCCTCAGCCACCCGATACCATCTTCGTGCACTTGCTGCCAGCATGCTCCCTCAGCCAGATGGAACCAGCACGTTGGGCCTGTCTCAGACACAAATGTCAAATGACAACGGGATTAGAAATACAGTGCTCAGCCTCAGCCTCTCCCACCCTGGGATCCTCGAAGGACCTACTGCAGCAGCCAGTGACCAGGCTCAGCATCACCTCTGTGACGCCCACCATCCATCCTCTTGAGGCTGTTGTTCTAAACGTAAGGCAAAAAATGAGCCCGTCCTTGACCCTCCTGTGTGACATGTAGAACCACAAAGTGCCTCCTGTCACAAGCTGGCACTCAGGAGGGATGCACTGCAGTTTGGTCCTCAGTATGGACCTTGCCTTCCCAAAGCCTGGAACACATACACCACCCCAAGTCTGAGGGCTTTTCCTCAGCTCTGGGATTTGCTGACCTCTGCCAGCTCTCTGGCCTCTCCTCGTCCCTGTCAGAGGCAACCCTCCTTCTGCATGACACTCCCCCAGGGTAGGGGCCAAGAAGCTTCAAGGTCCTAGCCAAGAGCCTTAATTGCCCATCTTCTCTCATGACTTTCTCTGTCCCAACAGTGTCCCTGAAGTCCAGGTCCTGACTACTTGGTTCTTGTCATCCGGCCCCCAAATGAAAAAGGTGTAACATTTTTATTCCCGTTTTTCTGCAGCAGAAACTTCATACCGACAATAGTGCTTCCTTCAGAAACTGAAAACTTAAGCACGACCTCTTGATTCAAAATTGATTTTGCTCCTCTCCCCCCACCCATACACACCAGTTGCTTACTGTAGCTCAAGGTTTCACTCCCAGGGCGACTTCCCTGTGCCAGCTTTCCCTCATCTACACTCCCCGGGTCTGAGCCCATTCCAGGAGCCTAGGCCCCTCTATCTGTACTCTATGGGTCAGAGCCCCTCTGTCTACACTAAAGGGTTCTGAGCCCCCACCCCCGCTACATTCCACAGCTGAGTCCCCTGCCTATCCAGTTCCGCTCTCATCTATACGCCATAGGTCTGAACCCATGTCTACACTCGACAGCTCTGGGACCCCTTGTCTACACTCCACAGCTCTAGCCCCTCCATAATTCTCGCTGTGGGCTGCTCTGCGTTCTTGCCCTACATTTCCTCAGTTCGGGTCCTTGGAAACGGTCTCTGCCCAAACAATGCAGCCGCGGGCTGAGTTAGACTTTAAATCCCCCTCACTGCCGGCTGGACCCGCTTCTGAGCCGGGTCAGATCCCGCCCGGGTCCGGTGGGCTGCGGCCCGTGCAGAACCTGCACATCCGGCCTGTGCGGGACCCCGGCCGTCGTCCGCGCGAGCAAGTTCCCGGAGTCCCGCGCGAACAAAGAAGGCGCGGGCGGCGCCCGAGCTCGGCCCCACGGCCGCCCGCAAGCCGACCAGCCCGGGCCGTGCGGGGGCGCGCGCCAGGGAAGAAAGACGCGCGAGGAGGCGCGCCGGCCCCGCTCACCTACCGGGCCGCCGCTTGCTCCCGCTGGGCGCCCGCCGAAAGCACCAACGGTCACCACCGTCGCCGGGCCGGGGGCGGGGCTCCGGGAGGGGCGGGGTCTGACCCCTGATAGCGGAGCTCGGGCTCCAGGGGGCGGAACTGTAGGGCGGGGCCCAGGGTCTAGGGGGCGGGGCTCGGTGAGGGGCGGGTCAGGCCGTTGTCCCGGACTCGGACCCGCAAAGTCCAGCTTCTGGGGGCGTGGCTCTAGGGAGGGCGGGGTCCAGCCAATTTGAAGGGAGGGACTCAGGGTCTCGGGGGCGGGCTTCACTCTGGATCCTCCGGGGCTCCGTGTTTTGGAGGGTTCAGTGTTTAGGGGACCGGATTTGAGGAGGGGGAGGGGGTCAGACCGTTGGATTGCCTGTGTAGGGACCGACTGGGGGGTGAGGGGGGGGGTGCCTGCTTCTGAAGGCGGGGCTTCTGGTGGGGCGGGGTCCAGCTATTGGGGACAGACGGGGTCGGGCTCCCAGGATTGGAGTGCTCAGGAAGTAGGGGCGTGCCCGGGACATAAGACCTAACGGAAAGCACAACCTCCTGGGCAAAGGGCTAGGCAGGGGCGGGGCGGGGCCTGCACTCGGGGCGGGACTTCCGCCCAGTGGAGGCGGTGATGGTCTAACTGTGGGGCTGAGGTGTCCCACCGAGCCGCAAACACCAGAAATGTTTCTTTTTTGTGTGGCTGGAAAGTGTGAACTCCTTCGCGTGTAGAGAAAGGTGATCACTTCGTCCTTTTTCAGGAAGCAGAGCTGAGACACGATTCACTTGTGAGGGGTGGGAGGGGAGTTGCGCACCTGCCACGAGAGGGGTGATTCCCCAGAGAGGTGTGCGTTTGCGATAGAGGTGTACCTTCCCTGCTCCAAGCACTCCCGGGCAATACACAGCAGCTGCACAAGCTGGTTTTCTAGCTCCTTCGCCCAACCTTTCCAGAGCACCGAGCCTTATCTATCCCCAAGGAGACCTTCCTTTGGAGAAACACGACGAAGGCGGGGTTCCCCTTCCCTTCGCAAGCTGTCTTCCTAGCAACCACAGCTTCTTCGGCGGTTTCGTTCATTCAGAAACTTTCAGAAAACAGTCCGCTGGGCGTATTACTGAAATATCTTAAATGTTAAGAGAGGGAAAAAAAAAGTCCAGTCCAGGAATTCACTGGCTGAGCTCTGTTTTTCTCAAACACTACCCCAACCTGGCTCAAGCTTCTTGGACTTGAGATTAAATCATTACGAAAGTCCCACAGCAATAACTTTCAAGATTCACCTCCTCCCTTAAATCGGAAAATGTACATGCTTCCAGAAGGACAGCACCCCCTGGGTTCTGTCAGGTGCAGTTTCAGGTTGCTGCATGGGTAGACACTGACTGTCCATGTGTCCTGAGCAGGCAGCCCTGTGACACTGGGCCGGTAGCAATAGCATAGGACCCTGTTTCTGTGCAGGCAGCACAACCTCACACCTCTCTCTCACCTTGGCCTCACTCAACTCCTTCAACCTCTCAGAATCTCTCTGCCCTTTCTTTCTTGGCCCTGCTCCCTTCTCTTCTGTCTTTTTCCCCCACCTATAAGCATGGGAATGAAGAAGTGGGATACAATAGCAGTCTATACAGCCTTGAGAATGAACTCGAGGGCTTTATGCTGAGTGTAATAAGACAGACCTAGAAAGGCAAATGCGCATACCTGCAGCTTTGGTCTTCCCTGCTGGGGCCTGCCATAAACTTGCTTAGCGCTGTAGTGGAAGTATGGAGACGTGGCCCAAAATGTTCCCTGCCAGAACAGAGCTGTCTCACTTGCGTTGGGGAAAACCTCCCCTGGAGCAGAGCTGCAACACTCACTGGGGACTTTCCCCTCGAGGAGCAGAGCACTTGCATTTGATCCTGTGATTCTGATAGGCTCTCCCGGTGCCTGTGTTCCCCCTCAGGGTCTGGGCCACAGTGGCCCCTGTCCCTCATATCTGTTCTACCCACAGCAAACTCCCCAGTCACTTGGCATTCCATCCACCGGTAGCAATTAGGTAAGTTTACCCTTTGGTAGGTGCAAATATTTCCAAGTGGGAGGAAGTGATCATTGAGTGTCCAGCACTCCTTTGGTATTCTTGGAGGCAGAGGTACCCCAGGCAAGGTCTTTAAGGCTACAGCTGGCCCCCCTTCACCTGGCCCCATCCCACACCCCTGGAGCTGCAATCCTGCAGTTTCCTTAGGCCAAACTGGGCCCTTCCTGCCCTCTTCTCCTGTCTTCCCTTCAGAGCTGCCACAGCTCCTCTAAGCCCTTGTGACTTTGGTGACTCTGTTACCTGACCCTTGCCAATGAATGAGACACACCACCCCCTCCAGCCTGCTTTTCCTCTTCACCTTCTGGACTTTACAGATGCCCTGGAACCAAGTCTCTCCTGTGGCTTAGCCAGGCTAAGACCCTGACCCCCACTGAGTGTAGTGATGACCCACTGAGCAGCTTGGTCCTCATTTTGGTCCTCCTGAGCCCTGGAGATGCCTGTGACTACAGAGGGCAGTGACGTTTTCCTTCTCTCTCATCTATGGTGTCTTCCACACCCTCTCATTTCCCATTGAGATACCTCTTAGACAACCTCCAGCCTCTACACCCCACCTGAGGTACCCTAAATTTATTCGCCTTTCCAATTGAATTTGGCCACAGTACCCCTTAGATTATTAATCCAAACGGCCATGTAATGGTGCCCTAGGTCCCAATATTATTCAGTACCTGTACAACTGCTGTAGCGATGGGGGAACTGGAAAAGACTATGCCCAAGCTTTCTCACCTCCGCTCCATGCTGCCTCTCTGCACTTTGTTCCCCTACTCAGCTCCTCCTAGCTATGAAGTCAAGGTCGTGGGGTTAAGTTAGAGTCAGGGTGTTCTTTCCCTGGCCCTTTACCCTACACTGCCCAGGTGTCCAGCAGCCCTCTTCCCTTCCCTGCCCCCCAGGCCCCTCTGCTCTGGTGAAGATGCTGCTCCACCTATTGGCCAAACCTTGACTTGTCACCTGCTCACCTGTATAGGCTCAGCTCTGGGGTTGTCCTCTGGAACCAGCGCTCATCCCTGCCCCACCCATAACCTTCCTGGGCACCCACCAGGCTGTATGCCTATCACTGAAGGGCACATGGGGAAGGCAGCTGTGCAATACTGCCCCACAAAGCCATACACATACAAAGACCCAGACTTCAACTGCCAAATGCTTTGGAGTACTCACCAGTGCTCTGCAACAGCTAGGCCTTGGGGATGCAATATCTATGAATGCAAGCATAAGGCTCGAGAAGCTGCAAGCAGCTGGCCCAGCATGGGTGACTGCCATTCGAGCTCCTGGCAGAGCCAGCTGGGGAGGAGAAGCAAAAGCTGAGGCCTCAGCACTAAAATGAACTGGCTTGCCCTTTCTTACCCTGCCCCACCTGAAATGCCAGGCTCTAAGAGCTCAGACCCCTCCCACTGGAAAGCTCTCCACGGGGAGCATCCGTCCTCCATGGTCTGTTGGCACCACCAGCTGCACCCTGTGTTTCAGAATGCATGAGGAACAAACATATGAAAGATATTAAATGAAGCATAATGTTTTTCACCAGAACACACGAAAGAAATTAAATAGGACATACTGTTACTAAATAGAGTCTGTGTTAATTAGGAAGACTGTTACCAAATAGAAGATGCATCAATTAATAGACCATATTGCTGCTGAGCAGAGCATAGAATCACTAACTACACCAGGCTGCTCCTGCCTGGAGCTTTTTTATTTCTCTTGGTTCTCAGCAGGGCTGGGGCGTTGGGGACAGGGAGCTCCTTCAGGTATAGCCTCGGCAGTTTCACAAAGCCGAAAAGGACTTTGCTGCCCAGATGGATGTCCACAGACATGAGAACATCAGCATCCTGTGTAGAAATGTTCTTCTTAAAGGACCCATTTGTGCTATCACAGCCACACTAGAACTCTGCCAGAGTGAAGCAGGGCAAGATGGCACACACCTTGAATCCCAGCGCTTGGGAGGCAGAGGCAGACTGATCTCTGAATTCTAAGTCAGCCTGGTCTACAGAATGAGTTCTATGACAGCCAAGTATTGTTATACGGAGAAACAGGTCTGTTAAAAAAAAAAAGAAAGAAAGAAAAAGAAAAAAAGTTTCAGAATGGTTGGGTATGGCAGGGGTTTAGGACTGCAAAGCTACTAGTCTGGGAGAGCTATAGTTGGGGGCAGGGCAGCAAAGCCCTGGGGAGGGCCTGGACTGCCCTGAGCCAAGCCCATCGTGGGTGCCCAGGACTTGGGGATGATTCTCCAGCCTCAAGATGATCATCCACCCACTTGCTCTGGACTTGCTTGACTCCTGTGTGAACTTTGCATTGCTGTGATGAAGCACCAACAAGAAGCACAGTAGTCGGGGCTCTCCACAGGGATGGGAATGACAGAATGAGTCTAAATAGATGTGGGGGGGGGGTCTAGAGTGCTTTACAAGCTGTGGTCTGGGTAGTCTGGCAATGACCTCTCTCCTGATGGAAAGGCCAATAATACAGTAGTGGTTCAGACTGCATGTCTCCGCAGTTCCAGTTTGGTGCGGGAGTCCTGGGAGACTCTAGAGAGCTGTGGGCCTTCAGTCTGTGTGGGAGTCCTGAAGGAGCAGGTTCAAACACCAGTGAAGGGATGCCTCGGCAACAGGTTATGTGAACTTTCTAGGGAGATTGGGGACAAGCATGTGTAGGGAGGCCACTTGTTCATTTCTCTACCACCCAAACTTCCAAAATAATCACAGAAACTATATTAATTAAATCACTGCTTGGCCCATTAGCTCTAGCTTCTTATTGGCTAGCTCTTACATAGTAATTTAACCCATTTCCATTAATCTATGTATCACCACGTGTCAGTGGCTTACCAGCAAAGTTTCAGCATGTCTGTCTCTGATGGCAGCTCCATGCCTTCTCTCTGACCCTGCCTCCTTTCTCCCAGCATTCAGTTTAGTTTTCCCTGCTCTCTTCTGCCTTGCTCTGCTATAGGCTCAAAGCAGTTTCTTTATTAACTAATGGTATTCACAACATACAGAGGGGGATCCCACATCACCTCCCCTTTTCTGTTTAAATAAAAAGGTTTTAACTTTAACATAGTAATATTTCATAGAATGAAACAGGTATCAAATAAGAATTATAGTTGCAATATTTATATCTACTTTATCTTTTATCATAAGTAAAGACAAACTAAACTATAAATTCTTCAACTGTATCAAAGACTCCAGAAGGATATAATATTACCTAAGTAAACAGGAAGTACATTGTAAACAACTTCCAAAACTCTAGAATTCACAGACATCTCACTGCCTGGACAGTCACCCAAAGTTCTTCTGTAATGTTGGAACATCCATCTTTAGCAAACTGACATAGGGGTTACCAAAATAGGAGAAGGGAAGCGGGTTCTACCTGGTAGGAAGGAAATGCTGGCCACATCAGTAAGGGTACTGGTCTCAAACCGGGCAGTGGTGCCACATGCATTTAATCCCAGCACTTGGGAGGCAGAAGCAGGCGGATCTCTGAGTTTGAGGCCAGCCTGGTCTACAAAATGAGTTCCAGGACAGCCAGGACTGTTACACAGAGGAAGCCTGTCTCAAAAAAAAAATAAGGTTTCAATATATGAAAGAGGTCACTGTGTCCCCAGACAATGTGTGTAGCTATCCTAGGGATATATATATATATATATATATATGTATATATATATATATGTATGTATATATATATATATATATATATATATATATATATACATACATACACTATAGCGAAATAGCCATCATTGGTTGTGTGGTCCATTGCAGAGTTCATAATCAGAACCTTCACAAACAGCTTCAGGGGAAAGAAATTCTGGGCGCAGGTCATTCCAAGGTTTGAAAGCATCTAGGCACACTGAGATGCCTAAGGCAGGTGGACTGAGATAGCTAATGTCACTGTGAACCATTTCACTAATCGCTTGACACATCTCCACTCCCCAGCTCTACAGCCAATTAAGTAACAATAACATTCTTAGCATTTAGTCCTGAGATTTAACACAAAATAGAGACTTGGATAATGGGAGCCTTGGATACTGTCTTGGGGTTTCCAGGGCTGTGATAAAATACCATGACAAAAAGAAACTTGGAGAGAAAAGAGTTTATTTAGTTTACACTTTCGTATTGCTGTTCATCATCAAAGGAGGTCAGGACAGCAACTCAAACGGAGGCTGGAGCTGAGGCAGAGACCATGGAAGGATGCCACTGACTGGCTTGCTCCCCATGGCATGTTCAGCCTGCTTTCTTACAGAACCCAGGACCACCAGCCTAGGGGTGACACCACCCACAATGGGCTGGACCCTCCCCCATCAATCACTAACTAAGAAAATGCTCTACATGTTGGCCCACAGCCTGATCTTACAGAGGCATTTTCTCAGTTGAGGTGTCCTTCTCTCAGATAACGTGATAGCTATTGTCAAGTTGATAGCTAGCCAGCACAGATACTAACTTGGACTACAAAATGCCTTGGTACCCTCTCTCCTCGGGTAAAACTGAAAGAACGGCGAAGACCCTTAAATGATAAAGTACTAGGCTAATTCTAGAAGCTAAACTGCTTTGGATCAAATGCTTGCTGAGAAGCCACACAGCCCCTCATCAAATGCTATGAGTGACCACACCATGGGAAGGCCAGTGACCATGGACACTAAAAATGACTTTGTTAAAAACTATGAGCTGGGTCTCTCCTCCTCTTGGTTTTCTCTTATGTTCCAAGGCCTCCTTGTCTAGACTCCTCCACTAGAGTTTTCAGTTCATCCCTTCCAGCGTAGGGACTGGATGCTGATAAGAGCTAGAAAGGCTGGAGAGAAGGCTCTGCAGTCCAGAGCGACCGTTCTTCTTGAAGAGGACCAGGATTTGGCTCTCAGCACCCACATCAGTTAGATTACAATCGCTTGTAAATTCAGCTCCAAAGCATCTGGAGCTCTCTTCTGGGTTCCACAGTTTCTACACACATGTGCAGCACATAAATTCATGCAATCTCACACATGTACATAAATAAGAAAAAAATAATTACATCCTGTTTTTTTTTTTTTAAGATTTATTTATTCATTATGTATACAGTGTTTTCCCTACACATATGCTGCAGACCAGGAGAGGGCACCAGATCTCATTACAGATGGTTGTGAGCCACCATGTGGTTGCTGGGAATTGAACTCAGGACCTCTGGAAAATCAGTCAGTGCTCTTAACCTCTGAGCCATCTCTTCAGCCCCTGATTTTTTTTTTTTTGGTTTTTCCAGACAGGGTTTCTCTGTGGTTTTGGAGCCTGTCCTGGAACTAGCTCTTGTAGACCAGGCTGGTCTCGAACTCACAGAGATCCGCCTGCCTCTGCCTCCCGAGTGCTGGGATTAAAGGCGTGCGCCACCACCATCCGGCTCCTTGATTATTTTTTTTTTAAGTCAGGAAAGAAACAAGTTGGAACCAACCTGGGAGGGCTTCTTTTCTGATACTGCTCATACCAGAAACATGGTTCAGACAGGTGAAAGAGGCTGGACACGTTACACCTAAATAAAGAAAGCCGCCACGAACAGCGCCCAACATTTCCTCAAAAAGACCCTTTAAAATCAAGATTAAGAAAAGCCTGTTCCTTATAGAGAAAGAGGACAGGGAAGCTGAAGATTAATGTAACCAGAACAGCATCTGCACTAACTGTTCATCTGGACATGTGTCTACCCTTGCCCCATGAAAACTCAGAAAGCCAAAATTACTTTCTGGGGAGGACAAATGCAACATGGCTTCAGGCTGAGCATGGCCAGGGCAGACACCCGCTGGTACAGTGCTAACAGATACTTGAGACTTTACCAGCCCACCAGAGTGGGACCAGTGCTCTGGTTCAGATGGTCACCCCCATCACTAGTGTGTATCCCCTGTAACATGAGGGCCTGCTTGTTGGGGTTTCTGTCCTGCCCGGTTCCCGCAGCCATTCAGACCCAAAGAAATCACACAGAGAGTCTGCATTACTTATAAACTGATTGGCCCATTAGCTCAGGCTTCTTGCTAACTCTTGTAACTTATATTAACCCATTGTTCTTATCTATATTAGCCACATGACTCAGTACCTTTTTCAGTGGGGCAGGTCACATACTGCTTCTCCAGTGGTCTGGGCAGGACTGGGGAAATTGCTTTCTTCTTCCCAGAATTCTCTTGTTCTCATAGCCCCACCTCTACTTCCTGTCTGGTTGCTGGGCCAATCAGTGTTTACTTAAAACATGATTGACAGGGGGGTGGAGAAATGGCTCAGTGGTTAAGAGCATTGCCTGCTCTTCCAAAGGTCCTGAGTTCAATTCCCGACAACCACATGGTGGCTCACAACCATCTGTAATGAGGTCTGGTGCCCTCTTCTGGCCTGCAGGCATACACACAGACAGAATATTGTATACATAATAAGTAAATAAATAAATATTTAAAAAAAAAAGAAAAAAAAACATGATTGACAGAATACAGACAATTCTCCCACACCAATCCCCTACACGCCAGAGTCAACCTCGATTGTCACATCTTTGATGGGCTCTTTTGACTCCAGTGGGGTCCCTTGATGTGCACGTCTACATACATAGATGTTGTTGGCATGCAGAGAGCAGTCCCTGGCGGATTTAAGGCTAGGAAGCAAACGGCAGCAGGATTTGGGTCCATGCTATTCAGAAGGCCTAAGCATCCAGCTTTCTCTGACCTGGCCTAGCCCTGGAGGCATTGCTGAGGCCCCCTCAGTCTGACAAACAGGGTGACTGACCTCTCTCCAGTCCCTGGGCCTCAGGAGTAACCAGAACTCCAGGCTGGACAAGGACAGCATCTTTTACACCTGAGTGCTCCATTTTCACAGGTCGCGAGCAGACCTGATCAGCCTCCCAAGTGAAGCTGAGGCAGCGTTGACCGTGACAAAGACCAACCAGATTGGGCCCAGCAGTCATTTCAGAATCTCCTTTTCAGTGACAGCTGAGGGGGCAATGGAAGATGAACAAAGCCATGCCCTGTGCACTCCCCAGGGGCAAGAAAGCCCTGAGGCTTATCCCTTCCCACACCCAGGAGTGGGCTGAGAACATTCCCAAAGAAACCAATGGTCACTGCAGAGGGTCCTGGTCAGGCTGCTGGTCATTTGAAAAAGGCTGTCTGTGCACAGGGAATTCTGGATGAAAGAGGTAAGTACCTGCCCACACTACCTCCAGGCAGGTGGGGGCCTAGCTTATGGGAAATGCAGTGTGGGGGAACCATGGCTGGGGGTCCCAGGAAGCTTCGTCCTCCCCTGTGGGCCACCACATGGCAAAGCACACTTCCACAGGAGCTCTTGTATGTGCCTGAGAACAAATAAGTGTAACATGTCCTTGGACCCTAGGACCTTCTGGGGGTGAGGGAGGCAACAAAACAGCCCAACAAGATGACTGAAAACTTAACAGGAGGGGCTGCTTCTTCTGAGGGATCTGAGGGTTCAAACCTTAGTTTCATCTCTTTCTGCCCCAGGACCCCATTCTTACCTTGATCTGTGTTTTTGACAATGACAAGCAAGAGACCAAGTGGATTTAGTATAAGTGGGGCCTAGAGTCTGCTGCACCATAGACCCGCACACCATCCAGTCCAACCCGTGCACTCCATTGTCATGGTGTGCCCATCAGTTCCCCCCAGCTTGTCTCTGCCCCAGGGGGTGCTCTATGGTGGCTATTGGTTGCTCCATTGATGCGGTTATAGTCAATTGGACAAAAAGGAGATGGGGCTTGGTTGGAGGAAGTAGGCAGGTTCCTGGTGATGTGCCTTTGAAAGATACGCCTCCTGCCCCCTCCCCTCTCTCTTTATGTCTCCTGGTTGTCGTGAAGTAAGATGAATGGCCTCCTCTGTCACACCCTTTCATTACGATGCTCCACCTCACCACTGGCCCAAAAGCAATGGATCCAGTCAGTCCCAGATGGACACCTCTGAGCCCATGAGCCCAAATGTCTTTCCTCGTAGGTGTCCTCACAGGTTGTCACAGAGACAGGATGCTTATTAACACAGTAGTAAAGTACTTTCCATCCTCCCACCTGGACAAACATTCTTTTAAGATGCCCACGCTGAAAAACAAGCTTAACTCTATCAGCAGCAAATGCTGGAATAATGTCTTCCTGTAGGGTTGGTTGGTTGGATGAGCAGCAGCAGGACCCACCAGACTCGGCAGCGGTTGGACCTTGCTTCCCCAAGTAACTTTTTCTGAATTCATTTCAGCAAACCCAGTAATTATGCTGTTAGAGTCCCACATTTCCCTCATAATTTGTGCTCCTTATTCCATTTTGAGAAGCTTTTCCCAGTTGAAGCAGATGCTATTACACCATCAATTAAATTGTTCAAGCAAATGTTTATAGCTGTGAAAGAGACTCTCATTTTGTATATCACGGTCAGACCCGTCATGAGGTTGCCAATGACATTGTTATTACAGAAAATATTACTGCCTAAAAATGCTCTCATAGAAACTGCTACAACACATAGCACAATGGTCTGCTACTGTGTAAAAGACCCACCAGTGTGCCTAAATCATCCTTCAGACGGATCAGTGCTGACATTCTGTTTTGTAGCTGAAAATGACCTTGAATTCATACCCCAACTTCCTGAGTGCAGGTATATGCCATCCTGTCTAGCTTCTAAAATATTCTTTTTAAAGATTTATTTACTTTTATGTGTTTGGGTATTTTGCCTGCATGTATGTGTACTATGTGTATATAGTACCAATATAGGCCAGAAGAGGGCATCAGATCCTGAAAAATAGAGTTGCTGATGATAGCCACCACATGGTGCTGGGAACTGAACTGGGGTCCTCTGCAAATGTAGCCAGTGCTCTCCAGTCATCCCTCCAGTCCCTTTAAGAATGGAGACTATTACTTTACTCAAGTCTCTCTCCAGTTGAATTTGCCGTTATCTAGAACAGCAGAAAGTGGTCTTATATAAGCCCTGGAAATCATTTTTCTGTAAATTATCTCCCTCACAAGAATGCAAATATTTCCACTACTTTAGATTTGACCAGGATGCTATCTTTGCTACCTCCATAATATAAAGGTTTTTTTTCCAGTAGAAAGAAGTTATTCTTTCTCCAATTAAAAAGATATTTAAAAATTGTCAAAAGATAAAATAGTCAACCTTTTTTGTGTTTTGTTTATATTGTTTTGTTTTTTAGGAAGTCTTGGCTAGCACTATCAACAGCAACCAGCATATCAAGTGACAGGAACAGAGGGCACTGAACAGGGTTTCATGTTCTCTGGAAGCCAAGCTTGATCTCTCGGAGACTGTGCTGCTCTCTTCTGCTGCATCTTGAACACTATAAATCAGATCTAATCGCTCTTACGGCACTCAGTCACTGTTCCCTCTGAGGATCTGGGAGCAATGAGAAAGGCGGAGCATGTATGTTGAATAGAGATGTTCTGCCTTCTGGACACACACAGAACCCACCGACTACCATTGCTGAATTACTCCAATCCTCAAAGTCACATCTCCACATACAAAGTCGAGCTCTGCAGAGGACCTGGCATAAAATGGCATAACAAGCCTAGTTTGGCCTGTGCACCTTTTCCTTAACCTGAGGCCAGGGAGTCAAGATCACAGTCACCCTCGACAAACTTTTTGTTGTTATTGTTTTTCTTTAAATATTTACTTATGTGTACGTGTGCATGCTTGTGTGAATTTATCTGCACTACATGAGTCCAGGTGCCTGCGAAGTTCAGTTGTGCTGGACCTCATGGAACTGGGATTACAGGCAGTTGTAAGTAGTCTTGTAAGGCTGTAAGCCTTGTGCTGGGAACAGAATCAGAGTTCTTTGCAGAGCAGTGTTTTTAACCACTATACTACCTCTCCAGCCACGTTTATTTGGTGTCTAGAATGCAACTGAATCCTTTCAAGTGAAATGATTTGCAGTGTACAAGGTCCAGGTCCTCCTCGATCCTCCACCATCGTACTCACAACAGGAAGAAGCTTGCACAGTCGGAGGCTGCAGCTCACAGACAATCACAGGTAGGAAAATGACAGGAACTTTCTTTCTTTCAATTTCCAGTGCACAGTGTGGAGCAGAACAGAGGAGAGAATGGAGACCTCTTGCCCCCAGGGCCCAAAGAGCAGATACACAGGGCTTCCCACCCAAGAGGTGCTCTTTCTGGAGAGCAGGGCCCGGTACTTGCTCGCCTGCTCTGGCAGCCCAGGCTGTCACTCCATGTCAGAGTGGAGGAGCATAGCAAAGCAGCGCAGCAAGGGACAGGCCCATGCCAAGTAGCTGAAGAACAAGCCAATATCCTCAACTACCCAGCCTCATGTTCTGCCAAGAAGAGGCAAGATGGTGACGGCAGAGGACATATAGGAACCACACATTTCTACATCCGCACCAGGCTGGGGTCCCAGGGAAATGCAAGTCAAGTCCAAGGTGAAGAAAACACTGCAAACAGCAGCTGCAGCACCATGCTAAACACGGATGAGGTCCACGGGGAGCCCCCGGCCACTCAGACCTACTGTTTACTGTTTATTCAGTGTCTGGCATGGAATGAAAAGTCAGAAAGTATGTAGAGACCTGCTCTGCAATCAACATTCTGTGCTCAGAATGTTCTACAGCCTTACTTCCCTCTTCTGCAGCGTCTTGGATATTACCTAAATTAGCTCTAATTGCTTTAGTGTATATTTCAGTGTATATTCTTCTTGTGTTTCTGAGGGTGATCAGAAGGTCAAATGTGACACACGTTGAATCGAGATGCTTCGTGCGCAGACACAAAACCCATCGACTGTAACTGTGGGATGCCCCAGTAGTGTGAGTCCACAGGCTCCAGCAATGGACAGTCAGGGGCATGCAATGCACACAAGGACTCTGCCAGAGAATTTCCAGATGAAGACGGATACAACCCATGAAAAGAGACGATAAACAGAAACTCAATAGCAACAGAAATCCAAGACCTGAAAACTCTACCACAGTGTCTGATGTAAAAGCATGCAGGCAGCTAGGTGTGATGTGCACTCAGGGGGCTGAGGCAGGTGGGTCTCAAGTTCAAGACCAGTTTAGGACACAAACTGGGATCCTATGTTTGTTTGTTTGCTCGTTTAATTCAATTAAAAGTTAAAATGTATTGGCATAGCTTCTTGGCACTGTAAAATTTGAAGTGACCAGAAGTAATCCAAAACTAAGCAACAAAAGAGTTGTTTTAAAGATGAGGAATAATATACAAAGAGTGCCTGGGACCAAGTGGTAAGACATATGTAACCAGAATCCCAGCAGGGGTAAAAGAAAGTAAAGGTGACATTGTAGGAATTATTAATCTTTTCTCAAATTCAACCCCCCAAAACCCCACAGATTTCAAAGTTTAATAAACCCAAGCAGCAGGATAAATGCAAAGAAAATGCATCCAGGAAGAAATCATCAAGAAAGAAAGAAAGAAAGGAAGGAAGGAAGGAAGGAAGGAAGGAAGGAAGGAAAAAGGAAGAAAAGAAAAAGAAAACTCTCAGATGCAGCCAGAGAAAAAGAAAAACCCATTATACACACAAGGGAAGGGAAGCTGGGGAGACAAAAGATATGATTCTTGACCTAGTGAAAACATCCTAGAAACAGGAAGGCAGAGGGAACACATTTTACTTTCTTTTTCTTTCTTTGCAGTACTAGAACTTGAACCCAGGGCTTCATACATGCCAGGGAAGTGCTCTCCCAATCAGCTGTATTCTAAGTACAGAGAGAAGACATTTCCACACACAGAAACTGAGTGAGCCCATTTCTGGTGTGCATCTGTTGAGAGAAATGCTTTAGGCCAAACCGGAAGCCATACAACACCAGATAAAGAAGGTCATGAGGGAATGGAATTATGAGTATGTATGCTCTTCCTCTCCTTAATTTTCTCAAAGAAAATTTGAAATAAAAATAATAGTGCATTATAAAGCTCATAAAACAAATACATGAGAATTATATGCAACAATAGCACAAAGGACAAGAGGGAAATGGAGTAAATGTTGAAGTCTTTATCCTAAACATCAAATAGTATAGAATAACTTCAAAGAACAATCTCTAAAAGAACAACAGAGAATAACATAGCTAAAAAACCTTGGAAAGCCGGGCGGTGGTGGCACACGCCTTTAATCCCAGCACTCGGGAGGCAGAGGCAGGCGGATCTCTGTGAGTTCGAGACCAGCCTGATCTACAAGAGCTAGTTCCAGGACAGGCTCCAAAACCACAGAGAAACCCTGTCTCGAAAAAAAAAAAACAAAACAAAAACGAACAACAACAAAAAAAAAACCTTGGAAGAAGATCAATTCTTAAAATGTTTAAGTCAGTTGCTCCAAAAAGATGAGGGGAAAAGTAACAATTGTCAAATATCAAACAGACAAGTAGAAACAATTAACAAAGTTATAAGTAGACTTAAACCCAGTGACATCAATAACTGCATTAAATATAAATAGTCCAAATAGTCCAAATAGTCCAATTAAAAGAGCATGGCAGTCTGGATAAAAAAATAACCAAAGCTTCCTGTGCTTGTTTAACAGTTTAACAAAATCCTTACTTTGCTGGGATGATGGGTGCTGATCAGGTGGGGCTGAAGACCTAGGGATTAATAAGAAACCAGATGGGTGGGGTGGTGCACACCTTTAATCCCAGCACTTGGGAGGCAGAAGTAGGTAGATCTCTGTGAGTTTGAGAACAGCCCGGTTTACAGAGGGAGTTCCAGGACAGCCTGGGCTACACAGAGAAACTCTAACTTGAAAAACTAAACCCCTCCCAAAAAGAAGAAAAAGAAGAAACCAGCATCACTGGGGTGAAGTCTTCTGGAAAGTGTTTCCTCAGGGTCAGCACACAGAAGCTGTGCTCCAGAAGTGGCCAAGGTTGTACTTCCTGTTGGCAGCTGAACTTGGCAGTGTCAGAGTCACCCAGGTGGTACTGGTTTTGAAGGTATGAAGGGGTCATGGAGAGCAGCTGAGGCTTAGCACTGTGTGACAGGGCTGGGGTCTCTGAAGAGAGTCCGAGAGAGGTTACTGGTGAAAGTACAGCCCAGTTGCACCAAGGGATCCCAGCATTTTTGGAGATACCAGTACCATGGGGTGACCACTAGGAACATCAGCAGCAATAGAGTGGAGCCAGCTATCGTCTAGGAGACAAGCTGTGTGTGCTGCATAGGGAAGGGCTGCGGAGTGACCCAAGCCCCTTGGAGGAGTCCAGATGATTGCGAGTGAATCCCAGACAACTGCACATTGAGTTACACTGTCGGAGTTTAGTATTGCTTGGTTCGGATGGTGACTATGCCCTCATTCTTCCCTGTTGAGAAACGTATTTAATTTTGATTTTTATAGAAGCCCACAACTGAAAGACTTTGAACTTTTAAAAGAGATTTTGGGGTTTTAAAGAGATTGGATAATTTTTTTTTTCTTCAAGACAGGGTTTCTCTGTAGTTTTTGGTACCTGTTCTGGAACTAGCTCTTATAGATCAGGTTGGCCTCAAGCTCACAGAGATTTGCCTGCTTCTGCCTCCCGAGTGCAGGGATTAAAGGTGTGCGCCACCGCCACCCAGCAAGATTAGATATTTTAAAGAGATTAAATTTTTCAAGTGTTTGAATTTGTAAAGACTGGGACTTTTAAACTTATTTATAAATGTTTTATATTGTGACATTAATAGTAACATGCCATTTTGGGGATAAATGAGATAGGAAAGGTTCTAGTTCAAAGATGATGTGTTTGTGTGTCATGTTGACTGGTGGCTAGTTGTGCTGACTAGTTTTTATTAAGTAGACACAAACTAGAGTCATCAGTGAGGAGGGAGCCTCAACTGAGAAAGCCTCCATAGGCTGGGCTGTAGGCAAGCCTGTAGGCCATTTTCTTAATTAGGGATTAATGGAAGAAGGTCCAGTCCATTGTGGGTGGTGCCATTTCTAGGCTGGTGGTCCTGGGTTCTATAAGAATGCAGAATGAGCAAACCAGTAAGCAGCACTCTCCACGGCCTCCTGCCTCCAGGTTCCTGCACTCACTGCTTTTGATGGTGAACCATTATAAGGGAACTGTGAGTGACATAAACCCTTTCCTTCCCAAGTTACTTTTGACCATGGTGTTTTACCACAGCAAGACTAACCCTAACTAAGACAATGTGATAGACCCATGTCTCCCGTGAACATGGACACAGAAATTCTGAGCACAGTAATGGTAATTGACGCACTATGGAAAAGTATAGCTTAGCCTAGGAATACAAGGTTAGTTCAAGCACTGCAACTCAGTTATCCTAACTCATCATGCTAACAAGATAGAGGAAAGATAACCCTGTGATTATCTTAAATGCAGCACCAGCACTTGTGAAACTTCAGCACACATCTGTAAGAATTTGGGGGAAGTTCCTGACTTGGTGAAGCATCTCTATAGAAAACCTACATCTCCGAGGGGGTGTGTTCCCCTTAAGATAAAGAACAAGACAATGGCTCTGCTCTCTGCTCTTTTCAGCCCTGAGCTGGAGGACCCAGTCAAAAGAACAAGGCAAGAAAAAGAAAGATTAGGAAAAACTGATTTTATTTACAGATATGTGATCAGGTTGGCAGTTTTGATTAGTTGGGATTTGTTTTGTTTGAGACACGACCTTCCTATGCAGCCCTTGCTGGCCTAGAGGTCATTTTATAAACCAGGCTGGCCTCAGATTTGTGGTAATTCTGCTGTCTACACGTTCCAAGTGCTGAGGTACCAGGTGTGTACCACCGCACCCTGGTGAAGATGTAACTACAACCAGAAAACCCCAAGGCACAGCCAAAAGAAAGCCGCAGCACAGTATTAGGACTAGTAAGTGATTTTAGCAGTTGTGGGCTACAGTTACAAAAACAAGTATATTCCTAAATATTCATGACAAATAATTCTAAAATTAACATACCAAGGAGTCTTAATGGTGGGCTGTCCTGGTTCTGTCTGTGGGGGAGCTGCACTGTGTTGATAACACATTAAGACTCAACACTTTTTAACATGTTCTTGTCAAGTGTCTTTGAGTTCAAAGACAACTCTCAAACTTTCAGCAGACTTTTTGGTGGCAGAAACGGACAAGCTGACTTTAAAGATATATAGAGATGCAAAAGACATAGAGAAGCCAGTACTGATTTTCGGAAGAAAAAGGTCAAAAGTTTTTGATGTGTGACCTGTGAAGTCTCTTCGTGAAGCTACAATAACAAGACCCAAGGCACATGCAGCTCCTGGGCCTGACTGGAGCCTAGACACACACCCACCTTTGTTCCCCAAACAGATTTTTGACAAAGTCAATAAAGGAAACACTCTTAAACAATAGTTCTAAGACAACAGGGTAGTCCTACAGAAAAAAATAACTCTTATTTAATGTCCAGCTCGCCACACGCATGGCAATGAATGTAAGCTGGATCTGAGACCTGGACTCAACTGCAGCTTCTGGGACTGGACATGGGAAAGTAGCTTCATGACCTCACTGAGGACTTTGAAGAACACAGGAAGCTGTCTCCATGAAAGAAAAACAAATGAGGCAAATATGATTTTATCAAACATAAACTCTTCTGCCCAACAAGAAACTGTTTACTTCCATTTCCTGTCAGGATGGAGCCACAGGGCCCAGGCTCAATTCTCCTACCCACTACACTGATTCCTGGGGCCCAGTCCTGCCACAGATCACTAAGGCATGCGGGTGGAACGGGCTGCCTTGGGGGCGCTATCTGGGGTCAGGGCCTTTGATTCAAACATTGAGGTTGGAGAACCAGCTGGGCCTGACTCCAAACTGCATCTTTGGGGTGGTCATGTCTGTGGATTTAAAGTTCCAAACACAGGTCTCTTTCACCTGGCAAACCAGTCCATTGCTGGGGACTCCTTTCCCACTCTGTGGAGAGTTTAACCAGGCTACAATGGCCACCCCCAGGTTCTTCCGAGGTACTCAGCTCCTCCTTGCTTGCCTCGGATGCAGAGGTCTCCTGTCAAGCCCTGGCTCCAGCTGCTCTGCCCGGCTCAGCGTTACTATTTTTGGCTGTAACCTAAGCAGCTGCCCATTAAAATTCCATTAGTTTCGAAGGCTGGAGCTGCAGTTGATATTTCTAATTATTGTGAAATTAAAATTGTCTCTGTAATTTAATGATAATTGCACGAGATGCCAGCTGGTGCCCCAGGGAGATGCCCTGTTCCTGAGCAGAACTTGGAAGGTCTCTTGAAAGTTTTTTGAATAAGAAAGCAGGAAGGGGAGGAGGGGGCCGGCACACAGTTGGAATCTAAATTTCCAGAGTCAATAGGCAGCGGAGAACCCAGACTTCTGAGGAGGCAGCCTGGCTCCCAGAATAGGTAGGCTGTAGTGAGAGGTTGGCACCAGTCCCCTCCAGCACTGAGAATAGGATTGAATAAAAGGGGGAGGACCCCATGGGTTAATACATTACAATCGAAACCTACAGGAATTAAGAAACACATTCAGGTGTGACATAATGGGGAAAGTTCTAGAAGCTTACAGAAGCTTTTTCTGGGACAGGCCTTGCATTTAATAGGTTGTTTTTTGTTTGTTTGTTTTAATTTGTTGTTGTTGTTGTTGTTGTGTAGTGGGTCTCCATGGAATGCATCCTGGAGCCAATTCTGCTTGATTAGGCCTCCCTTGCAGTCACGCCTGGAGGACTGAGCTAAGGAAACAGTGGCTGGCCCTGGTGCTCCCTGCCGTCTCCTACCTACTTCTGCCTTCCCAGTGTAGAGATTAAAGGCCTGTGCCACAATGAACAGCATTAATTTGTAGCTATTTTTTTCTCAGTTTTTCAAGACAGGGTTTCTCTGTGTAACTTTGGAACCTGCCTTGGAACTTGCGCTGTAGACCAGGCTGGTCTCGAACTCAGAGTTCACCTGCCTCTGCCTTCTGAGTGCTGGGATTAGAGGTGTCACTTTGTAGCTTTTTGATGCTATGATAAATGGGATTTACCTACCCCCTACTGCTCTGGTTATTATTACTAATACAAAAAAGGGAAGTTTACATATTCCTCCCTTATTAATTCTAAGCACTTTAAAAACCTTTTTCTGAGATAATCATCCCATCTCCTTTTCTAATATCTCTAAGCAAAGTTGTACCAGTCACCAACAGTGGGTCTCTTCCTGTCTCATGTTGGACTTCTTAAGGAAATGTATTTGTATATGGTGCCTGCTATCTGTTAAAATTCTATTTATTTATCATTATTTGCATTATATTTTTTTCTTCTTTCATGTGCTACCTGCATGTCCCTTTCTCCTTTCTTTCTTCTTTCTTTCTTTCTTTCTTTCTTTCTTTCTTTCTTTCTTTCTTTCTTTCTTTCTTTTTTTTTGGAAACAAGGTCTTGCAGCCCTGCCTGGTCTTAAGTTCACAGAAAACTTTCTACATAAACCTCCTGAGTGCTGGAGTTCCAGGCATGAGACACCAGCTCTACTCATGAATGTCTCAGATGAGGCTGACTTAAGTTCTCACCTGGAGACCACTTCTCTGTCAAGTTCCTTGTGATGGAATGGAAAGTGTGTGTGCAAGGCTTTTGTCATGCCTGCATGTTGGGCTGAGTGAGGAAAGGCATGTGTGCAGTGGTGTGTGTTGTAATAAAATACAGTTTATAGAGATTCCTTGAAAGAACACTGGCAGGCCAGGGTACCTGGTATATTCCTGAGAAATGAACGAGGCCAGCTCCTCAAAAGAAACAGCGGCAGCATTTGTTATTGGTGGTAAAATTCACACTTTCCTCTAAGAGTCAGACTCTGGAAATATTGCTCGGACTACCATGGGCTTGGGACTTTCCACCTGAGGAGTTCCTGCTGAGACTGTCTGCTGTGGGATAATGTTCTTGTACCCTGTAAAGATTTGTCACTTGTATTGGTTTAATAAAACACTGATTGGCTAGTGCCAGGCAAGAAGTATAGGCGGGGTTACCAGACTATAAGAATTTTGGGAAGAGGAAAACCTCAGTCTGTAGTTATCACCCAGAAGCAGAAGAAGCAAGATGAGAATGCCTCACTGAGAAAAGGTACCAAGTCATGTGGTTAAACATGGACAAGAATTATGGGTTTATTTAAGTTGTAAGAGCTAGCTAATAATAAGTCTGAGCTAACAGGCCAAATGGTTTATAATATAATATAAGCCTCTGTGTGTTTCTTTGGGACTGAATGCTGTAGGACCAGGCAGGACAGAAACTTCCACCTACAATTCTTAGTGACTGGACAAAGGTGACTCTCTGGTATCTGATTGATGACATGTTGTAACACTAGGAATACTTGTATCACTCTAGGCACAATATTTTCCAAAAATGTTTCCAAATGCCTTCTGGGTACATAAACACAGAAGGATAAAGAGCCTCATAAGATGAGACACAAGGAAAGGTTGGGGCTTTGGGGGAGGTGGCTGAATGGAGGAACATTTGCCTAGTATGCAGGAGACCCTGGGTTCAATCCCCAGGTCCAGAAAAAAAAAAAAACAACCCTATCTCTCCTCTCCTCAAGTTTGAGGCAGGACAAAATCAAAGCAGCCACACTGAATTGTTCTTTAGATATCTCTTTTTTACAGGTAACTTCCTGTGA
This sequence comes from Microtus pennsylvanicus, assembly GCF_037038515.1. Taxonomy (NCBI): domain Eukaryota; kingdom Metazoa; phylum Chordata; class Mammalia; order Rodentia; family Cricetidae; genus Microtus; species Microtus pennsylvanicus. The sequence continues at coordinate 62,160,692 of NC_134590.1, forward strand.
GGTTGGACTTTCTGAATAGAATCCTGCATTTAACAACCAAAAACTCTGCTGGCAGGTGAGTACACAGGTACCTGAGGAACCCTTGCTAGTTCCTGTAAGCCAGAGATTTATACAAATATAAAACAATGCCACTTTTCTTGCTGAAACCTTGTTTTGGAAAATACAGTTTAATACAATTGGTCCTGATAGTAATATTTAATGGGTTTATTGTTCTGAAATAATAACATTTTATATGTCTAAAGTTTTTAAAAATTATTTTATGTGCATTGGTGTTTTGCCATAGGTGTTGGATCCCCTGGAACTGAAATTATAGACAGTTGTAAGCTGCCATGTGGGTGCTGGGAATTGAACCCTGGTCTTATGAAAGAGCAGTTAATGCTCTTAACCACGGAGCCATCTCTCCAGCCCCTACAGTTTAATTTTTAAATAAGGTTTTCTAGAGGTACTGGTGTTGCTGGTTGGAACTCTTTAAAGTTTTCTAGAATCCATTGCTGGTCACTTTTCTTAGTGACTAGGATCCCCAGAGCTCTCCCATGCTCGGATGACATGCTGAGCCACCCTGCAGAGGTGTCGTGTGAGTGTGGAGCTGCTGCATGGAAAGGAATATCTCCTCAGATGATCACTGATGAGGCTGTCACAATCCCCTTAGACACTGTGGGAGTCGAGGCTCTTCCCGGTCTCTGAGTCCATCAGACTCCCGGCCAGGTCCACATGTGGTGATGTCTATCAGTTACTTCCCTGCTGCCGTTATAAACCACCATGACAGAAGCCACCTATAGAAGGAAGAGTTTGTTTGGACTTATAGTTCCAGAGGGATGAGAGTCCATCATCATCATAGCAGGGAAGAAGAGCACCAGACAGGCATGGTAGCAGGGACAGCTGAGAGCTCCTATCTTGAACCACAAGCAGGAAGTACAGAGCTCACTAGAAATCACACAAGTCTTTTAAATTCTCCCAGCCTGCCTCCAGTGGCACCTCATCCAGCAAGGTCACACGCTGAAGCTGCCCCAAACAGTGCCACCACCTGGAGACTGAGTATTCAAATGTCTGAGAATACAGGTGACATTTCTCATTAGTATCACCACAGGAGGTAACCTGAAGGCTCCCAATGTGCCTGTAGGTTACGGAGAACATCTTCCCACCTTTGGCCCCATTCTTTGTTTCACATGAATTTAAACATAATTTTGTCATTTCAAAACAAAACCTGCAGTTCTGCTAGAAACATAGTGGGGTCAAGTGACTAAAATGGGAAGGCCGGAGCTTCTGTGGTGCACTCCTCTCCCACACTCGGGGACCGTTTCGCACCCTTCAGTGATGCGGTGTATCTTCGCCAGTCTTTCTCTGTCTTTCTGGCTAGATCCACTCCTGGGCAGTCTACTACCCTGGTTTCAATTGAGTGGACTCCTTTCTCATTGTCAATTTTAATACGTTTAGGTTGAAGCTCTCGAGGGTCTGTGTATTTGGTTTTCGGGATCATCAAAAGTAGTATCTGAAGATAAAGGGAACTGTCATGTCTTCATCCCGTCTCTTAGCTTTCTTTGTTTGTTGACCAGTGTCTTGTTCTAGATGGCAGAGGATCAGGTTGTGATGGCGAAAGCATTTGCCTGGCTCCTGTGTTCATGTTTTGCTGAACCAGATCAGATATTTTAGCATTTACTAATAGAGTTATTTTACTCCTCAAAACAACTCAATAGCTAAAGAAGAAACCAGAGAGTCCTCAACGACACATTGTGGAACCTTTGGTCAACCTCAGGTGTTCAAGAGATGAGTCCCATTTAACCTCTAGGGGACAAACAAACAAGTCCCAGACTGCTCAGACAGAGGCTGCCTCTGCATGCAGAATGCAAAGATGCTAACTGACAGGAGTACTGAGATAGTGTACTGCTGCTCCGATTCTGGAATATGGGATCTAGCCATGAAGTCACTGGCTGCCTCCTGACCCTCATTCTGTCCCCTCCTATGGAGCGCCAAGATCCAGTGGCCAGTGCTCCTCTCCAGCAGCCTCTCAGACAGCACTACTCTCTCTTCTAGAAGGATAGACTGCCCCCCCCCCCCATTTTTTGAGGCTCAGGAGCTTCACAGCAGCTTAGCCACCATGACCCACAAATGAGGACAGGCAGAAGTATTCAGCAGATCACTGAGTGTCCATGCTGGGGTCCCCAGCAACTAAGGCTGCAGATGAATTCTGGGAGGCAGAAGGAGGTCAGGCTCCTGACTTGGCTCTCTCTACACCACAGACTGACAGGTTCTCCATCTGTACCACTGTGTGAATGTTTCCCACTGCCTGAGGTTGCTAGCAAAATGCAGAGTCCACGGGACATGGACTCAGGAGACCTATGCGAGGCAGAGGGACTGAGAGCTCAGAGGACCTCAGATCAAGGTAGATCGTGCTCGCTATTCTGCCTCAGCTGCATAGGGCATGCAGCCCCTCCCATAGGTAGCCTGGGGTAGGGTGCCACATCATCTGATGACACAGACTCATAGCCCCTCCAACCCCTCATGCCTGGCTGACTATTACTGAAGAGTCAGTATAGCTGGTACTCTCACCTCAGGATGATTGGCAGCTGCATGGGGAAACCTTGCTATTACCCCTGACCTCAAAAGTATACTCTAAGTCTCAGGGAAAACTGAAACACATAAGCACCTAACCCAGCTCCACTGAATCTGGTCCTCTGGAACTGCAATTGGCCTGGGCCCAAGGGGTGAGAATCAGACAGGCTTCCAGTCTCCCCTGTGGCCTCGGTGAAAAGTCAAGGCCTGGCCAAAGGTACTATGGCTATTCAGCAGAGGCGGTCCTGGGAAGAATCTTTCCACATGGTAAGATGACAGAGGCAAGATGGCCATTGTATGCCTCCTCAGAGGCAGGGCTGAAACACTCACAACAAGCTTAGAGAAAACACAAACTTCCTCCAGAAGTGCATGGCTCTGGGTGACCTGGCTGCTGGCAACAGGTTCCCCTGGGTGCTTGCAAGGGCAGTTCTCTGTGTGGGGGTGTTCTTCCTAGCTCTGCCTGAATCTGGTTTCTTCTGTCACAGGCCCAACCTTTCCCTTCAGCACCCTCTGTCATGGTTACTATTTCTCTGCTGAGCCCTGTGCCTCACTTCGCATGCCGCTGCTACCAGGAGCCAGATCAACAAGGTGAGTCGGCATGGACCCTGTGCTCGTGTGAAGCTCCTAAGGGGTGACTGTGTTGGGTTAGTCCTCTGATAGCTGGGTAATTAGGGTTGGTGTTACAGATCCTGTGGAAGAAAGACCCCAGAACCTGCCCCTGACCTATGGCATTTGCTTCTGTGTACAGAGGAGAACTGACCCAGCCAGCACTTCCCTTTCCCCTTCACATCAGAGAGAGCAAAGTCGGCTTCCAGGCAACAATGGAAAGTATGTTTAATATCAAAAGCCGTTTCAAGTATCATGGTAGTGACTATACTGGAGAGTGGATTCTGGGATCTTCTCGCTAGCAGCTGCCCTAGGGTCCCTGGCATTAATGCTGGAGCTGGGGCTCCAAGGTCTCATAGGGCCACTGGGGTCCTAGAAAGCCCTTCAGAGAAGCACAGAGGCCAGATTGAAGCCTGCCCCATTTCCGGAATCCTGCCGGGTAGGCAGGGCCCTGAGCCTGGGTGGGCCTCCAGACAGGACTGTGTGGCACCTGGCATCCTCTCCATGGCCTAGACGTTGGACTTGGCGATGATCTTCTCCAGCAAGCTCATCATGCGCTCCTGAAGCTGCAGACTCTGAACCTGCAGGATGTTCTGCTGGTCCAGCACACGGCGCACCTCTCGGCATGTCTCCTCCATGGCACGGCTCAGCCGGCGCTGTTCCTCCAGCATGGCCTCCAGCAGCCGCAGCTTCTTTTTCTGTAGGTGACAGCTCCGGACCTTGCGCTTCTTCACAGGACGTTCCTCTGACCTGTGAGGGAGACATGAGCTGGTCACAGGGCCTGGGACATGGGGGCGATCAGACCTTCCCAAACACCCGCCTGGACAAACTAGGCCACTAAGGCCCCATGAGCCCCAGAGGAGGGCTTGGGGCTTACAGAGCACACAGAGGAGCAGGTAACAGCCAGTGCTGGCTTGCGGGAGGAGCAGGCAGGCAGCTCCAGGACCATCCACATTCCAGAGTATGAACTGTGTGGGCACACAGCCCTGACAGCACCCCAAACCCACTGAGCTGGAGGAAGGTGCTCAAGGGTGAAGAACCCACTCCAGGGAGCAGCAAGGCTGGGAAGGAAGATGCTAGGCAGTGTGGTACTTGGTACTCTTAAGGAAAGTGAAGTTTGTAGCCCCCACTGGCCTTTGACAGACAAAGAAATGGGTTCAGAATGAAGGCCTACCCTGAACCTGGTCTCCAAGTATGCCTTTCGTGGGATGGTGTGTGTGTGTGTGTGTGTGTGTGTGTGTGTGTGTGTGTGTGTGTGTGTGTGAGTGTGAGAGAGAGAGAGAGAGAGAGAGAGAGAGAGAGAGAGAGAGAGAGAGAGAGAGAGCAGCTGGGTTCCTCCTCAGGAGAGGCCCCATGGTTGCTCTCTGCCAGTCTAAAAACCCTGTTGGACAGCAGGGAGTTGTCAAAAGCCACTGGATCCCTACACCCCAAGGCCTATTCTGGTAGCCTCCAGTGCCTGTCCTGTGCTCTGTGTCCTGAGCAAAGTGGGTGATCAGTCAGTCTTGGGGACAGAGCCCCAGGCTGCTGTGCCCAGAAACGGCTCGGTAAGCCACGGGAACAATTGGCCATAAATCTCAGGCTTCTCTACTAGCTTGGCCTGGCTCTAGTAAAGACAGATTTTTGTCTGGGCCCTTGAATGAGAAATTCCCTCTAGGGAAGGGCTTTCTGGATAAATTAATCAAATTCCCTCCATCACCCCCAGGGACATTAGGTTCAGAGGCTGCCAAGGAGACACCTTCCCTGTCCTACCTACTGTGAGACAGGCTTGAAGGCCCATAACTCAAAGCCACATTTCCTAGTTTCTTCAACTGTTTGACTCCTATTTTACCTTGGAAACCCACCCTAAACATCCCTTCCTCAGAAGTGTCTGCTCTGGACTCCACAGCCCAAAGCCACAGAGTGTCTCCTACTTGTCCCCCAACTCTTACAGGGTCTATGAGTGTTTAGCAGGCACAGGCGTGTAGCCAACACAGGCCTAGAATGTGATGGGAGAGAAGACAGAGAACGCATGGCCCACTCACTGCTCAGGAGGTACAGACCTAAATCTCCATGTTGAGAGGACCTGTTACTGAGGTGGGGCCCATGCTGGGGCTTGACAGACAGGGAGGGCGTGCTTGGTGCCTGTCCCTGTGTCTTCTCTCCTTAAGACATGCTGATTTATCCTCATTTATAGTGGGAGACAGAGGTCAGAGAGGTCAAAGAACTTTCCATGCAGGTAAGAGGTGATAGAGCCTTGGACCAGCCCCACCTGCCCCCTGGCACTAGAGCACTTGCTGCCCTGAGGCTGCCCTGGCCCTGGGCAAGGCACGCAGCTATGGCCTGTGCAGCCAGTCAGGGCAGAGGACACCACAGCATGTCAATGTGCCACTGCCAGTCCCTAGCTCCGAGCGCTGGAGCCTTGGCCCCATTTGGGGATGGGGCAGGGGGTGGAGTTGCCAAGGCAGTGCTGGGTCAAGAGAGGAAGGGCGAACACACACTACCTGAACTTAAGGGACAGTAAGCTGGAGGAGCTGTCGGAGCGATCGTCCTCGAAGCGGCCTTCATAGGAGCACTGGGTATACGGTAAGTACAGAGGGGTGGACTTAGCAGACGGTGACAGGGACGCCTCGGTCTGGGACGTGGAGGGCCCCGGCTGCTGGCCATCCGGCAGTTTGCCCTCACAGGACTCAGGGACCTTGGCCAGAATCCTATCAATGGCTAGGTAATAGGGCCAGTCCGGCGGGACGGACTCGCTATCTGTCATGCATTTTAATTTCCTGAAACGAGAGACACAAGAGCCAAGGTGAGAAACAGCAGGTGCAGCCTGTCCTGCCTGGCCCCTGGGTAGCGTGGCACACAAGGGGTCTAGGTCCCCAGGGGGAGTCATGCTGACACAGGCGGGAGCCACTCTCGGCCAGCACTGGCTTCCTTGGTAAAATCAGTCAGGCCCTAGGGCCCCTGTGACACTGGACAGAAGGTAGAGAGGTGCTGGGACCTGCACAGCTTTTGGGTGTCAGAAAGGAAACCCAAGCATGAGCAAGGACACCCATAGGTGCTGGGAGCTTGGGGCTGGTTCCTGTGGTCTCTTCTCTTCTGCGGGCTCTACACTCACTGCAATGAACTGAGTGCTTTTTATATAAGTTAGCCTGCAGTGATGAGACTGTGTATGAGATACCAACATAGAAGAAATTGCCATGCAGCACTTGTATTCTACAAAGATGCCTCCAGGAGAGGTAACAGCAGGCCTCAGGAAAACAACACTCACAGCTCTGAGCCTGTATCTTGCACACACAGTGTGATCTTGGACAGGTTCATTAACCTCTCTGAGCCTTCATGTTTTACATTAGTAAAACAGAGATGGGAAAAGTGAACCCTTCATAAAGCTACAGGGAAGGTTTTATAAAATAATGCCTGGTAAACAAGAGGCCAGGCTCCAACAATGTCCTCAGCTGAACCTACCTGGAAGGTATGTTATGCCGTATCACTGTAATGCTGCTACCATTCCGGCCCTGTGCTCAGTCTAACTTAGCTCTCGAACCCACAGCCTGCCCAGAGTCTATGGGGCTGGGTGGTCGGTGCCAACTCACAGTGATTGACATCCCCTCTCTACTGTGTCAAAGTCGAAGGTCAGATCGGTGTGGCCAATGCCCTCAAGACCCTGTGCCCTAACTTTTCCCATGGATGGATCCTGTCTCACTGAAAGGACTGTCACATCCTTGTCCTTGACCATCCCCCGGGAAGGGAGGGCAGGAAGACTGGGGAGACAGGACACACGCTGGCTAGATAGTTCTGGTCTTCATAGAAAGAGACTATAGGTAGGGTGGGCAGGAGCATTTCAGCCCTCAGGGCCACCTTGGGCCCATACAGGGTTCTCTGCTTGGGCTGACCCTAGCCCCAGTGGTCCCTGAAGATAGAGAGCTGGTTAAATGAGCCCCCAATACAGGCATAGCTAATGACAGGGGCTGCTTCTCAGGATAGGCTGTGGTCAGTCACAGCAGAGGTTAGCCTTGGGGAATAGCATCCAGGGTCTGGAGGGCTCCACCCCATGGCATGACGGCATGAGAAAGCAGAGACAAGTTACACAGGACAGAGCACAGACCGCTCTGGATGAAGAGCAGGGTAACCATCAAGCCCCCTGGAGCCATGGCAGCCTTCTACCCAGCTCTTCCTTTCCAGAGAACCCCCTCCCCAGTTTTCTCTATTCCACGTAAGTCAGCCCACTCCTTGGAGAAATGGGGAAAGCCTGTCTCCAATGAGGAGAACCTAGCTACCTGTTCAGATTTCCTACATGCTAAAAACTTTATAGACTGCTCCTGTAAAAAGAAAAGACTCTGCCATGAGGGGTTAGGAAGAGATAGATAAAGAACTGCTTGGCTTGAGGAGCCAGTCTGTATGTGCTTCATACACTGAAGTGCTATGCCTCCTGCTCCCAGACTGCAATGGCTGTCTCTCCCATGCATCATCTCCCGGGTCTTCCTGGCTTACAACCACCTCTAGGAACGGAGACAGAATCCCTCCCCTAGGACACTGAGGGAGGCTTTCAAGATAAATAATGAATAACTCAGTTAGACACTGTGAGCCACTAAGTCAAAGAGGCTAAGGAAACAGCCAGTAGAACCTCCCACCTCCCCCAGAAACTGGAACAGGTATGGAGAGTGAGTAAGCCAGGCTATGGCTGCTATCTCTGACTGTTCATGCCTGCTCCTGAGGGCACTAGACTTGCCTCTCAGCTCTCTCTTCGTAAGAAAGGCTGAAATTTAATATCAGTTACTAAATGACCCTGAGGCCAGCAAGTCCAAGCAGCTGCTGGAGCTGTAGGTTTTGGCTCATAGGTTCTGCTGGAGACAGCACTAGAGTCAGAATGAGCCATGGACAGGCAAGGCTTAAGACCCTTTCACTCCTTCCATGACCCCTAGAAGTTAAATCAGCAGTCAGAAATGGAGTTTCAGGGCATCATGGACTGTCCAAGGTCTTGTTGGGCCTCCACGTCTCCCAGGGCATGTGATTCATGGGCCAGGCAAGGTCCCTTCTCTTTCTTGGGGTATCTCCTCACCTATGAAGGTACCTATGGAGTCTAGCTGAGCACCACACAGCTATTCCTATGGTAAGTTCTGCACCAGCCTCCCATCTGCCCAACTCACCAGATGAACTACAAGTATGTTTGAGAGTCTCTTGGGATAGCATCTCCCTTCCGAACAGGCCCTTAGACCCAGCCTGTTGAGCCTGTCTTTTGGGGAAGTACTCTTTTTTTTTTGTTTGTCTGTTTTGTTTTTTTTTGTTTGTTTGTTTTTTTCGAGACAGGGTTTCTCTGTAGCTTTGGTGCCTGTCCCGGAACTAGCTCTTGTAGACCAGGCTGGCCTCGAACTCCCAGAGATCCGCCTGCCTCTGCCTCCCGAGTGTTGGGATTAAAGGCATGCACCACCACTGCCCAGCTTGGGGAAGTACTCTTAACAACGTCCTCCCTCCTACAGTGAGGCCTCCTGCACTGGACCTTCACTTTATACCAAGTCCTTAGTCCCACCCACTATTTTCTCAATGTCACCAAAGTCCACAATCTCCACCCCATCCATGATCCCTGCCCTGCATTTGACTCTTCCAGATAGGTCAGGCCCACCACAGCTGTTCCCTCCTGGATGCCAGAGGCATTTCAGGCCTTAGCATCAGTTCCCTCCAGGCTCTCCTTCAGCTGCATGCTAAGACAGTCTACAGCTGAGATGTAGCAAAGTCAGAGACCCGTATGGGGAGTCCTCAGGTCAGCGTTTTATGCTGTCTAGGAAGCCCCCTAAACAGCCCTCTCACCAACCCTGAGGTTGGCCTTAGGCACATGGCAGGGGCTCACTTGGCACTCAGTCTCAGGGTATGGAGATCAGCCAGGCCTGGGAGTCAGCTTCCTCTTTCACTATGGTTTCCATTTCCTTTAAACAGCACCAAGCCCAACTTGGGTGCTGTGATCAGTGAGGCAGGCAGAGCCAAGACCAGCTGGTCCCCTGGAGCCCCAGTCCAGGAAGCAGGCCTTCAGGTTTGGTGCTGCCTAACACCCAGCTCTGCGGTGTCACGGCAGGCAGGAGGCAGGTCTAATGCCAACCTTGAAAACATCCTCAAGATGGGACAGCTCCAGCCCCAGTCCCAGAAAGTTGAATTGACATTCCCAGACTTGCCACTTGAGAGCTCAGGACCACTTTCCTGCTTGTGGACCTCAGTTTCCCCTTATTCCCAATAGGAAGCTGAATAATTGTTTTAGAAGGCCATCTTGCCCAACAGACCATCCAGCCCAGGCCACACACACCCTCCCTGACTCACAACACGAAGTGGGCAAGAGTAGAGCAACCTGCCTGGACCCTCCCATAACCATCCTGAGTGCCCACCTGTACTGGAAGGTCATGTTGGTGATTTTGATCTTGATCTCCTCGCCTAGTCGGCGCTCTCCGGTCATCTCGAAGAGCTTGCTGGCCATCTTCTCGTACACCTTGGCATTGCGCTTGGTCTGCTTGAGCTCATCGAAGAACTCCTCCCAGACCAGCATGAGGCCACGCATCTCCGCATCTGTCCAGTTGCGGGCCCGCCGGTGCTTCTCCGTCTGAGGAGACACAAGGTAGCTGGGTACTTCGGCTGCTGCCATGCTGGAGGCACCTGCAGGGTTAAGGATGGCAGTCAGGCAGGGCCTCAGGCCTGGCCAACGCACCATGGGAGAGAGGCAGTGCGCTCATTCACTCGCTTGCTCGAGGCAGCTCCATGCTCAAAATGGGGCCTACATCTGACAGGCAGGAATTTAGTTAAAAGCTTTTAAACGGGAAACGTCATTTTGATGTCATGTTTCCATAGCAACAGAGCAACTGCATAAGCTACAACAACAGAAACCTTTTAACTGAAAGCACAGGAATCAGGGCTGCACTGACGGGCCATCAATATTGCAGTGAGAGGCTGTGCCCAAACCCACTGTGGCTCCCAGTCCCCCTCCCACCCTGCTGGCCCTTGAGGCCTCAGAAGAGACTTGCTCCAGCTGTGCCTGAAAGGCTTCTGCATGGGGGACCCAAGCAACCCCCACCTCAGCCTCACCTGGTTCATATAGGTCAGAGTCCAAGGAGGCCCCTGATGGGCAGTGTGCTGAGACCCAAGGTGCAGGATCACAAGGGAGATGGGGTTCCTAGTGCTGTCTTTATGACGGCAGGGGTAGTGGGGTCCTTGCTGAGAGGTCACTCCCTCTAGGAGGCCTATCAAGCTTTACAGAGATTGGGCCTCATCACCACCTCTTTGCTTCTCTTGTTCCACTCACCAAACACCCTGGGTCTCGGGTTGTGTGGGTGTTAGGAAGCCAGGCTAGTTAGAACTAGGCCTGACCTAGCCATGCAGGCCAGAAGGACACAGACATCGACCTTCACCATGGCTGGAAGCAGGAGCACAGCACTGGTGGAGCTGAGATGAGGAGGCCCATCAGAGAAAGGGCAATGTCAATGGCCTGAGGCAGGGCACAGCTTGGGGCTTGTCCTCAAGAAATACAGCAATGCTGAGGTGGGGACAGGCAAAAAAATCTCAAGGTGGAGGATTAATATGCTCACAGGGCTAGGCAGGACCCTCAGGCTGAGGAGTCAACAGGAGGGCAGGGGTGGAGAATGTGGAGTCTGCAGAGGGAAGGCCATCACAGAGCATCAACATCTAATATCTGGCCGGTGAGGACCAAATGAGACTCCGTGGGACCTAAGGCCCTCAGCTGCACAGGCTGTGGTGGATACTGGGTCTTTCCTGGGCCCTAAGCAACTAGGCTCACATGCTCTGACCAACAGAGGAAGAATATCTATCAGCCTGTCCCTGACAGACCAAAGACAGAAAGAGCTCAGCCTGGAGAAAAGAGTCTCTCTGGGCTTCCTGTGTCCATTGTAAGGAGCACAGTTAGGACCTTGTTGGTTGGGAGGGGAGTGACCTGAACTCCCGTCCAAAATTTAAAATGGGAGGGAACCAGGAGAAGCCCCTGGAAGTCTTGCTGTATTACTTCATTGGTTTAGGTCAATGTCTGGTCTTGCTAAAGCTACTGGCTACTGGCCAAACTCCTTTCCCTCTGGCCCCCGAGAGTCACCCAGAGAAATTCTTCCTTCTGTGGAGCTTTGTTTGCAGAGACCCTTGATTGTCCCATTTCTCCTAAAGGGGCACTCACTGTAGCACTCTCACTGCTAATGTCAGATATTGGTCCTGCCAGGCACACTACTGGTCTGCTGCTGCCCCCTAGTGCTGAGTGTAAGAACTGGGTCTGGTTCTCTGAGCTCCCAGCTTAGAAGGTGCCTCCTCCAGGAAGGCACTTTAGGTTTTAGGCTCAAAGATTGATCCTTGTGGGGTGGGGGCAATTAGGTACCTGCCCTATTGCCCTTCCTGGCCAGGATTCCACAGACAGCGCCTCCAGTAAACAGGGAAAGACAAGTACGACCAGGGGCCCAAGAACTCTGTGTTATCAGGCTGGCCTTGAATTTAGGGACCCACCTGTCTCTGCCTCCTGAGTACTGGGATTAAAAATCTGTGTCACCACGTCCAGCTACAAGCTGCTAGACTTTCAATCTCTGACTCTGTGACCTTAGCAACGGGCCCCAACCTCAGTTTCTTCATCCCTGGACTAAAATAACAGGAGCTAGCAAAATGCTGGCCAAAGAGCCATGATCTTTAGGGATATGGGAGGTATCCCTATCCCTTTAGGTCATAGGGTCCCTGTCTTCCATCTCCTAGCCCCTCCCACAAATCTCCTTAGAGCCTCTGGAGAAGAATTCAAAGCCTGGCCAGGCGCTAACTGTTGGCTAATGGATTCTTCGGCCATTACTCAGGGTCCTACAGTCATATGGCTAGAGGAAACATCTATACCAGCTGCTTGCCCAAGTTCCAGGATATAGGAGGCAGCAGAGCCAGCCTGGCAGGAGCTACTCCATAGTCATACAACACTGTGGGTGGAACTTTCCTAAGATAAATAGGTTCCCACAACATCTTCTCAGGCATGTAGGCATCAGAAGCCCCAGGACAAAGTGGCCTCTGGGGACACCTCCTAGAGCAGAGTCCTTGCCTGGCTTCCAAGGACAAGAATGAACTGGGATGAACAAACCAGTTTGTCCAAGCCCCAGCTTCTCCCTTGAGGGCAGAGTTCCATACCTTGGCACAGCTGCATGGCCTGCTAGGACCCTCAGTTGTCACAGGATGAGAAGGCAGAAGGCTGAGAACTAGGCCCTCAGTAGCACCTGAAGGGAAAGGGGGCAGGTCAGCTTTAGCAAGTGTCCCTTAGAGGCCAGGCAGAAGAAATCGGGCCAAGACTAGCCTGCTGTGAGCTGGTGAGACCTACTTAGGCTCTCTGGATCTGTTTCCCCTCTAAATAATGAGACTGGGGCTAACCTGAAACTTGTATTTATGAAAACAGTTCAGGTAGTAGGAAACCAGGCTCAACTAGGGTGATGGCAGCCAAGCTCAGCCTATATGAATAGAGGCCAGAGCAGAAGGTAGGCGCTATGGTGGGATGCCAGGTAACTTTTAAAACAAGGGGTTGTGAACTGAGCCTGTACTAGAGGGAAGAATTTAGGGGTTGAAGACTTGACAAAGGCCTGTAATAATGCAAAGTGTGTGCACATGTATGTGGCAGTGGCCAAGAGGTAGTAGGGCCCAGTCTAGGGAGTCTTGGTGCACTAAGGAGCTTGGACTGCTCTGGGAGGTGAGTGAGATGCAGCCTATCTCAGTGGTAGGTAATGAGAGGAGTTATGACCTACCTTACTTAGAACTGGCCTGTTCCAGCAATTCCTGGGATAAAAGCCTAGCTAGATGCCTGGGCTTCAATGCTAGACATTGCCATCACATATCATTGAGGAACCCAGACTCTTGACCTTTGACTCACTGCCTTTGTGGACAGCCCTCCCTTCAGTCACCCCCCAGCTTGAAGTGAAGTAGGCATTCCCTCCAAGACCACAATATGGAGACAGACACTTAGGGAGAGGAGCCTCAGGCTTCAGGGCCAAGGATGTGTGTGGATTCCAGGAAGGTCTGTGATTCTCCAGTGCTGGGCCCACCTCTGCCCATAAGCCTTCCCTGGGCTACCCAAGTGGGTCTTCCAGACTTGGCTGAGGTATACCACCTCACATGAAGGCCAGGTGTACCTCCACAGAACCTGTCTACTCCATGGCCATATACTCACCCTGGCTTCTCTCATCAACACAATATTAGGCTCCTTCTTCAAGAAACTCCTTCAGAATGCTTTTTGGAAAAGTTGAAAACACCAACCACAATGTAAGGCAGAGGAGGAGCTCAGGTCTTGTGCTCCTACATTCTCCAGGCAAGCAGGGAACACAAGACTTGCTCTGGTGAGGAGGGATGCTCTGCTCTGGTGGCTAGAAGAAATGACACATGCTGCGGACATCCCAGGGAGGCTTACCTCATCCTTTCTGAATAAACCTCCCATGTCTCGCTAGCCACTGGGAGGGGCGTTTCATTTCCCTGAAGCCACCAAAACTCAAGTGGTGCTGAAGACCTTAAGGGCAAGATTACCATAGTCCCAGAGAGGACTGCTGAGACAGATTAGGGAGTTGAAGTAACACCCATACCATCAAACGCTTGAGTTACTGAGCAGGGATCTAAATCTGGTTGGGTATCTACCAGGCCCTTCCTGACAAGGATTCATCGCTTTGTACAGAAAACAGACCCTGTGACCTAGAAGGGCCAATTGAATGCACTGGCAGAATCTATAGGGCTTCAAGAGTGATCCAGGCAGACTTCAGTGTGTCTGGTGGGCTGAGAAATAAGGTAGACAACTCCTGTCTCTCAACTGGAACTTGACGGGCTTTCGCAACGTGTTTACCAAACAGTCCTTTTTCCTGTAGGTTAGTGAATAAAATGTCTGTGCTTCAGGCTCAGCCCAGATACAAAGGAAGGGGCCTAGTAAGATGGACAATGTTTTCGACAAGATTAAAGGATCTGCAAGCTATAAAGGACAGGGCAGGCATTGTAGACACAGCAGTCAGGCTAGAACAAAGGTGGGAAGACCAGTTGTGTTGGGGACCAGAGGGGTTCCACCTGGAACAGGAGCATGACCTGTAAGGAAGGGTTGGAGGCTATGCAAAGACTCCAAAGCCAAACTGTGTGTCCTATGTGAGAACAGAGGCTCACCACCCCTCTGGTACCTTGGAGCAACATATGGAAGCTGCAACAATATGTAGGACCTTGCACGATGGCTTAAAATGCCAATTACCACCAGAATTTGGTACACCATTATCTCCAAGGCAGGGAGATCACTTCAATAGAACCCTATTGTGAATAACTCTAGGTCTGGCCCCAAGTCCAGGTACCTAGGTTCATTCCATACCTAGTATTGCCTGACCTTTACAGTGTCAAGAGAGCTTGCTGGGTGGTATACTTGCCCATTGAAGATGAGCAGGATGCGCTCCTCAAATGCTCGAAAGGAGTAAGTAAAGCAAGCCTTAGACAGTAACAACAGGTGGTTTAATTGCTTCTTTAATTCAAATGTACAATATCTGCAATTTAAAATTTTTAAATATACATTTCATGTCAGTCCTTCCACTTGGAAGTGGACAGCCAGGTCTGGACTGGGCTCCGGGGCACACCCATCACAGCCCTCCTGGTTCCCAGTGAAGCCTATGGCACACAGCAGTAAGGCCTGGACAGGAGCTCCTAGAAACGCAGCCAAACCTCTGCGGATAAGTCTCTGCCACCATCACTTTACACCCAACTTGTGGCAGAGGGTGTTTCCAGACACACTGAGGGTAGCAGTTCCTTTGATGGCACTGAAGTGTGACAAGTACACATAGAGGGTGGCCCTGAACCTTCAGATCACCTTCAGCTGTCACACTGCAGAGCGTGGCTTCTTCTTTTCTGGAAGCTCCAGACCCATCGAGGAACAGTTCTCTTCCAACCTGTGACAATCCTGAGCTCCCCAGCCACCCTCAGCAGCTCTCAGTGTCTTCTACTTCCACACACCAAGTACCAGAAGACAGCTTCATGCCTGCCCTGGCAGCAGCTATGATCTTAGTGCTCAGTGTTAATGGAGGGAGGGTTTAAACCCAATAGAGACTGTGTGGGGAAGGATGCGCAAAGGTGGGAGAAGAGACTCATTCTGCAGCCCCACAAAGGGAGGCAATGCTCCTTGCCAGGTGGCTGTGAGCCAAGCTATTGCTGTGTAAGACCTATCCCATGGGTTGAAAGCAGAACTACTTCACTCACAAGAAGGTGCTTCCTGTCAGGTTTAGTGCCTTCTCTGGCACTACATTCTATAGGGCTGGAGGTGGCTCTACTCTAACTCTTCCCTCTTGAAGGGTACATGTGCAGACAGAAATGAGAGAATAATAAAGGGCACTTGGCAGTTACAAAGTCACCTACATGTCAAGGGGGCCAGCAGTGGGAGGGAGGCACATTTTGGAGAAGAAACATGCTGAAGTGCATTGCCAAATAGTTCTACCCTGGTTTCATTAAAATGTTTCCTGACAGTACCAGCAGGAAAACAACATCCCACCCAATGCCCCCCTAAATCCCACAATCAAAATAACATTTTTTAAATAAAGTTTGGAAATCCATAGATTTTGAGAAATTTGATGAAAGTCTTGGTCCCTCCTGCAGTCAGTCAGGTGGAGCAATATCTTCAGTGGGACTTTAATGAGCTATGGCCTTTTTGTTCCCCTTTAAATTTTAAATTGAGTCCCATTCTCAAATGCCAGTCACAAAGCTGACTGTATGTGGCATGTCCAAAAAGGGCAGCTTTCAGTAAGAATGGTCAGGCACCTTACACATGTCTTTGAGGAGTGTGTGTGAGCATGTGTGTGCACAAATACAACTCTGGGTATATATGCAAACGCATGCTTGCCTGTGCCTGGCTGCATCTCTAGGCTGTGGCGCCCATTGCAAGAGAACAGCTTTGTGGCAGAGGCTGTTGTAGTCTCTTATTAAGAACTGTTTCTGGTCATTCTATGAACAAGAGCAACTGAACTCCAGGTTGAACTCACTGATACGAATCCCCAAGGGAATGGCTCCAGATTTTACATTCAAGTTCCTTATAAACATCTACCACAAGCAGTGATCAGGCTTGCAACATGCAGAGTTGTTGGGCCAACTTGGGAGCGTGGCAGCTTAGAAACAGCTCCAAATGACCCCTTTCCCCCAATCCACATGGACATGACTTAGCTAAGCAGCAGAGAACCTACCTTGTCATACAGCCAAGCAGAGCTCCCAAACCAAGCAAGGAAATGAGGACAGCCCATGTCCAGGACTCATTTTCATTAACATGACCAGGCTACTCTGGGCCCAGGCCTTGGTTAAGAAAGAGAGGTGGCACTGACAAGCATGAGAGGCTGTCCCTAGGCTACAGGCTGGCCCAATACTGAACCTTCCCTCTGGTGCCTCATTTTGTCAGGCTGAACCCTCCCTGGCCTCTTATAGGCATAAGTCTACAATCCCCTGGGCTGACAGAAGGCAAGATGGAAAGGGTCAAAAAAGGGGCTGGATTCATTCTTAACAGTTGCTAGGACACTAACCTTTCCCTTGACCAAGAGAAACTGAGACAAACCAACAAACTATATAGCTCAGAGACATCTTTGGGGTTATCAGGCCAGCACTCCTCAGGTCCCCACCATGCAGAAGATACAAAGGGACAGCATCCACAATGGCTAGCTGGCTCCTGGGCAGGCTACAGGCCAGCTCAGCCAGGACCAGAGATGAGGTTATTGGGGTAGCCTCTTTGGATACAACAGAGGCTGTTTCTGGCTAGGCTGAGGGACTAGGAAACTGCATTATCACTGCTGAGTAGATAGCTTGACAATCATGCCTGAGGAGGGGGTGCTGCAGCAAGGCAAGCCTTGCACAACCATAACAGTGGAAAGCAGCTCTCCTCAGCCCCTCAGTTAAGCCACAGATAGGATTCTCACTTAGGGCAGTGAACATGAACACCTCTCTCTGTGCTGGTTAAATGTGATGCATAAAAAAGGGGAGACGTGTGAGGTGCAAGTGCTATCAGGTGTTGGGAGGGCTACACAAGGGACCTGCCTGACTAGACTGGGTAGCTACAGGAGAGGGAGCGGTGGCCAGAAGGTCCATCCACTTCCACAAACTTTATCACATGCAGCACAGGCCTTGCAAGTCACACACTTTACACGGGCATAGGAAGAGTTACATTAAAATTAATCTCTTTACTGATATAATTAAATTTAACTCCTGAGAAGAAAACAGAGAAAGGGAAAAATGATGCTGGAAACCTGGCACCCCCAGTTCCCAGCCACCCCCCACACCACTCATTTTGTGTCCAGACTCTGGTGTGGCAGGTACACCCTGCCGTGGAAATGCGGGTGAGAGTTCTCCAGCCCAGTGTGACAGAAGGGCTCAGAACCATCTGGTTCTGCTTCACATACCAGGGCAGCTGCAACCTGGAGACCACAGCCAGGGGAACACTAGGAAAAAGACAAACACCTGGTCAACCTAGCACTGCCACCAGCTGCAGCAAGGCTAGGACCCAGGACTCAGGCTCAACCCCAACATAGTGCACGTTCCCTGCATAGCCCACACTGTAAAACACTCCTGCCATTGCCTGGCTGTCCACCTGACACAAGTGGAAGCCTGACCAAGGAAGCCCCAGCAGAAGCTTGGCACAGGCTCCTGGCTCCGGCCCCAGCAGTTGCCTCCTCTCAGCCTCTTGTGCCACAGGTACTACTCAGCAGGTGGTGACCTTGTGGACATTTCGCAAACAAGCAAGCAGCCGGTGGTATGGACTTCCTGGTGCCGCCACCACCTCAAACACAGACTGGAAAGCCCTGTGGTCGAATTCCTCCTCTATCTGGTGTCTGTAGAAGTCTGTGGCAACCAGGCAGAAAAGGTTCACATCCACCTGCTCCAGTTTGCCCATCCTGCTGATGATGTGTGGGAGGCTGGTAGAAGAGTTAAGGGGAACAACAGCAAGGGTAGGAAGACAGTCTCCCCAAGGGGTTCCCTTCCTAAGTCCACCAACAGGCCTAGGAAGGACAGTAGGCAACCAAAACAGAGGGTGGCCTAGGCACATCAGCAGCAGCTGCTGCTTGCAACCCTCTCCCAGCTGCAGTCGGCTATCTGCCCAAGAGGGCAGGGGTGGGAAGGCAGAGAGGCCCAGAAAGTGGGAGCCCTGCAGTGCAGACAGGGTGATGGTTCCCAGTGCTCTGTGCAGTAGCACTTACCTGGGCTGGGCTCCCCACAGTGCTAGTGGCTGGTGTTCCTGCTCACACTGCTCCAGTGCAGGAAGGGTAGAGCTAGCACCCTGCCTGGGAGGCTTTCCCGTACTTAGGGTGAGGCCGTGCTGTCACCACCAAGACAACTTTGCTGCTCAGTAGCTCTCGTGGTCTGCTGTGGGGGAGGTTGCCAAAAGAGGAACTCCTGGCAGCACTGTTGGGATGGGAACTGAAGCTTTATTTATGACTTTCCCCAGGAGGGTGACCATGGCATAAAGTGAGAGCTAATGAGAAGCAGCACTGAGAAAACCCCGGAGGAATAAAGCATGCCAGAGGATAAGGCAGCCGCAGGGCCAGCGGCTGGCCTGAGCTGCCCTGCCTCCCCTTCTGTGCTCCCCTCCCATCATCCTTCAGCAGTAGCATTCCTGCCACAAACCCACCCATTGGGCAGCACTTGCTGGCAAATGGTTAAACCTTCTGTTTTGTGTCCCTGTCAAAGTTTTATACCTTTAGTTACCGGTGGCCCTGTCAGAGGAGCGGCAGGTGGCAGTTAGGTCTGGGAAACCAGCTCACCAGGAAGCAAAGCTCTGCTGGGTGAATCTCAGGTGAGGCCCTGAGAGCCTTGGCCCCAGAACATTTCTTGCTACTGCTGTATCTTTGCCGCTGCCATTTTTCTCTGGTACCTGGCATGGAATAAATGGGCATGGGGAGACTCCCCACTGCCCTTAATGTAGTTTTGGAAATATCCTGTTTTACTGGGCATTTTTACCTGTGGATTATTAAGAAGGTCATTTCCTCCTAAGTTGTGCTGCTTGACTGGAACAATGACCTAATATAATAATAGTGTTAGTTTAAGTAGAATTTTGATGATTGAGGGTTTTTAATAAACATAGTAAAGTTAGGTTAGTTTAGTAGAAAAATTAACATAGGTAAAGGTAGGATAAAATGTTGCCCCTGTCTCTGATAAAGCAGAGGTTGCAGAGGATAAAACATAAAACAAGAAAGAGTCACACAGCTAGAACACATGAGTTTCTATTGAGAAGCCACATAGACTGTGGTTTAAATTAATGATTAAGGAAAAACAATTGAGTCCCAGAAGCCCAGCTAGCTCAAATTCTTTTAATCTTAATTTTGGGAGATGTGTTCCCAGGTTTTGGAGTACATCACAGCTGAAACAAAGCTTTGGAAATGACTTAAGGTTAGATTGAGACGTTTCTGTAGCTTTGAGGTGAAAAAAATCAAGGAAACAACCTCAGGTTTTAGAAAGACACAGTTCAGTGAGGGACTTGTAAGATCAAGGAACAAGAACAAAGCAGCCCAATCATTATTAGTTGATGTGCCTTTCTTGCTAGAATTGGTTGATGATTAAAGATGACTAATTTCTGTCCTCAGTTTCCTGATATAAAAAAATGTTAACGAGTATAGCCTGAATAAAGTAGAACTGACTGTTTTTCATATATAAAAGATTAGGTTAGGGGGGCTGGAGAGATGGCTCAGAGGTTAAGAGCACCAGCTGCTCTTCCAGAGGTCCTGAGTTCAATTCCCAGCAACCACATGGTGGCTCACAACCATTTGTAATGAGATCTGTTGCCCTCTTCTGGCGTACAGGCATACATGGAGGTAGAATGTTGCATACATAATAATACATAAATAAATAAATAAATCTTAAAAAAAAAAGGTTAGGTTAGTGATTTTTTTTTAAGATTCCTTATAAAATTACTTTTTGAGACAAGTAATAAAGCAACTGATTCTTTCTTTGAAACCACAAAATGCAGCCTGACAGTAGAAGAGTGACTGAGAAAAATACCTCACTTGCTTACACCGTGTCAATCTACAAGTTGCTTAGACATGAATGTATGTGAGTTCTTGGAATAATTTGTTTTTCATCAATAATACACAGGATGTTTAACCATGTAAGGGAAATGGGAAACATGTTTTTTACCTGTATTCATTATAATCATTAACTTGAAAGATAGAATGTAACCACATTGTAATTTTTATACTGTCTGAAACATTTGGTCAGGATATATAAGCTGTGAAGGAAAAATAAAGACAAGATTAGAGAGAGAACAGAGAAAGACCCTAAGTGTGTGTTTTTTACTTTTTACAGGCCTCAGAGAGTTTAGTCCCGTACTGTTGTCCCCGCCCCCACCACTGACAGTCCCAGACTATTAAGTTTTACTCCCTCAGGTAGAAAAGTTGATTGATAGTCTGTAGATACTCTTGTAGACTTACCCTCAAACCCCTGAGCTGCTGGAGGCTGGTCCTCACTGAGGCAACATTTGGAAAAGAGTTAGTTAAGCATCGCCTTGCTATCTGTGGGGTTCTGTACAGTTTAGTTTCAAAACATTCAATGAAACCTGAACCTGATACTAAGAGAATAAAAAAGGTCTGGTGGAGATTAAAATATGGTCAAAGACCCATGGAAGGATACATCGCTGAAACCCATGGGCTGGTAGATGCGCTGACAAGGAAGCAGGAGAGGCTCCACATGGCCATGGCAACTGGAGTTCTTTGTGTGAAGTTGGACAGGGACAGCATGACCCAGTCCCTGACCATGGATGACTGCCCAGCACTGTGCAGAGTCTGAAAAACCTGGGGATGAGAGAGTCCTGAGCACAGGTCAGCTGTGGGGTGGGGTGGGGTGGGGTGGGAATAGAGTGACAGGGGCTACAGCTGCCACCCTTCTTACAGGATGAGTCTAGCCCTGGTGACAGACCTACTGGAAGTGTGGAAATAATTCTGCCTTCAGCCCCCTGCTCTGTCCTTGTCCCACACATGGACACCCTCACCTTGTAGACGACAGTGGCCATGAATTGTGGGTATGGCTGCTGGTTGGACAGAAACTCTCCAATGACTTTGTTCATGACATCTTGAGGTGGGAAGAAGTCGTCTAGGAACTGAGGCAGGATCCTTGCCACGACCCTGGCTTCACAGGGAAACCCCTTGCGGATCCTGTAAGGAAGGGAGCTGATCTGAGTTTTACCCTGGTTCCTGTCCTCTCAGTCCTGCCCACAGAGCAACATGACTGAGGCTCAGAGGCCCTTGACATATAGGGATGCTCCAAGTGGGGCTCAGTCCACAATTAGGATATGAGCTTTAAAATTCGAAGGTGACACACAGGCTTTTCTTTTGCTGCCCTGATTGATTCAGGCACTATAAGGAGAATAAAGCAGAGTGTGAGAAGGCACTATAAAGGAACAGCAGGAATAGGGGGAGGTGGTGACATTATAGAAGAGACTTTCCACATCAAAATGCTTCAAGAACTTTTCACTGTTACATGTCCTATATGAGAGCACTAGTGTCAATCAGGAGTTTTTCTTTCCATCAAAGATCCTCCCCCCACCGCCTGCACCACTTGTTCCTGCTTATTCTTCTCAACATTCAACACTTGTCCCTTAGCCACAAGCCGAAACAGAGCTGACGTACAGCTATCCCACTAATACACACACAACTGCAGTGTACAGCTGAGAAGTGCACAAGTGGGCAGACACTTGGCTGTGCCTTCCTGTGGCTGTGGCCCAAGCCCACCAATAGCACTTGAGCACACTCCCAGGAGTGTTTATTTCCTTAGCAGTGGACTGTGGGATCAAGGAGGGCAGTGAGTGCCTGTAACCTACATGGGTCCAGCTGTCCCCAAGTGGTGCTCTGTGAATATTCAAGCATTGAAAAATGGCCACAAGATGCATTTTAAAGTTTAAGAGGATGAACAATTACACATAGAGGCAATTGCTCTGAATTTGGCTCTAGGATAGTCAATGACTACGGAGGTTAGAGGTAGGGTTGTGCTGCATTTCTTACCTATCAAAGAGAACAGATACCCGCTCCATAGCAACGATCACAGACTCACTATCAGGCGTAGCAGGGCTGGGGTCAGAGGTTCTGCCCGGACTGGCTTTTTCTTTTCCTGAAACAGAAACACTCAGGCCGCTATAGGATTGAAGCCTAAGAGGCTTGAAATTAGCATTTGGTGACTCATACAGGACTTGACCAGATAAACACAGACCCTTTCAAAAACAGGTGATTAGAGTTCCTAGCAAGGTAGGACCCACCTCAACTTTCTTACAACTCTCAGGGATGTGGTGGCCAGAGGCAGCTCTGAAACCTATACATGGTGGTGTCATGTGAGCTGCTCCTTTGCCCTGGGATTTCTGGAAAGGTAACAGGGCTGGTTTAGGGTCACAATAAAGCTACAGCACCATGAGGCCTGGCTTGTGACGCTGAGTATGTTCCTGTTTCACTTTCTAGAAGCTAGGCTATGCACAATGGCCCTGGGTGAGTCGACGACCCTTACAACTTGCTCACCTGTGTACATGCAGGTGAGCATCAGGCCTAGGGCTGCCATGGCCCGATGTGGGCTTTGTACATTGACTCTGTCCACGCTTAGCTTGACCAAAGACTCTGTATCTAAGCGAGAGAGCTGCTCAGACAGCAGGAGACGCTCCAGACCCCGGAGGGCACAGTGGTAAATGATGGAGGGGGTGGACTCTTCACTTCCAGACAGCATAACTCCACACATCTAGACAAGAAGAAAGGTTTGTTCTTATCCTCCTCAAAAGCACAATGACCCACTGGTACAGTTTACAAGGAAGCCTGCCTGTGTCCAATAGAACCCATCCAAAGCTGTCTCACCTGTATCACAGATGCTGAAAATTCTGGTCCCACATCCAGAGGGTAGTTTTCCATCAGATAGAACGCAGTGGCACACATCACCAGCACATGCTGCTGGCTGTGAATGTTCACGCAGCTGAAAATGGGAGACAGAAATCATACCTAGTCACATATAGCACCCCTGGCTGTCTGCCATGGGAACAGTTTTAAAGCATATCCATTCACGTCTATCGAGTATAGAACCCTGGGCCGTGCCAGTGACTACACGGTTTCCAGAGCTGCATGGCCTCAGTATGGCACACCATCTCAATGCTGTACCTCTTTTTTTTTTTAAAAAAATATTTATTTATTTATTACGTATACAATATTCTGTCTGTGTGTGTGCCTGCGGGCCAGAAGAGGACACCAGACTTCATTACAGATGGTTGTGAGCCACCATGTGGTTGCTGGGAATTGAACTCAGGACCTTTGGAAGAGCAGGCAATGGTCTTAACCGCTGAGCCATCTCTCCAACCCAATGCTGTACCTCTTCATAGGCTACTTGACTCTCTTAAACATCTTCATGTTTAAGATGCTTCCTCAGGGTGTGTGGCATGTGCTAACTTGTAACACTCTATATCATGGGATCACCAGTTGGTACCACCAGTAGAGACCTGGCTAGCATATGATTTAGATCAATGTCACCATAAACAAAGGAACCACACATCATCTCTTCTACCCTTTCAGATGTATTCAAATGACAATGTCACATCTAGGAACTGGCTACTGCTTTGTATGTGACATGGGACTCTCTGCCCAAAGCACTGAGCAAGGTCTACTTATTATCCGACTGGACACTGTAAGCGCCTCATACCCGCCCCAGTTCTCTTTGTCCTCTTCATTCCTCAGCAGATTGTGCCTTCACATAACCTGCTCAACTCTGCCCCAGGCCAGGACCTGGAATTGCAGGGGGTGGCTGTTTGCTTACCTTGCACACATGTAAGCTACTATCCAGCAAGGACTACAGGGAAGAAAGCACCTCCCTACAAGCCGCTGTCCCTGTCCCAGCTCGATTTGCCACTGACTGTGGGGCCCCTGAAATGCACTTCTGCTCACCTGTCAGCCTAAGGCCTTACCATCTCCAAACTTTTAACTTTACTCTGCATTTCTCAATCAACAATCCACCACACAACAGCCGGCTTTTCTTCCAACTCCCTTCTCATCCCTAACTCATGTCCCAAATTCTAAGTGCCCAGTTGTGTTCCATCAGGGCCACAGCTCCTCCCTCTGCTTCTAAAACAGAGCTGTAATGGGCTCAACTTAGTATCAAAAGGACCAGCAATATATTCATGTGCAGCTGTATGTAAGACATCTTTAGGGGGAGGTGGAGATTAGAGCAGGAGTAAAGGGTCTCACAGGAAACACTGGGCTGATCAGAAACTAAAGAGGAAGCTAAGTCTGGTGACAGAATAAGGAAGCTGGTCCACATCAGTGTGCTGAGTGCTGTAGGAGAGTGATGCAAGGCAGGACTTTTCATCTTGCTAGAGATGAAAGCTTCTGGCATATACTTGTATCCTTGTGTCTCATGGCTACTATTTCCTAAAATAGGTACACTCCTGTCACCTACTAGAACCTGGCAAATACTTTGTTACTTCTGAAACAGGATCTCATCTGTAGCCCCGGCTAGTTTCAAGCTGATGCCAAATTTTCTGCCTCAGCCTCTCAAATGCTGAGATTATAAGCATGCACTACTATGCCAGTTCTAGCATATACTTTTAAAGTCAAACAGGGCTCTTCTGTTTTATTTTTTATTTTTGTTGTTGTTAAGACCATACTAAAGCCCACCCACCCAGCCCCACTCACTGGGCTATTCCTTTGAGGTTGGACAGCAGATATTCACTAACAACTGGAATGAGCTGCTTTGCAGTGTCATCCAAGAGGTCACACTCCAACACATAAAGGATGCCATGCAGGGCTCCGATCTGGCTGGGGAGGTGGCTGCTCCTGAGTGTGCTCTCCAGTAGGCGGCTGACTGGTTCTGCCACAGTTTTGTCCTGAATACAAGCACAGACATGAGTTGCTGGAGACGGGTTGATTGCTAACTGCCAATGGCCTGAATCCCTGAAACTGAAAGAGCCTAGCTATAATCTAGTACACAGTAGAAGTCACACGGGGGCAGGATACCATGCAGGAAAGGTCGGTGTACAGTGCTGACCCTATATAAAAATCTGAATTTGAGAGAGGATCCACCTTATGTGGAAAATGTGATTTGTGCCTGCACTTGCTTTCCCCTTTGGAGTTGTAGGGTGCTCCTGTAACCTGTCTTGACTGACAACACTGATTCTGAGCTCTGCTGCCCCTGTAGAACATCTCATATGTGTTGTCTACTCCTTGTCTACCTACTGGATGAATGAGCTGTGTTCTGTATGACTATTCTGGAACAGTATTCAAACCTGGTTTTCTAGGCTTTTCCCAGGAATTCTCTCCCTCAGCTAATTCTGCCTCATGTCTCTTCACTATAATTAACTTTGGTCTGGCTCCTCCTAGCAAAAGCTTGTTGGTAGTTGTGGAGCTCTTGACACTAATTTGTGCTAACCTGGACTGACATGGTATCACTTTCTCTGGGTATTCTAAGTGTGGCAGTGGAATTTTTGCCCAGACACCCAGCACACACCTTGACACAGGACTCCTCCAGCAGTGAAGACTACTGTTGTGTGATGCACTCCAGCAGCAGGACGTCAGTGTCTGACTGACCTACCAAATACCCTACCAGGAAAGGCTGACTCATTTGGTCTCATGACAGAAGAAGCCATCTAGTGGTGGAGGTGTATACTTTTTTTTTTTTTTTTAAAGATTTATTTATTTATTATGTATACAACATTCTGCCTCCATGTATGCCCACACACCAGAGGAGGGCGCCAGATCTCACTACAGATGGTTGTGAACCACCATGTGGTTGCTGGGAATTGAACTCAGGACCTCTGGAAGAGCAGACAGCGCTCTTAACCACTGAGCCATCTCTCCAGCCCCCGAGGTGTATACTTTTAATCCCAGCAATCAAGAGGCAGAGGCAGGTGGATCTCCGAATTCAAGCCCAGTTTTGTCTACAGAGTGAGTTCCAGGACAGTCAGAGCTATCACAAAACAAAGAGGCCACCCAACCCTCTCCAGGGGAGTCTATATCTAATGGTCTTGGGTTAAAGAAGGTTAACAGTTCTTGCCAGTTACTTCCTTCTCATCCCCCTTCCCATATCCATGTGTTCTTCCTCAGTATAGTACAACCAAGGCCTCTAACCACACTTTTTTATAAGCATAACACCAGGATATGTTGTTGAAGGCTGCAGATCTAACAGTGAGCAAAGAACAGTGACAGTTTGGATGCATGCTGTGGAACACTGACCTCTGGACATGACACAGTTGTGCCATGTTGAAATCAGAAGAGCCGGATTACCTGCATCTACACAAGACTCTCACAAGTACAGAACTATAATGTTCCCTCATAGCATGGGTAGTTAAGGACCAAAACCTGAACCTCAGCATACTGCACATAATCCTTGCCCAGCTGCACTTGGACTTGGGAAGGTTAACTGAAGAGGGAGAAGGGTGCTATGTCTCCATTTCTGCAGCTCTTGGGGTTACATTACGTTTTAGTATGTAGCTGTTTTGAAGTCACTACAGTTCCAATAGATATGTCTTCATCCATGCTTATATGAGGAAAGCCAAAAAACACACTGGTTTACAAGCCGGACTCGGATCATCAGTGACCTATCTGAGGTGAGCAGACCTTTGCTCAGGTTTCCCCAGGAAAAGCAATGCAGCAGTGCAACACCATCTGTAGCAACACAGGGCAGCTGAAAGCCTCTCAGAAGACAATTGCCTTCAAGGACAGCCGCCTCTGTACACAGAGCTGGGAACTGGAGCCAGTCACCATTCCGCCTTGGGGTTGTTCTTTAAAAATCACCATTATTTGCCTGATGCATTTGATTTACATTTTGCCTGAGGAACCTGGGCCTGAGCACAAAACCACAGTTACAAGGAAAGTCAAGCCACTAAAGTCCCCCCATGAAGGAAAATAGACCTCCCACAAGGACACAGTCCTGACAGCACCCAGAAGATGCCTGCTTTGAAGAGTGTGCTCACACAGGGGGACTAAGTGCTCATTGTTCCCGTTCTCTGGATGATGCTAAGCATGGCCACCCATGCTGTATACCTGTGCTAGCCTCTAGGTACAGTGACAACAGGTTCTAACAAGGGAAGACATGGCATATATGGCACATGGAAAATGGGCACCAACAGGCTCACCCACACCACTCCCGCCAGTAGCCCCAACTACTTCATGCACAGCAGCCACTCATGTGTCTATTGAACAAGTAAGTTTCTTTTTGTAAAAATTAGTTTTTGTATGTGGTATGTGTATATGTGTCCACATGTTAAATATGCATGCTCATTATGGGAACCTGTAGAAGCCAGAAGAAGGTGTTGGTTTTAAGTTGGCAATGTGGGTGCTAGAAATGAAATCAGGTATTCTGTAAGAGCACCAAGTGTTCTTAACCACGGAGTTCTCTCTCTAGCCCTGAACAAGTAAGTTTCTATTGTTATTACAAAAATGGATTCCAGGAAAAATATATTAAACACATGGTGATAAGTTTAACATTTAATGATAAATTTTAAGCTAATTTAAAAACATAATTATTTTAACATTAAGTGAAAGGGCGAAAGTGCCTGAGCCAACAGTCTAGAGTCACTTTATTTTACTGGCCATGCTGATTCCCTTCCAATATGTACCAACAAGAGGTGGAACACACAGGTAATTATTTTTATGTATGTATCTGACATATTTTCTATGAGAACCACCTAGTATGTATACAGGAAAGGCAAAACCAAGTAGTACTAACCAAATTCTGATAAACCAGCAGCAGAATAATGTATCAGGTATCCAAAGAACACCTTGATTTGGGATTTCCCAGTACATATCTGTTGTCAACAAATTACCCTGTCTAAGGTGTTTTGTGACAGCAGTACAACTGGACCAAGACAACCATGATGCCAAGGATAGATGTCTACATTCCCCAGTGGGGGAGTGCAAGGGTACTATGACAGATGGGTCACCAGGGAAGACCTGTGTAAGTCAAACAATACAGTGGGATCCAGACCCTATCAGAGAAATGGAGTGGAGCTGTCAAGATGATAGACTGGCCATGGATGCAAGGCATGGTTCCAATATTTGGGCTGTCCCAGTGGCCTCACACTTTTTGTCCTGGAGAGGTACCCTACTATAATGGCACAAAGGCCAAGGGGCATAGGTGCTTCAACCATGTTCACCACAAAACATCTCGGTTTCCTGTGGGGATGATACCAACAGGTACTGAGTTCTTTTAGCTGATCAGAGCTGTGGTTCCCATGTGCCAAGGACCTTACCCTGGGACAGGCCTTTGAAGTATGCAGATGCACACAGCACATTTGACCAACACCAGATCCCAAAGCAGAGAAGTCCTAAGTGCTTCAATGGGGGCAGCCTCTGCACCACCTCTCACTCACCATACCAAGGACAGCAGCTGCCTTACAAGTGGCAGGTACTAGGTACTGAATGAGGATTTCATCTTCTGAAGGGTGCACTCTCCGAAGTTCTGTCAGCGTTAGATACATCATTTCAAACTGGGTGCGTTCAGTGAATAAGTCTGATACCACGAGAAGCTGGAGACATGCAAGATCAGAACAAGAAGAAGAGCATTACACCCAGAGGAATGTAAAAATGTAGTCTAAAATGCAGTGGGTGGCAAGGCATGGGAAAAAATAGGGGAATCTTCAGTACTGATTGGACAGACTTAAAATACAGAACATTGAAGTAGTAACAGAATATCATGTTAAAAATGCCTTTGCATATACACTACAGATGGAGGAAGAGCTTAGATTTCAGCTGCCACATATACAAGGGTGATCATTTTCAGGCAATGTCCATTAATACAGAGCCATGTGCTCAAAACTCCTAGGAGCAAGAAATGGGCAATCATTTCTCTCTCTGTTATCATTGTTACTTTAATTTATTATCATTGAGTGTGTGGATAATGTATGTGTGTAAGTGCAGGTGTGCACAAAAACACTGCATGTGTGTGAAAGCCAGGAAACCACTCTTGAGAGTCAGGTCTCTCCTTTTACTGTGGGTTCTGAGGATCAAACTCAGGCTGTCAGATCTGCTGCACAGGAAGCACTTTAACCTGCTGAGACATCTTGCTGCCCACTATCACTTATTTATTATATATCTATTTGTTTTTTATTTATTTTTATGTGTTTGGGTGCTTTGCCTACATGTATGCTGGCATACCATGTGTGTGCTGTGCCCACAGAAGCCAGAAGAGGGACTCAGATCCCCTGGAACTTGAGTTACAGGTGGTTGTGAGCCCCCATGTGGGTTCTTGGAATGGAACCTGGGCTCAGAAAAAACAGCCAGTGCTCTTAACTACTGCTTTCTCCAGTTCCCACTATCACTTTTAAAAAGACCAAGCAACTATTTTAGAGCCTTTCAATTTTTCTTTCCAGCCCTGTCAATAATGATAGATGTCACTTATAAAACAAACATCCTATGTTTGGGGCTGTAGCAGAAGAGCAGGAAGTACCACGAGACTATTTATCTGACCTATCTACTTATCTAAGAAGAAGGGTAATGTCTAGGAGTCCACAGCTGTTTGTCACCACCCTAGAAGAGACAGACAGATAAGGTGGGCCTTTGGAACTGTGACAGCAACTGGCATATTACACACTGGTGCTACACTTGAGAGCATTTACCTGCTCTGGATCTGAAAAAGAACATCTGTCCTGTCACCATCACCAACTTCAAACACTCGGTTGCTCCAGACCTGGGAGGCTGTAGGAGTTCCTTTACAGGTTCTGAGACATTACAAACCAGGTGGTGTGTGTGTTGTGTGTGAATGTATGCATGTGTGTGTATGTGTCTATGTCTTCATATATGTCTCTCTGTGTATCTAGCAAATTCATGGCACATACAAGTATGGTATGTATACATTTATGTATATGGTATCTATCTAGTGCATCTATTATGGTATTTGTATGATGTGTATGTGGAGTGTATTTTGGTACATGTGTGTATGTGTATGTATGTGCATGTGTGTGCACAGCATCACACATGCTTCTGGATGTGGGGAAAGAGGGGAAGGTAAACTTACAGATCGAACCACTTCACTGATCAGGATGACAGGGGTCTTTCTGGCTGTACTGGATGGCAGGATCCAGCGGCTGTACAATTCAAGCAGAAACTGCGAACAGGAGTGAATATCAACCCCAGCACGGTGTTTTCTGCAGAGTGTGAAACATGGATATTTTCCCCATACATAGATGAGAGGTTCACCTCAAGATGGACCCCAAACATATCAAGTGATTGAGAAAAAATTTCAAATTGCTAATTTTTTTTTTTTTAAAAAAAGTCAGTATTAACCTGGAATTGACTGGAGACACAGGTGGTGATGTTGGTGCAGGAACATCAGCCTCTTCCTCTTCCTCTTCATCCCATTCCTCCTCTCTCAGGGGTGTGATATTGTTCCCTAGCCACACAGAGTGTATGGATACCTGCCACAGAAGCAAGAACCAGATTTAAAGTTCTTGCTGGGTAGGTACAAGCCAGTCCACTACTCTGAGCACATAAGACCACTGTAATGATCTATCCCTTTCAGACCTATATGTACTGTCAGAGGAGCCCTTGGGTACAAAGGCTAAACTGTTGGCAGAAAAACTTTGACCTTAGGTTCAAGGCTTGAATGAGTGTCTGAAAAAAGTATGAAGTAAAAGAGGCTCCAGAGAGTGACACTACAGTCCTGGAGAAAGGGGACCATACACAGATTTTATAAACCTGGTTCCCATTCATTTGTGTTTTCCAGGAGTAGACCCTGCTTTTCTGGGCTAATTGCTTAGAGATATCTCTCCAAGGATGCAGTTGGAGATGTAATTGTTTTAGGAAGGTTAAGGGGCAGCCAAGAGCCCCAAGCCCTCAAATGCAGCTCCAGATGAAGTGGGTTTTGCACTGACCTCCCTTCTGATTGCTCCACTACAAACCCTCCTGCATTTTCCCTTATGACCTCAGATACTTTCAATGAAGGCAAGCTGAGAATTGTGGATAAATTCCAGTTGCCAATGTTCTCCACACCTAGCTCCTTGCACCATCTCTTTCCACAAAATGTAAAGTGGCAGTTCATCCTAGTAGCCTTTTTTTTTTTTTTGATAGCTGATATGGTATCCCAGGCAAGGCAGGGCTAAAATGGACCCACACAGTCTTACTATATTCAGCTTACAGACACTAGAACTGGAACTCCAGTACTGAAGGAAGCAGAGTTAAATGAATGTAACAGAGCCAGAAGGGATACAGTTAGGGACATGGGACTCTTGAACACGGTCACGTACCTAGGGGCCCCAGGCATCTTGTTTATCACCTCATCTTTAGAAACACTCCATGAAGAGCACATCACATTCTAACTGTCACTATGACTTATCTTAGGGCAGAACTTTCTCTGCAAAGGTAGGAAGGAACAGAGGGGTTTGTCTAGAAAAGCAGCAGGTACCACAGGTCCCTGACCCCTGTAGTCAGTAGCTGTCAACTATCCTTATTTGTTCTTACTAAAAGTAATGCTACCTGCTAAGCTATGCACTCAGTTGCTCTCTGAACTAGCAGCCAGGAAACTTTCAGTGCTGCATCTGACTGAGCAGCTCTCAGCTGACTTTATTTTGTCCTTCCTAACCTTTCATGCTTCTTAGCTCTCTCCTGTCTCATATCATTCCACTATGTTTTATACACATCTGCATGCTTATATGCAAAATATATTGAAATCTAGAATAATGTATGTAAATAAAACTTTTCTTTAAGTTTGGTATGTGGCTCAAGCCTGAGGACAGACAAGGTTGGTTATAATTTCAGCATGTAATCCTCAGGAGGGAACAGAATGGTGTAACTGACCTGGCCCAGCTTGTAGCTCATGTTGCCTAGCTCCCGCTCTGAGTTGATCTGCAGTAGTAGTTTGTCATGGCTGATGAGGGCACCTGTAAAACATCAGCATAGCACTGCATAAGACCCTGACTGGCTGGACAGATGTTTGCCCAATCCGGTTATCCTCTTCATTGGCAAGATGGCTCAGATATACAGAGGCCCAGGAGGTCTTGGAGTACTGTCACTTGGTAACCTGTTGAGCTGGCAAGCCTGGTAGGCAAACTAGACTCTTTTCCTATGGCTGCCTCAAGCTAACAGTGTTAGATCTCACACCACCCATTCTCTCCCCAAGGCACTCTGATGCTCTTAGAGCTGTATTCTGAGTTCCTATAGCTATCTATCCACACCTTTCTCAAGACTCTACAGAGCAAGTATGTCATTTCTCACCCACTCTATTGGCCCAGACAGAGGCTCCTCAAGGTCTAGGCCCATGGCCATTTAAAGTCACACTGCTCTGTTAAATTCAATGTTCCCAAAATCATTTTGAGATACACAACACACTGAATTTCCATACAGAAACTTCCCCAAATAAAGTCTTCAAGGTACTTAAATTCCTAAAAGAATGAGGTAATTATAAGATTGAAGCAGTTTGTTCAATAATAACGAGGGTGATGGCAAAGGGAAGGGTAAGGAGGTTTTGGAGGGTGTTCATTTAGTATACATTATGCACTTGTACAAAAATGTCTTTATGCAACACAGTAACTTGTACAATTAATAAACACAATGGAAAGAAAAAGAACCTACAAAATTCTCTTCATTGAAGCAAGATACATCCTGGTGTTTATGGTGGTACAAGTCCAGACAAAGCATGAGACTTGTGAATGGGGGCAATACACTCAGCATGCAGCCTTCTTGTTAAGCCACAGCAAGAATGCTAGCCATGGCTGGACAGAAGGCTCAGCGGTTAAGAGCACTGACAGCTCTTCCAGAGGACCTGAGTTCAATTCCCAGCACTCATACAGCAGCTCACAGTTGTCTGTAACTCCAAGATCTGACACAGACATGCAGGCAAAGCACCAATGAATATAAAATAAAAATAAACATTTTTTTTAAAAGAATGCTAGCCACACTCTTGTTCTAGTTCCTTCCTGTACCTGTAGTAGCTGGCAACAGGGAAGGGACAGGATCCCAGGCTTGGTGAGAATGGTGAGTGGCAGTATTCTCTCTCTGGGAAACCATTTCTTGGATCTCTTGTTCTACAATCCCTCTGATCATGCTCAATTTTCTTCCAAATCTAAAATTCAGAACCAAAAGAAAGAACATGTTTGCTTTTTTCAAACATCACAGGAATGAAAACCACCAGGACTTCTCTTTCACTTGCCTGAAGCAGCTGGTGTAACAGCAAGCAAACCCTGCTGCAGGTGCTTATTCCTGACCCAAAAGTCTGAGCCTGAATACCCAGTGAAGCTCATACAATTTGACACTAAATCTTCAGCTTGTCACCAATGACCAAAATCACTTTAGGATCTATATCCCTGGGCAGGGCCACAGACACATATTACATCAATTCTTTTAACAAAGGAAAGGGTATGGGAATTTAAAAGAGGAGTGGGCTACCTCACCATCCTCTGCAATAGAATGTAGCCCACATAGAAACTCAGGCAAACCTGGTATCGAGAACCTTCAGAGGCTTGTTCCGGGGCTGTTGCTCCAAGCAGCTTACAGCTGGATTGCCAGCCACAGGCACAGTCATTGCACTGAGCACTAGAGAGGTGATGGCCTGCACAGCCAGGACATGGATCTGGGTCCTTTCTGTATCTTCCTAGAGGAACAGTCCACACATTGACAACATGACAACAAGATACTAACCACTTATTCTGCCTCTACTTCACACAGAGCCCAAGGGCCATATAAGGCTTCAGAGAGGAGAACTGGATTCCTTAAGTCCTGTGGCTTCCCATAGCCAGAGTCTTTTGTTCAAGTTTGTTTGGCATTGGTCACACATCTATATACCTAGACCTTGGAGTAAACCTGAAGTATGCAAATATTTGGCACAGAACTCCAAATAGGCATTTACCTCAGAGGACATTGCTCTTAAATACTATCATTTGAGAACACTGGCAACCTGGCAGTTACAGAAACGTTGGAAGATGATCTTGACGACTTGTGACCTATATAGATTCACTCTCTTATCTGTCATCTCCACAAGTTCATTTCACATCTCTCAGAACCAAGGGCTCATATCCCAGGACTTTGAACATACAAAACTATGGGCGTTATTCATGTCTTATTAGCATGGTGTACATTAATATTAAGCAAACAAAAAACTATGGGCGTTATTCATGTCTTATTAGCATGGTGTACATTAATATTAAGCAAACAAAAAATATGGGCATTATTCATGTCTTATTAGCATGGTGTACATTAATACTAAGCAAACAAAACCTCTAAGATAATTAAAAACAAAACAAACAAGAAACAAGAACATGACCTGGATTCATGGCCTTTTTTGTTTTAGTTCAATGATATTCCTTCAGATAGTGATAAATGAACAACAGAATGCAAAAGTGCTGACAGAGAACAATCTTATTCCACTGATGTGGAAGGTATCATAGTAAAAGTTGCATCCTAGCTACTGGAAGCCTCAGTCTCCAAACCTCTCAGAGGGCTTGTCTTTACTGTGGAGCATCAGCTGAGATATGATCAGCCTGCTTTCCTGTTCCCGAACAGTCACCAAGCTGTCATAGCTACAGGTTCCTACTTAGCCACCTTCTAGCTATAGAAGTCTCACCTCTGGTGGGCTCTCCTCCTGTTCCATCACTAGGGGCTGGGTCACCAAGACACCAAGGAGGGTGGCCCAAGTTTCTTCGAACTGGGTACGACTGGTCCACCCTGGGAATCAATCATTACATTAGATAGTTTCCCAACTCTCCAAATCCATGAAAAAACACTGACAATATAACGCCTTCAGTGATGTTCCTAGCGCAAGATCTTCAGGGCAATCCTATAGCATAGGGAATACCAGTCTCTCCATTTACCATGAAGGACACTGTAGTACATGGAAGTCAGTTATGCTATCAAGGTCAAGAGGCATAGGCCAAGTTCAGCAGCCCAGACTGCCCTTCAATTCCCCATTGTGTGGTACAGTGACAAGGATGTCCACACAGGTTTCATTCAAGCAGGCCAGGCTATTCCTGTCTATGAAGCATTTTTAAAGTGTCACCTTAAGTCTGACCATGAGATTTCAGACCAGACCACAGAACCACATACATGATAATTCGGTCTCTGTAAAGCTGGTGAGATTAGTGTCAGCAAGATGGCTGACAATCTGAGTTCAATTCCCAGAAACTACATGGGAAAAGGAGACAACCAATTCCTGCTAACTATCCTCTGCCCTCCATGTACACGCTGCACTATGGGCATGTTCATGTGAGTCATGTCTCCATAAAGTAAATAAACATAAATAATGAAAACCACTCAGAACAGATTGGAAAAGCATGGCATTGGGCTGGGAACACTCCAGCAAGCAGCAAAGGCAATCTAGGAGGCCATTCCTCAGGTTCACTAAAGAGCTACATCAGAGTAAAGTTCAACAAATGGCTGCATTTGGTGTTCCCACCATGAGTCAAGAAGATCTGCAGTACTCCTTGTAAGGCAAGGATGGAACAAAGATAGAAATGAAGAATATCAAATGCTCGGATCTCCTGGAACATAGGGTTATGACTCAGACTCAAGTGAGTTTGAAGGGAGTTTGCTTAACTGGTGATTGGTGTGGCAGGGCCCAGCCCATATATGTGGTACCACTCCTGGGGTGGGGGTCCTACATGCTTTGATAAAGCAGGCGGAGTAAGCCCTGGTGAGCAAGCTGGTAAGCAGCATTCCTCCATGGCTTCTACTCCTGTTTCTGCCTCTAGGTTCCTGTCCTGGCTTCCTTCAGGGATAGACCTTTGTGTTATCAGGAGAAATAAACCCTTTCTTTCCCATGTTGCTTTTGGTCATGGTATTTACTAAAGTAACAGAAACATAACTAAGACAGGCAGGAAAACAATTCTTCATAGGAGTTGCCTGATTCCTACTCAGAAGTTACTGGGGACAGTGATAAACTGTTTAATTTATGGACATAGGAAACTGATATAGGCTGCTGAAATCTGAATAAGAAAACTTGAAGAAGCCTAAGGTACTAACATGGATCAGACAGTGGATCAGGTACCTGGGCTCTTCCAGGAAATACCCCAGCAGGAGAAGGCTATGAAGATTATAATCACACTACCCAATCACACCCTGTGTGGTCTGAAAGAGTTTGGTCCCTATATTTGCATATTTAGCCCCCAGTTGATAAACTGTTTGAGAAAGGTGAGGAGATGAGGCCTTGTTGGAGGACGTATGCCACTGTGAGAAAACGATGAGGTTTGAAAAGCTCACACCAAGCCCTGTATCTCTCTCTCTCTGCCTGCTGTTTGTGGACCAAGATATAAAGCTCTCAGCTACTGCTCTAGCAACATGCCTGTCTACTTCCCACCATGATAATAATGGACTAACCTACTGAAACTGAAAGCAAGCCTCCAACTAAATGCTTTTTTTTCATAAGAGTTACCTTGTTCATGGTATCTTTTCACAGTAATAGAACAGTGGCTAAGACACACCCTCATCCAGAAAAAAAAAGGCGGGGGGGGGCAATTTAGATTGTACTTCAGAAAGCAGAGAAGAAGCCTGACAGGAGAACTACTCACGCTGCTGCTAAGACACTAAGTATATTCTTCATGTTCACATCTGCAGCAAACACATCAAGTGGACACAATACCCATTTTATGGGCCATAGCACTGAGGGTCCCACACTGTTCAGCCAAGGGATGAGTGGGGCTGTCTGGCCAAATCTATCTTCCCTCATCCTACCACCCTGGCTCCTGTGACACTTAGCCTGCCATGTTCCCCAAGTTGCACATCTCACATAGGAGAAAAATGACCTGAGTGAGAACACGAGGTCAAAGTAGCAGACAGAGGAAATCACTTCCACTACTTACAGTTTGTTGTTGTAGCCCTGGAGAATGAACTCTGGTCTTAATTGGTGCTAGGCAAACACTACAGAGTGAGCCATATTCCCAGCCCACTTGTACAGTTTAGTCTGAATATGAAGACAGGATCTGGCTTCTTACATGTGTATCTTTGTTCAAAAAGCCTGATATGCAACCACACACACTGCCTCGTCTATATGCACCTAGGTCTATTTTTTTCTAAAAAAAATATTTATTTATTTATTTATTATTATTATATATATAATATTCTGTCTGTGTGTATGTCTGCAGGCCAGAAGAGGGCACCAGACCTCATTACAGATGGTTGTGAGCCACCATGTGGTTGCCGGGAATTGAACTCAGGACCTTTGGAAGAGTAGGCAATGCTCTTAACCACTGAGCCATCTCTCCAGCCCCTAGGTCTATTTTCTTATCATAATTCCATATGTGCTGTGAAATGTGTGAAGGTTTGTTCCGTTCCCATTATCCCAGAACCTTTCCAGTTGTCATGAGATGGCCCTACCCTGGAGCTTCGGGCATGTGTGTGGTATATGGGGACTGAGGAGGATTGTGGGGTACCTAGGGTGTTGATGCGATAGATGAACTCCTTGAGGATCTCCTTCTCCTGGAGGAATTCTACAGGGATCTCAGGGAACACTGTGCCAAAATCCCCTCCAGGTTTGGGTGACCACCCAAGTTTCCATACCTGAGAAGAGGAAAAGAGAGTAACAACTGGATGGAGATGCCACTAGGAAAACAAGAGACCCCCCCCTCTTATCTCAACTAGTCTCCCCACTGAGCCAGCTGCGCTCCCCTCACTACTCACACAGGCTTTTCCACAAAAGGCTCCCACCCCTTTGCTAGAACCTTTAAGCCCAAGCTTGACTCCCACCACTCTGTTCTGTCTTCCCAAAGCCAATCCTCTTCTTGTTACACCTTCAGACCAGCTGTACACAAGCTAGATTCCTTGTGGGAAATGCTGGTGCCCACAAACATTAATGTGTGTTAGAAAAAAGGCAAACACTAATGAAGTTCAGTCCCGTGTATAAATATGTGTTGGCAGTCAGGCACAAGGCCAACCCTACTGTTCATTCTATCAATTCTGACAAGTTGAGTTCTGCCATTAGATATCCGGACAAGCACCATGCACAAAACGAAACCCTGAGGCACATCCTATATTATTCCAGTAGCAAGACCATCTTGCCAGCTCAGCTATGTGCCTCAGTGAAGCCATGAGGACCTAACAGAGCCTCCCCAGATGCCTACAATCAAGCTTTCTTTATCATAGTAAAGCCTTCTATAAATCTCTTATACAAGCATAAAAGTCTCTGGGGCATGCCCAGGGGAGGTTCTGCAATGCTTGCTACAGTTGCCTTTGTACCCAGGGCATTCAAGGGAGCAGATTAAAAGCACTTGATGGAGTTTTACCTACAGCACATGGCCTATGTAGGCAGATCCCCTATAGCCTTCTATGACCTCTATACTGCCTTCCTGCACAGTCTCCACAAAGAATGCTTCCTGCCCAGGGTTAAAACCCATGCAGCAATGTTGGATCATCTCCTGGATTTCTATTGTGCTCTTCCCAATGTCCACAGCTCTTTCTGTAAGTACTTCTAGCACAGTGAAGCCACAGTACTCAAAATGGGCCTCTGCAACTCTAAGGTCCAATGACTGTCACTTTCTAAATGTGAACTTTTCCAGGATCTTACATGCGAATACACACATGCAGAGACTGTGGCCCAGCAGTAGGCACAT
This sequence comes from Microtus pennsylvanicus, assembly GCF_037038515.1. NCBI lineage: Eukaryota > Metazoa > Chordata > Mammalia > Rodentia > Cricetidae > Microtus > Microtus pennsylvanicus. The sequence goes on from NC_134590.1 coordinate 62,199,261, forward strand.
GCCCTATTCTAGGAAGAAAAAAAGTACTTTTCCCTTGGGCCTGGTTTTGTGTTCTGGCTTAAGTCAGCTATGAGCCAGCTTTGTTTTCTTGTTGAGGATTTTTGTAGGAAAGGGTATGTCTAGTGTGCTATTTCAGCAGACTTAGGTCAGCATAGCTGCTATTAACCCTTTTCCCATACTAAGTTCCTGCTGAACCAAGAGCCTGTCTATTTTATGCTGATATGTGAAGAAAATTTCAAGAGAAAACCCACAATAGTGCTTGTCCCTAAATTTAAGAATCAATCTTTCTTTCTCTCTGATACAGTCTCTCATTATGTAGCTCTGGCTATACTGGAACAATGTAGACCAGACTGGCCTAAAACTCAGAAATCATGTTGGTTTTTTCCCCCCACACACCACTATGCCCAGCTTTGTATGAAATCTTCAAAGGTGACACCTTTTAAAGAAAATAATTGAAGAGTAAAATTTCAGGTTTACCATAATTAGTATAATCACTTCAGAATCACATCCAACATGAACATATCAGTGGAAATGAAGGTTAGTACTTTAGTTCATTTTGAAAATAACCACTACACAGAATGCCTGGGGAACAATACAGGTGTCACAACTACCCACATGCAAAATGCTGGAACTACCACAGAGAGTGTTACGGCAATAAAGATTGTGTGATAAGTGGGCATGAATGCCTATAGCTAATTCTAGCATTAGGGAAATAGAGAAGAGGATCTCAAGTTTGAGGCCAGCCCTGGTTACATATCAAATTGAGCAAGATCCTACCCCCCCGGAAAAAAATCAAAATCAAAGGTCTGCATGAGGCCTCATCCTATAAAAAGAACTATATAGGCAATTGAGGAAAGCTGGAAACAGGAAAGGTGACCTTACCAGAGACACACACACACACACACACACACACACACACACACACACACACAGTAACAATTAGTGAATAAAAAGGCCATGAATTTAAAGATCAGGAGGGACACATGGGAAGGTTAAAAGGGAGGAAAGAGAAAGGAGAAATATTATAATTAAATTATAATCTCAAAAACAAAAAAACCAAGGGTGGAAAGCGTACCTCAGTGATAGGTATGACATTTGCCTTGCATGCACAAGATTCCAGTACTCTTGCCCCCCTTCTCCTGAATCTTCCCCAAAATATTCCACTTCGGTCTTAGGATCACCCCACCCCAAGGCTGCTAGTAAATACCACCTATCCTATTTCAGCAATGACTTACCAGAGGGGGCACACGCGTATAGCTGTTGACCAGGGGGAGACGCGCCAGACTGATGACAATATTCTTAAGCACTGCAGTGAGGAATGAAGGCAGAGTACTGTTCCTTTTGTGGCCCAAGGCCAGCACTGACTGCAGGGATTCCACCATCTCTGCCACCATCTCGCAGGCCGAAGTGATATAACTGGGATCTACATAGAGAATGGTGATCAAGAGGGCAGATTCTGTCAAAACACACTGCAACTCTGCTATCCTTCCTCTGTATACCCATGGAGAAGAGCGTATCAAGCCTACCAACCCCTGTCCAGTCTACCAAGACTGTTGGCTGCTCACATAAGCCCACCTGGTATGCATCCAAAACCAGCAATTCTTACAATTTCTGTGGGGAATACAGTAATAGTCTTGAACCTGAGTTTCAGTCTTGGATGGAAATTTTAGAGGCAGA